>NC_089220.1:73645070-73945070 GCF_963924675.1 Phocoena phocoena
TACAATGTTGTGTTAGTTTCTGCTGTATAACAAAGTGAATCAGTTATATATGTATACATATGTCCCCATATCTCCTCCCTCTTTGCATCTCCCTCCCACCCTCCATATCCCACCCCTCTAGGTGGTCACAAAGCACTGAGCTGATCTCCCTGTGCTATGTGGCTGCTTCCCACTAGCTATCTATTTTACATTTGGTAGCGTATATATGTCAATTCTACCCTCTCACTTCATCCCAGCTTACCCTTCCCCCTCCCCATGTCCTCAAGTCCATTCTCTATGTCTGCATCTTTATTCCTGCCCCACCCCTAGGTTCATCAGAACCAGTTTTTTTTTTTTAATAAATTTATTTTATTTATTTATTTTTGGCTGTGTTGGGTCTTTGTTGCTGCATGCGGGCTTTTCTCTAGTTGTGGTGAGCGGGGGCTACTCTTCGTCCTGGTGTACGGGCCTCTCATTGCCGTGGCTTCTCTTGCTACAGAGCACGGGCTTTAGGCACGTGGGCTCAGTAGTTGTGGCTCTCGGGCTCTAGAGTGCAGGCTCAGTAGTTGTGGCGCACTGGCTTAGTTGCTCCACAGCATGTGGGATCTTCCCAGACCAGGGCTTGAACCTGTGTCCCCTGCATTGGCAGGCAGATTTTCAACCACTGTGCCACCAGGGAAGCCCAGAACCATTTTTTTAAGATTCATGCTTTTTTACAAAAAAGGTTCACTGTAAATTTTTTAAAAAAATATTTGGGAAAATTCATGAGAAAATTCAGGGAAAAGTTGTGAAGGGCTTCAAAGTGGATCCCAACTTTGAAATGGGTTGCGTGTCTTCAATGGAAGACCAGGCTTTGCCTAGCATACTCTTCCAGGTGATCGGATCCTGTGGGGGTCACTACACCTTTCATTACCTGTGAGCTATTTACGACTCCATGAGTTATAGATAACTGAGAGCAATGCAAATGATTCCCATCCATAGATGCAAATAAATGGTATCTGGAGCAGAGTCAATTGGTTTCCCTCCCCCACTGTGGAAGAAATCAGCTTTGCATCTATTAAGCAAATTTATTTTAGTCTTCCTTATGGTCTCTCTCTATGTGTGGTTCTTTGAATTAACTTTTGAATCATTTATAATATCTTAGTGGTTCCCTTCATGAATTATTGAGTTAAATAAAACTTTTAGTACTTGTTCACATTATATTTGTATGACAGTCATGACTTTACCTTTTAAAAAATTATCCTTCAACAGAAGAAAGTAAAAATTTGATGTCAAGTTAAATATTGTTTTTTTTAAAAACAATTCCCCTAGTTACCTCTCTACATACCCATTCTCTTTTTTTTTTTGCGCTATGCGGGCCTCTCACTGTTGTGGCCTCTCCCGTTGTGGAGCACAGGCTCCGGATGTGCAGGCCCAGTGGCCATGGCTCAGCAGGCGGACTCTCAACCACTGCGCCACCAGGGAAGCCCTCTGTTCTCATATAATATCTATGTATTCAATTTTGCAGAAAGGGTCATAGTTCTCATGGCTTTTCTTTGTTCCTTTCTCCATCCCTCCCTCCCTCTTCCTTCCTTTCTTTCTTTCCATCCTTCCTTCCTTCCTTCATCCTTCCTTTCTTCTCTCTCCCTTCCTTCTGTCCCTTTCTCTCTCTCTTTCTTTCTTTTCTTCTTTCTCTTCCTTCCTTTCTCCCTCTTTCTCTCTCCTTCTTTCCTTCCTTCTTTCTTTCTTCCTTCCTTTCTTTCCTTAGCTGGTTCTTCTTTCTTTTTATTTTATTTTATTTATTTATTTTTGACTGCGTTGGGTCTTCATTGCTGCATGCAGGCTTCCTCTAGTTGCGGCGAGTGAGGGCTACTCTTTGTTGCAGTGCATGGGCTTCTCATTGCGGTGGCTTCTCTTGTTGAGGAGCACGGGTTCTAGGCACGCGGACTTCAGTAGTTGCAGCATGCATGCTCAGTAGTTGTGGCTCGTGGGCTCTAGAGCACAGGCTCATTAGTTGTGGTACACAGACTTAGTTGCTCTGTGGCATATGGGATCTTCCCGGACCAGGACTCGAACCCTGGTGTCCCCTGCATTGGCAGGCAGATTCTTAACCACTGTGCCACCAGGGAAGCCCTCCTTAGCTGTTTCTTAAACGAAGAATGAAATACAGAGTTTGGGAATACAGGAGGGCACACCAAGCAAGGAAGGTAGCATGAATCGAGGCAAGGAGAGAAAAGCACAGTGGGAGAAACTACAACAAGTTTGGTATTCCTGGAACATCCAGTGTGAAGTGGGGATAGGCTGGAGATGAGGCTAGAGAATTAGTCAAGGACCAAATGGTGGCAATTATTGAACGCTGAGACAGAGAACCTGGGCTTCATCTAGAGGGCAGAGGGAGACACTGAAATTTAATAACAGTGAAAGGGTCAGATATTGACATGGTTAGATTTTTGCCTTATAGAAACAACTTCTGTGTGAGTTTGTGTGTGTGTGGCCGGGGGGGGGGGGTGCGTGCGCCCACGCGCGCACGTGCGCACACATGCATACGCTCATGCACAATTAAACTTTCCGTCTTTTTTTGCAGATGTGAGAGGTAGGAGGAAAACCAGGCATTTGGCATCCCCAAAGTCAAGTGAAGATAGCATCTATGGAGAAGAGTTATCAGCTGTACCAGATGCTGCTGGTAGCTGAAGTAAAAGGAGGACTGAGTACTGACCACTGGATTTTGCAAGGTGGAATTTACCGGTGACCTTGACAAAAAAGGTTTCAAACCATGATTAGAGTGGGTTTAATAGAGAAGGGGAAGATAAAAATAAGAGACTGTAGTCTTTCAAGTAGTTTTGTTGTTTAAAAAAAAAAAGGCAGAGAAGTAGGGCAGTTGCCAGATGGAGAAGATGATTAAGAGGAGAGAAAAATCAACACATCTGTAAAATGATGTGGATGATCTCAGTGATCCAGGATAGAGGGTAAGATGATCAATGTAGGAGAGAGAGCAGATCACAGGAGGAATATCCTTGAACAGGCAGGAGAAGATGGGATCTAGAACACAAGGAGTGAGCTTTTAGCTAAGAGCACCTATGATTCATCCGGAGTAAGAGGAGAGAAGATAAATAGGAAGAAGTGTGCTGGGGCCTTGTGGAAGGTCTCTCTCATTGCCTAATTTTCTCACGGAAAAATGAAGTGAGGTCTTCATCTGAGAGTGAAGTGCCGGAGGTTTGAGGAGAAGAGAGAGAATGAAACAGTTGTCAAGAGAGTGAGAGAGTAATGGAACTAGAGTATGATGATGGGCAGCGTTAAGGGCTCGCTTAAGATTGGTTAGTGAGAGCGGCACTGGATTATGTATTTTATGATGCAACTTGATAAAATAAGCTTTAACTTATTTTTAACTTATTTAACTTTCTGATAAATTCATATTGACTCTGAAGAAGACAGTAGGAATTTCTATTCATGGCTTTTATTTAATATATCTTGAAATTTTGGTAGTATTGGAAAACAGTCTAAAGAGACAAGTGTCACTAAACAGTTCAGCTTCATTCGTCCAAAGGTGACTTTTTTCTTAGTAATGACACAATCTAGGGATTGAGTGTTGAGAAGAGCTGAAAAGAATTTTTTTTTGGCTGTGACGGGTCTTAGAGGCGGCGCCCGGGCTCTTCATTGTGGCGCGAGGGCTTCTCTCTAGTTGTGGCATGAGGGTTTTCTCTCTCTAGTTGAAGCGCACAGGCTCCAGGGCTCGTGGGCTCTGTAGTTGTGGTGCGTGGGGTCCAGAGCGCATGGGCTCTGTAGCTTGCAGCACCCGGGCTCTCTCATTGAGGCACGGGAGCTCAGTAGTTGTGGCGCAGGGGCATAATTGCCCCACGGCATGTGGGATCTTAGCTCCCCAACCAAGGATCAAACCCGAATCCCCTGCTTTGGAAGGCAGATTCTTTACTAATGGACCACCAGGGAAGTCCTTGAAAAGAATGTTTATTTTTAAATACTTGGAAACGCTAGTTTCAGCATTTGCTATTTTGTATCAATGCTATTTTTGCTTTGCTCCTGTAGAACTCTCCCCCATTATGTGTTCCTTGATAAGAACTGAGGTGTGGAAAGGTGCTTAAATGAAAATTGTCCACACACGCACTTCCCCTGACAATGTATCTGAATTCAGAACATCCCAACACAGGCTAAAACACTTAATTTCTAATATACCAGGCTACACTCTTAACAAACTTAAGTATCAAAAAGAGAAAGGTAAGAAGCCCTAAGGCATTTAAATATTAAATGAAGTATCCCAGAAACCAATATGTAGAACAGTCTTTGTTGGCAACTGGGAGGTTTTCTCATTCTGAACCAATACATCATAGTAGAATAGTATAATTTTCTTCCCTTTTCGAGATTGGCTAATGGTAAGGGGAGGTAGGAAAGGAAATTTTACATAACCTTGCACATAGGTGCTTTCTCAGGCAGATCATTTTTAGAAAGGACCACATCTAGAAGTTGAAGATCCGGAAGTTGATTTCTTTTTTAAAAAAATTTATTGAAGTCTATTTTACTATAAAAATTAAGTATACAATTGAATCATTCTCAGTAACTTTGCCAAGTGGTGCAGCAATCTCACTAAGACATTCTTAGAACATTTTCATCACTCCAATAAGATTCTACAAGCCCTTTACAGGTAATTCCGTTCTTACCCCCAGCACCAGGCAATCACTGATCTACTTTCTGCCTCTTAAATTTTATAAATTTGCCTTTTCTGAAGCTTTCATATAAATGAGAAAATTGATTTCTTAAAAGATATGTATGCTTACTTCTAAAGTCTTTACATATGTATTGTTCTACAGCATTCTCTTGCCAAAAGGATGGGACACTTGTCTCAGGCATATGGGGTATTGGGAAGAATATATATCTGTATAAAATATTCTATATATACTTTTAAAAATATTTATTTATTTATTTAGCTGGGCTGGGTGTTAGTTGTGGCACATGGGATCTTTAGTTGTGGCATGCGGACTCTTAGTTACAGCATGTGGGATCTAGTTCCCTGACCAGGGATGGAACCTGGGCCCCCTGCATAGGGAGCGTGAATTCTTAACCACTGGACCACCAGGGAAGTCCCGATGTATACTTTTCTTACCTTGGCGGTGAGTCCCAGGTGCTTTGCTCGATGCCTGGAGAGAATCTGTGTGACAATAATAGCTCTCAATGTCATGCAGGTCCTCAGGTGTCTGGGCTGCTGCCACTCCTCTCCATGCTTTAGGTCAGGCCATCCCTTTCTCCTCCTCCCAGGACACATCCACAAGATCTCCATGTCCTCTTTCCAGCCTTTACTTTTTTGAGTCATCAGAGCCCCAAACTAGGACGGAGGTTCCTATTGAAAGACACCAAATCATGTTCTGTCCATCATGTAGGGCCTCTTGAACACCTTCCCTTATCATCACAGCGAACAGTGACCTCTGTGACTTTCTATAGCATTGTACTCATCTGCTTCCAGGACCCCTGTTTCTTTTCTTGTATTTTATGTTAACCACTATTCATTCAGTTGTCCAAGTCAGACACTTCAGAGTCAGCCATGATTCTTCCTCTCACTTCTTCCACATCCAACTGTCACCAGATCCTGCCAATATTATATCTGCTCTACTTAAGTCAATCTTCTCCCCATCCCACTGTTGCTATATTTTATTGCGGTGGTCATGTATCTGGCCTGGAGTGTAGTTGTAGCTCTTTTCTGCTGTTACTTCCAAACTAAGCTGGGGTGATCTTTCCAAGGTGAAAATCTGATCAAGTCCATCTCGTTGCTAAAATTCAACAATGGCTGTCCATTGACTTTTATGATAAAGTTTAAATTCTTGGCTTCTTGTACTAGGATTTTGTTGATTTGTCCCTGACCTCTCTCCCTAGCTTCATTTCCCTTTGCTTTCACAAGCTCCTTTTACTAGAAACATAACAATTTCCCTGTATTTCTATGCTTGTATCCTTATCATCTGGGTTGTTCCTACTCTTTCCTCAAGACTCAGCACAGGCATCATCTCCTCTGGAGGCAGTCACGTCTGCAGAGAAGCCTTCTTGGATACACCTATTTGGTCTTTCCAACCAAACTCTATGTCTCAGCCCTGTGCCTCCTCCCACCCCCAACGAGGCTGATAGCACCTTAAGGGCAGAGTCAATGTTTTATACCTCTCCAGGGTCAGGTTTGCATTTATTGTTTGGAGTTCTCTTTTTAAAAATGACGTCTCTCTTCTCTGTCGATGCCTTGAGCCTCTTATGACATCATGAGGCTTGTGTGTTGTGACCCAGAGAGTCAAAGCCTGAGATTCAGCTGGAGAAAGTGGGCCTGTGGCCAAGCTGATATTGTTTTCTGTTACAATCAGCATCTTTCTTCCTAAGGAGGGTCCAACAGCACTTTCTTTTTTCTTTTGAGTGCTTACTGTGTATCAAACTCAGGTTCATTAGGTGTTTTCATCTTTATAAAAACCCACTGAGGTATTGATAGGTGATACTATCCCCATTTACGCACAGGGAAACTGGGTCATAGAGAAGTTAAATAACTTGCCCAGCCACATGTAATCACTGTTCATCATCTGTGGGATTTGTCTCCAAGCCCCATGCTCTTAACTTCTAAGATATCTATTTATATATATCTATGTGTGTGTGTGTTTTATGGGTCCAATAATGAAATGGATCAAATGTTGTGAGCTTAAACTCAAACAGTTTTGCATCCTGACTCAACACATCTTTGGACGTAAGAGGGTGTCTAAATGTGGGCTGAAGATGAGAACCAAGGTAACTATGGAGCCTCTTTCCCTGTCCTGCCTTCATGTGGGCTCAGCCTGGGCTTCCCTTTAAGGGTTTGCTTGCCTACCCTTTTCCTAATTCCTTGATATAGGAATTATACCTGGAATAATTCTGTTCTTTTTCAAATATTGCATGTCTAAGTCTTGTAGCAAGGTACAGGATTCTGCAGCCAGTTTTAGAGTCAGGCTCAAATATACAGAGACAATCCTTCTGTATTAGACAGTTTCTTGCCAAAGTATGCCTAGTATAGTTTGGCTTTCCTGCTATGAGTCCACATATGCTTTTTTGTTTGTTTGTTTGTTGTTTTTTGGGCCACGCAGAATGCGGGATCTTAGTTCCCTGACCAGGGATCAAACCCGTGTCCCTCTGCAGTGGAAGTGTGGAGCCCTAACCCCTGGACAGCCAGGGAATACCCCACATATGCTGTTGAGAGGAAGACGATTTACCTTGACAGGTAACTGGCATTATAACCTACTCTTGCAAGTATTTGTTTTCTTTTTGATTATTTTATTCAGAACAAGTAATAATATGACTCAGGTCATAAAGGTATAACTGTGTTCCTGCCCCAAGAAAGGACCAGTTTGTCCCATCTTCAGGCAGAGGACTCCTAGGAATATCATATAAAATTATATATAAATATATAATTATATCTATACATATACATGTACCTATATACATAATATATACGTATATACACACATGCATACACTGTAATTTTTTATTTAGCAGCTCTCATCCCATTTGCTTCATTTAACGTTCTTATTTTTCTTATAATTGCTTTCTTTTCCATGGTTCTTGATGAGGCAATTTTGTTCCTTCTATTCGGTCTCTGCCTCCAAATTTACCTTTAGCTTCACCTCTATGTCTCTGAACATATAATCAGCCAGGAACTCATGTAACTATATAACTTGGTATGTTTATGTAAATGTGTTTACATGCTATACACCACTTTGTAACTTTGCTTTTTTCACGTTATAAGGTGTCCTGGAAATCTTTTTGCATCAGCATTTAGTATATTTACCTCATTTAATAGCAATTCTGCCCTTTTTGGCTGAAGGAGCTCATGAGAATATACAGAGACTAGAAGCCATGTTTCAATCCTGCAGTAAACCTGACGTCCAAGTGGGTATTGGTGCTCAAGTTGGACAAAAGTCATATTGTAATGGGACCTGGGCTTGGCTGTCAGTGAAACAGTTCTTCAGAACTCTTAGCAATTAGAAAGCGGGCAAACAAGGGTCACAGAAACCTGTCACACTGACACAGTGGCAGTAGGGTCTTAGGGAGGCCATTCTCAATCTTTCTACCTTCGAGGAATGCTTGAAATAATTTTCAAGGGAAGGTCTCAAGGAATTCTGGCATAAACACTGTTATATCTGAAGCAATGGTTCGTTACTATGATAGTAAATTGCAGATATAATAATCCAATATTAATAGTCAGTGTTCTTTTGAGTAGAGAATCATACTTTCTGTGGATCTGTTCACCATGGCCAATTTATTAGCCTACAATTTTTGTGTGGTTTCCCTTCCCCAGAGAGGATATTCACTCTTGCACATAAGTAGTGCACCCGAGGAGACTTCAGTTTTCCCTTGGTTAAAAAAAAAAATCCTACTTGATTTAAAAGAAAACTTAACTAAATAGATCTAAAAGTTTTATCACACCATCATACTGTCAGAAATACTAATGAGGTATGGTACATGGTATTTGATATATGCAAGAGTAATTATTTCTCCTATTTAAAGCTAAAATGATTTCTTTTCTGTTTTTTATTTTTTGGCCAGTGTATCTTGAATAGAATCAGGTAGCTAAAGATTAAGTAACCTGACTTGAAATGAATCCCTTTCTTTCCTTTTCATAAACTTTAAAAACTTTTAAGGCAAACATAATACATTTCTGTTAAATAACTGGCTTAAGCCAAAGTGGGGATTCAGTTTTTGAAAGGTCAGCTTGATAGATTTCACTTAAACAAGGGTTGTAAGTTTATTTTAATTAATGTTATTTATAATACAAAAACATTTGACAGTTTTGAATAGCGAAGCAATTAGTCACAAGCCAAAGCAATATGAATAAAAATATCCTAAGACACTATTTTATTAAGACTGAAAAAGAAATTGCTCACTAAGTGACATGATCAGGCTGGAATAAAGGTCTAGCAATTACAAAGTTATTATGCATATATATACGTTTCTGGATCTCTTCTGTAGGCCTATGTATACATATAAAATGTTATTTTTGAAGCTAAAAAGAAATAACAAAATCTGTGTTTTTCATTTAAAACCTGTGCTGGAAAATTTATGCTGGGACAGCAGACACCATGTTTACAACCTCTGGTCACCAAGTAGTTTGTCCAGGTTGGAAGAGGGCAAAACGAAGAAACTACTGAAACCAGAGGGCAATAGCGTGAAGGAGTTATCTCATTTTGTGAATCAATGTCATCAGCTCCCTCAAAAACGTTTATAAAATGGTTGTGAGAGTGACTGATTTAGGGGCAGTTTCCTTGCTTTTGAATATTGCGGCATGGAAGAGCACATTGTGGTTGATGTAGGACCCACAGCTCACTACTAAACAAATACAGATACCTATGCATGATCCAGACACACCGGAGGTTGTTCCTAAGCCTGGTCGACTGTATAAAAGCTGCTCTAACACTTGTTTACTCTGAGGAAGGGGGATTATTCTCTTCCTATAAATGCCTAGTGGAACTCTCCCTATGAAGGGGCTGATATACTTTGTATGAAAACCATGGTGGATTAGTTTTATGGTGATCATGATATTTATCTCAATTGACAAGATACTGTACCAATTTGGACCACCGAATAACATTTCTTCAGATCAAGGAACGCACTCATCCTCAGAGTGATTTTTTTTTAAATTATTAATTAATTAATTAATTTTTGGCTGCGTTGGGTCTTCGTTGCTGCTTGCGGGCTTTTCTCTAGTTGCAGCGAGCGGGGGCTACTCTTCATTGCGGTGCGCGGGCTTCTCACTGCGGTGGCTTCTCTTGTTGCGGAGCACGGGCTCTAGGTGTGCAGGCTTCAGTAGTTGTGGCTCGCGGGCTCTAGAGTGCAGGCTCGGTAGTTGTGGCGCACGGGCTTAGTTGCTCTGCGGCATGTGGGATCTTCCGGGACCAGGGCTCGAACCCGTGTCCCCCGCATTGGCAGGTGGATTCTTAACCACTGCACCACCAGGGAAGTCCCAGAGTAACGGTTTGATAGAGAATTGGAACAGACAATTGAACATTGGTTGCCTAAAATGAGAGGGAGATAAAGGCTTGAGAGGCTGGTTTGTCTCCATCATGAGTGTGTGCTCAGACTAAACATGGGGTGGGTTAGGAGGGTCCCCACTAGATAGATTCCTCCACTCTTCTGGAGGATCTGGGGAGCCATGATGGTATGACTGTACAATGTTTCCCACGGTGGGGAGGATGCTGGTGTGATCATACGATTTTCCCCCATATCACCTCAACTTTTTTCTCTTTTCTACACATCAGCTTTCTTTTTTTCTACCCCATGCAGTGATCCCAGTAAGCTAACGTTCATACTTGCCTACTCTCGTCCTCACTCTCAAGTCCAAGCAGCAGCAGAAACACTTTAAGATCTCCTTTTACAGCATGATTTTTCCAAAGATTCTATTTCCTTTTAAATCTCGTTAATTGAAGCCAAAGCATTTTTCCCAAGCGCTTTCATTGGCTTGTTCAACTGGCTCATGTGATAAAAAAGAATCTGCTAAGTAGGCGTGTTTTTGGAGCCATTCTTATCTTTAAAGCACTCAGCAGAATCTGGCCCACGACTTTCTGGCACATACCCCAGAAATTCACCTTTGAGCTCAGATACCCTGTTAGAAGTCTTCCTCTGCTGACCCCGGAAGTTTCACTATGTAGCAGAGATTTTTACCCTTTCTTTGTCCAGGTTTCCCCACAGCTTTAAAAACAAACTTGAGGGACCTGGTCTTTGTTAATAAAGTTAACCATTTTTGTACCACCATCCAGAACTGTTTTTCATTTAATCTCCTAGACTTTTTGACACCATCACCTCCCCGTGAAGAAAGCAGTGTGTGGTGATGATGTCAGGACTGTCTTATTTTACACAAGGGGCAAAGCCTTTCACAGAACCAACCGTTTATAGGGCACCATCAGTACAAATGCCAATATCCTTCAAGATAACCTTTCGTTTCTAGATACTAAACAAAACATGAAATATATCTTGGCCTTTGCTTGTTTCAGGTAACACTTTGCAGTAGAAATTTTTTCTTGAATTTTACCATTATTTACACGTTAATAAATGTTGCAGCGTGACATTCATTAGTGAAATCTGTCGACTTACCAACCTGGATATAGAAGAGGTTGTTTTCAGTTTATTAGATAAAAAGCTTTTTAACATCATGTGACAAGTCATAGATACATCAACATATCCTGCTATGGAAATTTTTCAGTGTCTTGTATCTGTCCAAGTATTTTACTCACTATAATTTTACATCCTGGAATTAGGAGATTTTCATCACCTCTGTAATTTTTCCTTTTTAGGCAGTAAGTTTGCTACTCCATCACTTGCTTCCTGAGCTTTTCCACTGACCTTTTTTTGTAAACAAAAGTTTTTCTCTGTTTGCTTTGAGATTCCAGTAGCCATTAGAAATATTCAGCACTTTTCTGGGTCAAATGGTTGTGATTTATCGTTAAGTGGCTTTTCCATTTTGCTGGAGCCATTGCTGCATTTGTAAGTTGTTTGCCTCAAATGAAGTACATGCACTAGGACAACTTGGATTACCAGCATGTGTAAAAATCCATTGAGGGGGACTTCCCTGGTGATCCAGCAGTTAAGACTCTGCGCTCCCAATGCAGGGGGCCAAGGTTTGATTCCTGATCGGGGAACTAAAATCCCCCATACAGCAACTAAGCCCGCACACTTCAACCACTGAGCCCATGTCCTCTAGAGCCTGTGTGCTGCAACCAGAGAAGCCCGAGTGCTGCAACAAAGACCCGGTGCAGCCAAAAAAAAAAAAAAAAAAAATCAATTGAGGGGTAGTTTTCATTGTAAAGAGGATTTTTTTATAGACCACTTTTTACAATGGAGCAGTGGAATGACTCAGAAGATTATAATTCTTCATCACTAATCTTATCAGAATTGTCCATGGGACGTGGCCTAGAATTCTCCTCTTCTGTCTCACACCTTATCTTCAAAAATTGCCCCATTGGACTTGTTTGTGAAATACAAATGCTAGTAAAATATAAGACAGAAGGGCCTAATAACTTAATGAGAGAATTGCAAGAAACAAAAAATCCGCAGTACAATTCACTTCTAGCCTGCGTAATCCAAGTTTGTAACATTTACAATAGCAAATCTCTTGGGGGGCATCTGTGTGGTATGAAAATTTCCTTCTGATTTTTTGTCAACCCTGTAGAGCTCCTTCACTCCCGCCAGGTGGTCAGAGTTGTGTCAGGGAAAGTTGGAGTGGTAAATCCAGAGGGAGGTGGTGACATCATCAGCTACCCCCTCCCTTCCATGCAATACACAGTGCTTACCAGTTATCAGTGTCCTTCCCTATCTCGAATCAAAAACTGAGGATGGGCTCAACCAAATGACCACAGTTCTACCCTCACTGCCACAGGGAGCTTCGAAAGTATTCTAATTAAATTGCTAACGGAGCTGCTCTGTCATTGGCCATCACTGGCAAATTTCAGCATCACCCAATTTGCAAAGTTCAAAACTTGTTTATTATTATTTGTCAATCTTTTTAAAAAATGTATTTTATTTATTTATTTTTGGCTGTGTTGGGTCTCTGTTGCTGCGTGCAGGCTTCCTCTACTTGCGGCGAGCGGGGGCTACTCTTCATTGTGGTGCGCCGGCTTCTCACTGCAGTGTCTTCTCTTGTTGTGGAGCACAGGCTCTAGGCGCACGGGCTTCAGTAGTTGTGGCACGTGGGCTCAGTAGTTGTGGCCCGTGGGTTCTAGAGCACAGGCTCAGTAGCTGTGGCACATGGTCTTAGTTGCTCCATGGCATGTGGGATCTTCCCAGACCAGGGCTCGAACCCGTGTCCCCTGCATTGGCAGGTGGATTCTCAACCACTGCACCACCAGGGAAGTCCTATTTTTCAATCTTAATCTCTCTTGGAAACTTGATTGAGAAACTCAGACTGAGAGGTTTACATTATAAGTATGCCCAATTTTGCCAGCTTAATAAACAATGACACCCTATTTTGAAATGTCTCCAAAGACCCAGATAATTATGAATTTCAGTTACCTGGGGAGGTCCCTTCCCTGCTGTGTCCGGGAAGAACTAGGCATGTTTCTCAGGTCTCATGACCAGTCTGGGCTGCTTACCGGTGTAGCTAAGAGCTCTCCCATTAAGTGCAAGGATCCAGGAGGCTCTGCTGGGATGTTGCTTCCCTGGAATGGGCCCCAGTTGGGCTGTTATTTCTGCTCCCACTAACACCCCTGCCACCTCTTTGTTTAAATTCTTTGTTCTGCCTTTTGAAGTTGCAACTGCCTCCGCTGCTCCCCTCCTCCCTCTTCACCTCAGACACTTTAATCAATCCTCTCAGAAACTTCCAAGTGACAAAATAAAATTTAAAATATCTGTTCCCGGGGCTTCCCTGGTGGCGCAGTGGTTGAGAGTCCGCCTGCCGATGCAGGGGACGCGGGTTCGTGCCCCGGTCTGGGAGGATCCCGCATGCCGCGGAGCGGCTGGGCCCGTGAGCCATGGCCGCTGGGCCTGCGCGTCCGGAGCCTGTGCTCCGCAACGGGAGA
Source organism: Phocoena phocoena (assembly GCF_963924675.1). NCBI lineage: Eukaryota > Metazoa > Chordata > Mammalia > Artiodactyla > Phocoenidae > Phocoena > Phocoena phocoena. Next base: position 73,658,540 of record NC_089220.1, read on the forward strand.
GGCCACAGCAGTGAGAGGCCCGCGTAACGCATAAAAAAAAAAAAAAAAAAAAAAATATCTGTTCCCCAGAAGGCATAAGGGAACAGACTGATAAATCTGTATAAAAATTTTAAACTTCTGTTTGGCAAAAGACAAAGACAGACTGTGAAAACGTAATTGCAGAACATATGATAAAATGGCTAATTGCCTTATTTTGCAAAATAACGCTCATGCAAATGAATGAGAGAAAGTAAAACAACTCAAAAGAAAATACGCAAGTTATAAGAACGGACAGTTCACAGGAAGAGTATAAATGGTCTATAAAATTATGGAAACATACTCATCTCACTCATATTTTAAAATCATGGAGATCAAAACATCAACAAGATACAATCTTTCAACTTTTAGATTGGTAAAAAAGAAAAGCTTCATAACCCAGAGCTGGCAAAAGTATGGGGAAATAGGTACTTTCAGATGTTTCTGATGGGATTTTATTTTTTTTAAAGATTCTTTTGTTGTGGACCATTTTAAAAGTCTTTATTGAATTTGTTACAATATTGCTTCTGTTTTATGTTTTGGTTTTTTGGCCACAAGGCATGTGGGATCGTAGCTCCCCAACCGGGGATCGAACTGGCATCTCCTGCACTGGAAGGCAATGTCTTGACCACTGGACCGCCAGGGAAGTCCTTGATGGGATTTTATTTTGTTGCAACCTTTGGGAAAGCAATTTAGCCTATCAATCAAATATTTAAGTGTGTGTATATTTTGACTGTATTGATTGAGAAATTTCAGTACTTGGGGTTTACATCGTGAATATGCTTGCTAAAATTTCCCCTAAATTTATGTGCAAGAATGTTTGCAAGACATTGTTTAATAACAATTTAAAAAGCAAATTTGTTTAATAGCAAACAACTTAAAAAAAAAGCAAACTAATATCTATTGGTAGGACATTTAAGTTGGAGTATATCAGTATAATACAGCTCTTAATAAAGGAGATAGATCTGTAAGTGCTTATGTTGTTGGGTTTTTTTTTTGTTTTTTGGCTGCTTTGGGATTTTTGGCTACACGCGGGCTTTCTCTAGTTGCCGCAAGCGGGGGCCACTCTTCCACGCAGTGCGTGGGCTTCTCATTGTGGTGACTTCTCTTGTTGTGGAGCACGGGCTCTAGGCACGCAGGCTTCAGTAGTTGCAGCATGCGGGCACAGTACCTGTGGCTCGCATGGACTTAGTTGCTCCGCGGCACGTGGGATCTTCCCGGACCAGGGATGGAACCTGCGTCTCCTGAATGGGCAGACAGATTCTTAACCACTGCGCCACCAGGGAAGTCCCTGTAAGTGCTTAAAGGGAAAGGTGCCCAAAGTATATTCTGAAGCAAAGAGAACAAGGTAGAGAACAATGTGATAGAAATAAAAATTACCCGTCCATACAAACATGTCCTAGTAAATGCATTCAGCATTTTTCTAAAAAAATGTGCAACACACACACATACACATTAGCAGCAGATTCCATGGAGAGGAAAACTATGGAGGAAGAAAGATTTTATTTTTCATTGCAAACCTTCCTGTTCTCTTTGAGGTTTTCCTTTTTTTTTTTTGAGGGAACTTTGGACTTAGAGGGTTGAATTCAGTACAGTCTTTGGTTCATGGAACTCATTGGTTGGGGCAGGACCCATAACCCCAATCCCCAGTTTCATTTGCCTCTTTCCCCTTACAGAAAACCATCCAGTTAAATGTATATGCGTTCTTTTAAGATGTGTATTGTCTGTTGGGTATAGTGTATTAATTTATATAAGTGCTATACACTCTAGATCTCATTATTTTCTTCCTGTTTTCTCTCGGCATGATGCATATTGCTCTGGTACGTGTAATTGTTGCTTCTGACTGCTACACGGTACTCCTTATTTTCCAGTTTATTTCTTGGATAGACTCTGGATAACCTCCAGATCCTCACCACCACAAACAGTGGAATAAACCTTCTTGGAGATGTCTTCATGTGAATTTGAGTGGGAATTTTTTGGAGAAATATATCCAGAAGTGGGGCTTGCTGGTCACGAAATACAATGATGTATAACTAAGAACTGTCTGATTGCTCTCCAGGGTGGCTGCACCAGTCCACACACCCACCAACAGCATAAGAGGTCCTGCTATCCCCACATCCCTGCCAACACTTGGTATTCTCAGCTTTATTATTTTCACCAGCTTAATAAAGTAATATCTTATTATTTTAAAACTTTGTGTTACTCTGATAGCTAATGAGTTTGAGCTTCTCTTCACATGTTTGCCAGCCTTTTTGATTTCCCCTTCTACAAACTGTCTTTTCATTTCCTTTGCCCATCTATCTTTTGGGGTTCCTGTTTTTTAATCTTTTTTTTTGGTCGGCACACGGACCTCTCACTGTTGTGGCCTCTCCCGTTGCGGAGCACAGGCTCCGGACGCGCAGGCTCAGTGGCCATGGCTCACGGGCCCAGCCGCTCCGCGGCATGTGGGATCTTCCCGGACCGGGGCACGAACCCGTGTCCCCTGCATTGGCAGGCGGACTCTCAACCACTGCGCCACCAGGGAAGCCCAATTATTATTATTTTCAATGATATGTTCTTTTTTTTTTTTTGGCTGCACTTTGCTGCTTGCAGGATCTCAGTTCCCTGACCAGGGATTGAACCCAAGCTACAGCAGTGAAAGCCCAGAATCCTAACCACTAGGCCACCAGGGAACTCCCTAGTGTCAGCCTTTTAAATTCCCCCAGAGGTCTCTTCAACCAGCAGAGGAGAGGCTTGCAATAAAGGGGGGAGGTGCAATAACAATGACTGTTTGCCTCTTTGTCTGCACTTCTGTGATCAGAAGTAGCAATCAGCAGTCAGAGCACTGATCCCTGATATTTGGAGGATAAGGTCCTTTTTGCTCACACTGGCTCCTGGAAGCTGTATGCAAGCTCCTCCAGGAACAAATGCACAGCTGTCAACCTACCAGGTGGCTAAGAGTGGGGGATGGGTAATTGCTACTGTGCTAGGAACTGAAATTAACTGCAATTTACTATCCAAGCCTTCCCCTGGCAGATTCTGCTGGTGCAGTTGTTGTCTAGGTGGGGATATAGATCCCTGGCCATCTTCCCAGATTCCTCTCTGTGTATACAGTTTTATAGGCTGCAGATACCTCCAGCAACCTTCTGGGAGTCCAAGAACAAATTCGGAAAATAGAGATTCGGAAAAGATGTGAAGGGACTTCCCTGGTGGTGCAATAGTTAAGAATCTGCCTGCCAATGCAGGGTACCCGGGTTCGATCCCTGGTCCGGGAAGATCCCACATGCCGCGGAGCAACTAAGCCCGGGTGCCACCAACTACCAAGCCTGCACTCCAAAGCCCGAGAGCCACAACTACTGAGTCCACGTGCCATAACTACTGAAGCCTGTGCACCTAGAGCCCGTGCTCCGCAGCAAGAGAAGCCACCACAATGAGAAGCCCGCAACGAAGAGTAGCCCCCGCTCTCCGCAACTAGAGAAAGCCCGCGCAGCAACAAAGACCCAACGCAGCCAAATAATAAATAAATTTATAAAAGAAAATAAAGCAAGATGAAGAAATATAATACTTTCAACCATTTTTTAAAAAAAGAAAAGAAAAGATGAAGACAATATTGTCAACCTTCAGGGTTTCTAGCATCTCATTCTCTGTTCCTGCTCTGTATCACCTCTCTAGGGTTACCTCCTCCTTAGCTTTTTTTTTTTTTTTTTTTGTCGGTACACGGACCTCTCACTGTTGTGGCCTCTCCCGTTGCGGAGCACAGGCTCCGGACGCGCAGGCTCAGTGGCCATGGCTCACGGGCTCAGCCGCTCCGCGGCACATGGGATCTTCCCGGACCGGGGCACGAACCCGTGTCCCCTGCATCGGCAGGCGGACTTTCAACCACTGCGCCACCAGGGAAGCCCTTGTAACCATTTTTAAGTGTACACTTCTTTGGCGTTAAGTACATTCATGTCATTGTGTAAGCATCACCACCATCCAACTTTTTCATCTTCCCCCACTGAAACTCTGTGCCCATTGTTAGCAACTCCCCACTCTGCCCTCTTCCCTCCACATCTTCCTTCTCTTAAAAAAGCACTTTGTAAAGTGTCAGAATCTTGTCCTATGATAAAACATTTACCACAGTTAAGTTAAATAGAAGTGATTTCCCAGAATCGATGGGCAACAACTTTGCTGGCATTCAGTCAACACACAGAAGTGCCAGGTGTCCTGTCTCCCAGCTCCATCTCTCCCTCCCCATCATTAACACCCTCCCTAAGGTGCTGCTGAAACCGCAGAATGCATTTTGGGACTTAGTAGAGCATAGGTTCTTCTGTTTCAGCACAGAAGGAATTCCGCAAGAGGCAGGGTGACAGGTGAGGAAAGAGTTTATTAGTATAGGACGCTTGTGAGAGATACAAGCGGGCAGGCAAGGGCGTGCGCACCGAGGACTTAATGGGTTACATTTTCATAATCAAAGGAAAAGTGGGGAGGGGAAGAAGGCCACCTTCCTCCTCATTCTTGAGTAGATGTCAAACTTCTATTGTCATCTCCTCCTCCACGTCGGGTGGGGGAGTTTTCTTGTCCCTACATGGTCAAACTGGGGCTGTCATGGTGCTATTCAGAAGGGTGGTAATATATGCTAAGATATGGTAAATCATCTCAGGTTTCAGAATAAAGTCACCTTTTCCCCTATATTTTTGTTTTTAGTGCATGCAGAGGAGCATGTCCTGGGAATCATTAACTTACTGACATCACTGGGCAGGATGTGGCTCTCATGCCACCATCGTTTTATTGTTTTGGGCATGTCTCATGCTTCTGTTGCATGGTTTCGTGGTTAAGCAAGCCTGCTTTCCTGTTTCTTTTTTAATATTTATTTATTTGGCTGCGCCAGGTCTTCATTGCAGCATGCTGGATCTAGTTCCCTGACCAAGGATGGAACCCAGGCCCCCTTCATTGGGAGCGTGGAGTCTTAACAGCTGGACCACCAGGGAAGTCCCTACAAGCCTGCTTTCTTGAGTGATCGTTAATTTACAGGGGTCTCCCATACTTTTCTCTCTACTTACAATCCCCTAGTGGGATTAACTATTTAATCCCCTACTTTGTCCCTTTACTCTGTCCCTATCACTCCACAAAGGGTTCACAGTTAAAAGCGGAGAGTGATTCCACTGTCTTTCTAGGGTGGCAGTTGAAATCCCTGCTTAAGGGGCCTCCTTGTTACTGCCTTGCCTACCTGTTGTCTGCTGAAGGCAGCCTGATGTGGTGGAAAGAAAAATGCCTAGTGAGTCAGGAGGCCTGATTTATTCACTTGTCCCGCCACTAATTAGATGTCTCCTTTGAGCTAAATCACCTACTTCTCAGGGCTGTACTTTGCTAAATTATTAAGTACAGAGTAGGCAGAGTGTTTGATGAGCTTTAAAATTCGGTGGCCTGCTTTTCCCTGAGTGGGCCTCTTTCCTTTCAATCTCGGAGAGATACCCCTTTGTTTTCTTAAACAAATACCCCTCTCTTTCTCCATAGTTAGCGTCACTCACTCCCCACAAACCATGTCAATCTTGAAATATTAAAAATACAACCCTCACCTCTCCAGAAACTATAAAACATTTTTTTCTTGGTTTTTCTAGTTGAGGTTAAACCTCTACTTTTTTTTTTTCTAACTCAGTGGCTAGAAGTATGAAGAATATTTTCAAAGGCCAGCAAGTTTTGTTTCGTCAAAGGTGAAGGTTCAAATTCATCTTTGCGGAGCAGGGGCCTTGCTTTTTTGACACTGAAAATATTGCAAAGGCCCTTTGGTTATGCCAAGCCAAACCAAAATACTATAGGGTGGAGAGACAGTGCAACTGTCTGTTTTCATCGTGGGTAGACTTGGCATCTCTGTAAATCATTATACGTGGTGGAAAGCTAGCCTTAAACTTAGATTTTCTTTGTTTCACTGGAAATGTGTTCCCAGGTACAGAAATAGCCCATCTTTGGCCCGTCTCTGGCCCCTGCAAATTTGCTGCAGGTTGGGGTCGGGGGGGCAAAGGAGAGCACTGGTTAATCTCCTGTGCATGGTCATAACATAGACAATCTAGGAGCAGATGCAACTAGTTTACCGGTTATACATTTTCTTTTCTGCAGCATGAATTGGTCCTGTTATTATATAAGGCTAAAGCAGTTTCGTGAAATGTTATGCTTGAGAAATATAGGAATGTATCTGTGTCCAGACTTGAAAGAAAGTGGTTTGAGGGGAAAATGATCTGCGTGGAGAAGCTAGTGATGAGATGGAAAGACTGTCCTGTGCTGGAAATGAGCAGCAGTCCCGACCCAGACAAGGGGGCAGGGGAGGCAGAGACAATTCAGATGGATTTGTGGGATCTTTAAGCATTCCTTGGGGATAGTCAGAAACATCAGGGAATCTTGGTAAAAGGTGGGGTTTTCTATGAGTAAGCAGGATGGGGAGTCAGGGAGACTATCCTAAGGGAAGTGTGATCCCTGGGTTAGGTTAAAAAATAATCGGTTGATTACCCAACAGTGGGCTATACACTGGTAGGTTACACCCAAGTTTGGCAGGAGAGGTAGTTTTGGGTTAGGGCACAGCAGATGTCAAGTCAATATAACTGCTAAAGGGAGAAATGAGAAAGGTTTCCTCACCTACTCTGACCTCCAAAATGCGATGGGTGCACTAAGGAAAATGCTATGTACTCAGAAAACAAAGGTTTAAACTCTCTCCTGGTTTTGCTACGAACCAATGTATAATCTTGACTATGTTCTATGATCTCCTACTCGTCAATTTCTTCATCCGCAAAATGAAGTGAAAGGTCATAACTAATATCCTTGTCTAGTCCCATCCCCGCAGTCTAGGATACTGACTGTAAGGGGAAAAAAAAACCAAGGCAGCCTTTGCCTCTTGGGTGGAACAAGCATGGCCCCCAGGGGGACTCCAGGGCAGAGATTTCAAACTCTAACATTTTATGGAGTTCATGTAAATAATAAAATGGGTGGAAATTTAGAGTTTTATGTGGATTGACGTGATTTCTAAAATGTTGACAATTAATTCAAATTTTAAAACAATACTTTGGGTCTACAAAACACATCTGGCTGACACACTGCCCATTTGGGGGTCTGTGTGCAAGGAGGGAAAAGGGAGGGAGAGAAAAGAAGTGCTGGTGTATTAGGGCCGTGAAAGCGCGGAGTCCTAACCCCTGGACTGCCAGGGAGCTCCCAAGAATTCTTATCTAATATAACGTGTCTTCTCATGACTCCTCTAGAGTAAGCCTCCGCGATATTATCAGGCTCATACACCCAAATGCCCCTATTCCTGCTCTCGGAGCTCTCCTGAGAACTCCTCATAGGGCTTTGAGTAAAGAGACCTTTGAAGCCATGCATTCAATCGTCATTGCTGTTCCATCACTCATATAATTAAATACTTATTTTCAGCACATTCTTCCCTCTGGCTGACGGAGGTGAGGTCCCTTTAAACAAGCTACAGAGTCCTTCTGGATCTCACAGAGTGACCTGTGTTGTTATTTGGCTAACCTGGGCTTGTCGTTTTCTTTCTACAAGGCTTCTAAAGCAATTAATAAAAGCTGGCAAACTCTCAGTCCTTATAATCATAACTGCCCTCATTTTGTTCAAGTGCCTTAGCGACCTCGGAACCCAACACTTGACCTTTACCCTGCACTCATCCCCATCTTAGGAATCTTGTGACCGCTATGGCACACCAGGGGTCATACCCATTCCATGCTGTCCGGCAGTGGAGCCCTCACTTCCATTTGAGCAAAGAGTGATTCAGATCCAGGATCCTACTCTAGGGTCTGCTTTCTACCATTTCTGTTACCAGCGCTTCTAGCCTCCCCCTCCCCAATCCCCCCCAAAAATTAAAAGCAAAGCCCAACACAAGGCTTGCATATAGGCAATTTTTGGGGAATAATCTCAGGAGAAGGAGGGAGGAAGTGGGGAAAGTAAAACAGAGAAGAAGGGAAAGCCAACGCAAAAGTGTGTTTTCCAGTTGGTCACCACTGTAGGAGGCTGGGGCTGGGATCCTCTGAGAAGCCATATAGAATGCACCTTGGATTCTCCACTCAGAAGGTTGGGAGGGGGTGCTTCCCTGGTGGCGCAGTGGTTAAGAATCCGCTTGCCATTGCAGGGGATACAGGTTCTATCCCTGGTCCGGAAAGATCCCACATGCCGCGGAGCAACTAAGCCCATGCGCCACAACTACTTAGCCTGTGCTCTAGAGCCTGGGAGCCACAACTACTGAAGCCCACGCGCCTAGAGCCCGTGCTCCGCAACAAGAGAAACCCCCGCAATGAGAAGCCTCCGCACCACAACGAAGAGTAGCCCCCCACTCGCTGCAACTACAGAAAGCCCGCGCGCGGCAACGAAGGCCCAACGCAGCCAAAAATAAATAAATAAAAATTTTTTTAAAAATTAAAAAAAAAGAGTTTGGTAGGGGGATCAGTTGTTCACCAGCGCCTTCCTGCATTGGTCAAGGGTTGTCCCAGGGCTTGTTAATTCCTTTGCAGTTTCAGACCACCCATGAGTCCCATGCCCCAGCATTAGAGACACACTGGGAAGAGAGCAAGAGAAACACAGAGCGCTGAGGAAGGTGGTGTCAGTTTACACCCGCATGAAGCTTATAGCTGCAGCAATGGAAAGAATAAAAGGGGAGCCCAGAGAATGTATCCAATTCACTGTCCTTTGTGGTTATCTTCTTTAGACTGTTTCTGTGCACTGAAAAAATCGAATGCATACTATTTAAAAATATCTAGCTGGGACTTCCCTGGTGGTGCAGTGGTTCAGTGGTTGAGAGTCCGCCTGCCGATGCGGGGGACACGGGTCAGTGCCCCGGTCCGGGAAGATCCCACGTGCCGCGGAGCGGCTGGGCCCGTGAGCCATGGCCGCTGAGCCTACGCATCCGGAGCCTGTGCTCCGCAACGGGAGAGGCCACAGCAGTGAGAGACCCGCGTACCGCAAAAAAAAAAAAAAAAAAAATCTAGCTGTATTAAAAAGCAACAAAGACCCAACGCAGCCAAAAATAGTAAGTAAATAAAATAAATTTATTTTTTAAAAAACTAATCAATTCTTAAATATTTTTCTCCTGTTTCTTAAAACTGATTTCAAGTACTTGAGAAATACCTCAGCGAGTTTAGATATTGGCCAAGACTCAAGTCATCACAACTAAACTCCCCAACTGCACAGACTCTCTCCTTTGGATGATGACCAGTTTAAAAAAAATATGGTGACGTCAAAGGGAAGTAAGACTATGTTGCTCTTTCTCCCGTATTCTATGACCACAAGGATTCTAGAAAAGCAGCCTGACTTTATTAGACCTGGAGGCTCTGGTTTCCCCAGGAGCTGGTAACAGAGCAGGAAGTATAGGAGAGTTCACACGCTAAGGGTGTGAGTGACAGGAAATGGGAAGGAGCTGACAGGTAAAGTTGCTGTCCTTTCTGTCCCAGCCAGACTGTTGTGAGGCACTGTGATTCTGCTCAGCCTCTCCCAGACATCGGGCATGACCGAGCAGCTGGAGTGTTTCTGCTGAGGCTCTGTTACATGCCCCTTTGTATATGTTTGCCCTCCTTCCCCCATTCACTGCCCTCTGTCCTTCACTTTTGCAGCCTGGACCCTCAGTAAAGTGTTAGCTTACAAGCTTTGCCTTGAGTTCTGATTTCTAAGGACCCCACAGAGACATAGCTCTCTAACTGGTGTTGGAGTGGGGTTGGACCTTTAACATAATGATGAAGTACAGTTGCAGCCTTCAGGTTCTGTCCTGTGAGTTTCAGCTCCCCAGAAGAGGTGGGTATCAGATGGTCAGTGCGTCTGCACCCCAAAAGCCAGGCCAGCTCCAGTGAAAGCTCAGCCCAGCCTGGGTCAGCCTAGCTCAGACCTCGGAGTTTTGCCTTCCTTCAATGGAGACAAGGGCCAGCAAGGGTCTTCTCTGTTGGGTATATTCATGGGAGAAGATCCAGGCCAGCATCACAGGTATAACCTTTTAGCCAAATTCAAAGGGAAGTAGGGGACCAAGATAACTAACCACGTTTTGTCTCTGACGTGGGGAAAGCACAACCAGACCAGTGTGCAAGGCAGGGGAGGGGAAGGAGTGAGTTTCTTTCTTCTAAACCAGAATGCCAACTCTAGTTGACCACAGCACCCTCGTGTCACGTGGATTCTTCTTTCTGCATCACTGCAGTTAGCCAAGGGATTAGCATTTGTTAGCTCATGGATTTGGTTATGGCAGTACCAAAAGGAATTTTAAGGGTATGGGGCCAGGACCCCAGGCATAAATGGTCTTTTCTTCCTTCTGACTCAGTCTGACCCTGACTGTCTTCTCCTCAGATCTGATTTGGAAACAGCTTCAGGTAAAATAATTTAAACAAGTTTAGCCTTTCGCATCAGTTCAATTCAATTCAACAAATATTTATCTAGTGACTCCTCTTTGATGACCAAGTTATCACACTCAGTATGCTAGGCCTAGAACATGCACCGTGCATTTGTAAACAGTCACAGTTGATATGGCAGAAGAACGGAGGGAAGAATGTGGTGGAGAGGAGACAGATCTGCAAGGCTTCCCTTAGGGCATGAAAGGCCTGGAGGCCTTTTAACAACAGTGAATCTGGAAGGGCTGGGGAGCTTGCCCAGAGGTGATTTTGTTGTGTATTCTCAACAGGAGAAATACAGAGAATCCTGGCTCCAGGGCATTTTGGCTTCCTCTACCGGGCTCTCCTGCAGACAGCTTAAACTCAGCGTGTCTGACTGAATTCACCTTCCTCCTCTATTTATTTTTTTTTAATTTTATTGAAGTATAGTTGATTTACAATGTAGTGTTAATTTCTTCTGTACAGCATAGTCACTGTTATACATATATATTCTTTTTCGTATTCTTTTCCATTATGGTTTTTCACAGGATATTAAATATACTTCCCTGTGCTATGCTGTAGGACCTTGTTGTTTATCCATTCTATATATAATAGTTTGCATCTGCTAATCCCAAACTCCCCTTCCTTCCCTCCCCTACCACCTCTCCTTCTTGGCAACCACAAGTCTGTTCTCTATATCTGTGAGTCTGTTTTTGTTTTGTAGATATGTTGATTTGTATCGTATTTTAGATTCCACATGTAAGTGATATCATATGGTATGTGTCTTTCACTTTCTGACTTACTTCACTTAGTATGATAATCTCTAGGTCCATCCATGTTGCTGCAAATGGCATTATTTCATTCTTTTTGATGGTTGAGTAATATTCCACTGTGTGTGTATACACATATATATATCATCTTTTTACATACACGTCTATATATGTATATATATATATGTATCTATCTATCTATCTATATCTATCTATATATATATATGTTCTTTATCCATTCATCTGTCGATGGACATTTAAGCTGTTTCCATGTCTTGGCTATCATAAATAGTGCTGCTATGAACATAGGGGTGCATGTATCTTTTTGAATTATAGTTTTGTCTGGTATGTACCCAGGAGTGAGATTGCTGGATCATATGGTAGCTCTATTTGTAGTTTTTTCAGGAACCTCCATACTGTTTTCCATAGTGGCTGCACCAATTTACATTCCCACCCAGTGTCAGAGGGTCCCTTTCCTCATCTTCCTCCTCTAAATCTCCTTTCCCTCCTGTACTTATGATACCATCATCTCCCCAGTTAGACATCTGAGAGTGTAACAAAATGAGCCCCCTGCTACTGTGTATGCTATGTCTTATATAGTGAATGGTCATTTTTTTGCACAATGCCCATCTTTTTGCCCTGTTCTGAGGGGCCGTAGGCTCACACCATACCCTTCTGGTGTCACTGAAAGCACATGGCCGTGGGTGTTCATGTTAATTATCAGGGAGGCTCTGAACCCTACAAAGGGATGCCCCAGGGAGGACCTAGGAGAGGAGGAAACTCCTTTCTCTTTCTGGACCTTGCTCTCTTGGACTTGGGCTTTGAAGAGTCTTGTTATGCTTGAGGGCACTGCCAGGTTGAGGAAAGATAGCCTGTGTTGCATGGGGGTTATGTGTGTGTCAGATCCATATCTGAGACTTCCAGGCAGTTTGACATTTGAGAAGGAAAGAGAAGCTGGGTGAATTATTAAGCCACCACGTCTGTCTGCGCTTAATTTGCTCTAGGGATTCTGCCCAGAGTGTCCCTGAGGTTCTGTACTAATATTCGAGGAATCATGGGCTTTGATGGCATCTTGTGTGCTTTCTACCCTCGATATAGGTGTTTGGCTTAATTTGCTTGTACCAGATTATCTTTGTCAATTCAATATCATCCACACCGCTTTCTCCATTCTCTGCATTGCAGGGAAGTCTGGAGCTCCATTTCCCAGTATCACCTTCCTGTATTGGGTTACAGCCTGCCAATTAAAGTTGCTCACAGGACATGTGGAAGGCAGAAGAGTCAGTGTGTCTGTTGGCAGTTGTGAACAAATGCTTGGACATATGATAGACATATGATTTGCTGCAGCTTCCGGCCCCCTCCTGAGAATCACCTGCTTTGGTGTTACAGACACAGCTGGGATCGTTGTCAGCAGTTTCCCTAGGATCCACCCCCTGCTTGATTTCATGAACCAGCTAGTTTCCATACTGTTTCTCCAACCCTTCAAATCATTGTGTAAGCTTCTAACTAACTCCTTTCTCCTTGAAATACAGAAGTGCTTCTCCTTTAGCAAGAGAGCCCTGACTGATAGAACATTGCTGTAGCACCTGCCTCGTGATGGGGGTCACAGTGGTGGTTGGAGGCAACTTTCACTCCTATTAATTATTCACGTGTAAGTATATGAGTATTAGTATACGTATATTAGTATTAGATTTATTAGTGTAATAGACCAGGAAGATTCTGGATAATTCCTTCGGCACTGTGACCAGAGGTCCTTGCTGTATGTGTTGTACTACAGCACTCACTCCTGATGGAGCAGGACAAATACGGTCAGTTCTTATTGCCTCTTATCTCGAGGCCTTTCATTTGCTGGAACTCTGTGAGATTGAGCACCTTCACTTAAGATGGGCTGGTTGGGGCTTCCCTGGTGGCGCAGTGGTTAAGAATCTGCCTGCCAATGCAGGGGACACAGGTTCAAGCCCTGGTCCGGGAAGGTCCCACATGCTGCGGAGCAGCTAAGCCCGTGCGCCACAACTACTGAGCCGCGAGCCACAACTGAAGCCGGCGCACCTAGAGCCTCTGCAACAAGAGAAAGCCTGCTATGAGAAGCCCGTGCACCACAACGAGGAGTAGCCCCTGCTCAGCGCAACTAGAGAAAGCCTGCGTGCAGCGACAAAGACCAAACGCAGCCAAAAATAAAAATAAATTTATTAAAAAAAAAAAAAAAAAAGATGGGCTGGTTGGCCGATGGATGAATGAACGACATTCCTGTTTGGGGAGAATGAGTGGAAGGTGATAGGTTTATACAATAAAAGTGCGTAGTGAGTTAAGTAGTATGGAGTAATAATCACCAACACTTAACTGGTTATCTGGGTTCCTATCCCTACTCTGATCCTTCTGGTTCCAAATCCCCACCAGCTGTCTTGGTGTCTGACCCGTGATAGGACAGAGCAGTGTTTATGATAACTAAAAAGTCTGTAAAGAAAGAATATTTACTTAAAAGTGGCCTCCAACGTGCCCACCTGGAAACAAGTGTCTCTGGGGAGTCAAGATGGGTAGCATCTTGGGGGTTAGTCACTTCTCTAGAACAAGGGTTTTCCACAAGGGGTCACGTTCATGCTTCCTAAAGAGCCCCTTCATCTTCTAAGGACCAGGTAAGAGCAGTGTATAATCCTGTTAGTCCTTAATGTTTTCTATGTGACACAACAACCCACCTGCATTTAAATCGCTATATGTTTCTTGGAGAATTTATAATTTTCCCTACTGTCAGTCAAGCACATCCGCCATCAAAAAACCTTGACGCTGGAAGAAATCTTAGAGTTCATCTTTTTAACCTCTAAATTTTAAAGATCCTGAGCTCAGGGGGGTGAAGTACTTTGCCCACAATTCCTATAATTTAGGAGCAAAGGGGGGACCTCGATCCAGCTTCCCAACTCTCAGTTCAAGTATTTTTCCCCCCAGCCTAGCCCATAGCTGTGCCAAAGAAAAAATTCCCTACAAAATTAAACAGGCAAAGAAGACTTTGTTCAAGGTTATTGCAACAGGGGCTGGGGTCCTGAGCTCAGGCTGAGCTCACCTCTAGGGAGACAAAGGGCAGGAGAGTTTTTAAGAGCTGGGCTGGGGATGTTCCAGGCCATCTGTGTTTGTTAACTGGCCTTACCCAAAGGAAAACTAAACTTTATCGCACCTTCATGACAGGAGGTAGTTTTACAATTTGGAGCAAGGTGCCCACCTAAATTAGGCTCCTATCCTCCCACAGAAACTGGGAGATAGGGGTGCTGTCTCCCTTGATGTTTATATTTCAAAGGGATGGCTCCCTGGTCCTTGAGAAAGACATTCCTGGGTTGTAAAACTGGCAAGACACTTTTAAAAAAGATTTACAACTCAAAGGGGCAGAAAGAATTCACAGTGACAGGTTTTGAAAAGGAAACACTCTAAGAAAAGGGAGGTAAGGGCTTGGAGTCAGGAAAAAGCCTGCCTAAAGTCCAATCAAGCCGAGGGGAATGTTGAGGCTCTCTTGGTCAGATACCACAGTATCTACTACTTACACTCACTCCGAGGCTGTCCCTCTTCTATGCCTTTCAACTCAGCTACACATTGGCATATTTTGCCAACTTCCCAATGGCTCACCTTCAGCCATCATGGAAGAGCAACAGTGGCATGGCATGGACCATGCATGTCCCTACCAGTGGCACCTCCCATGTGAATTTCCCTCCCTCTTTCCCTCCCCCTCTCACTTCCTTCACTCCTTTTTCCTTTCCAAAAATTACAGTCACAGAAATTACGTCAATAGTAGACAGAAGAAACATGTCCACCTATTATCTAATAAAGAAAATGCATATACCTGAGGCAGGAGATAGATGGGCCGCAGGGTAAGCAGCAGGGGTTCATTCCCTGTGGACAGAAACTCCAGAATATCAATAACAGGACAATCGAGAGAGGAGGCTGGGCCTTGCCCAGCTAAGAGATAAAAGACCACATATTCCTCATCCTCAAAGCTAAGGAGACCTTCCCGACTACACATGCGTAGAAAGGCTCCTTGGAGGTCAAAAAGGGAGGGGGCACCACCCCATAGTAAGTGATGTCAACTTACCCATAGGTCTCTTCACTAGAATCCCTCTTGGCTAAGAGATGTGCATGCACACAGAGGAGGACCCTGTAATATCCGAAATATGGACTTAGAACCAGGCAAAGCGGGACTTCCTGGTGGCGCAGTGGTTAAGAATCTGCCTGCCAGTGCAGGGGACACAGGTTCGAGCCCTGGTCCTCTGCTGCGGGAAGATCCCACATGGCGCGGAGCAACTAAGCCCGTGCGCCACAACTACTGAGCCTGCGCTATAGAGCCTGCAAGCCACAACTACTGAGCCCACGTGCCACAACTACTGAAGCCCGTGCGCCTAGAACTCGTGCTCCGCAACAAGAGAAGCCACTGCAATGAGAAGCCCGCGTACCGAAAGGAAGAGTAGCCCCCGCTCACCGCAACTAGAGAAAGCCTGCGTGCAGCAACGAAGACCCAACACAGCCAAAAATAAATACATAAATAAATAAATAAAAATTTAAAGAAACTAGAAAAAATAAAAATCCATATGAGATAAAAGAACCAGGCAAAGCAAGATGATTGGTCAAAGGAAACCTGGAAGAAATGCCCCATAAAACTGATTCAAACTACCACGAGGGCGTGACTTTCTCTCTGAGCCCCCGTGTGTCTATCCACATGTACCGTATGTACTCTTTTTCCTCCTAATAAACACTTTACCTACCTCACTACTTTCCATCTCTATGTGGAAATTCATTTCTACACAGCTGACGGGCCAGGGCCTTGTCACTGGCCACTGATCCCTGGTGGTCTAGTGACTAGGATTCAGCGCTCTCACTGCTGCTGCCCGACCGCAGTCTCTGGCTGGGGAACCTAAATCCTGCCTCAGGCCGCTGCAGCTCAAGGCCACCTGAGATCATACTTGCCAAGAAACATCAGTTTAAGTACTAAAGCCTTAAAACGAATCGAGAATAGATCATAATCCTGTTTGCTCTTACTGAAAAGGCTGATGACTTTCTAAGTTTTCAGGAAATAATTGCTGTCGCCCCAGATTCAAGGAGCAGGAATAAATGTAAGTCCATCACCAGCGTCAGTAACTCTACATGTATGATTGAGCACACACCATTGAACCCACAACTGCAAACTACACACTCAAGTCTAAGGGCAGGCGAGCAGAGACTTTCAAGGAAATATTTACTGTCTCTATTGTGAATTATCAGAAGACAAAATTTTATGTTAGGATGTCCATTAGGTGGAGAGATCAATATGTGGGGGGAACCATGCTTTCAGATTTACTGAAATTAGAGTCACTGCAACCAGTGCTGTATCATGATCATTAAAATTTTCATAATAAAAAAATTCTCAGTACTTAAAAAAAATATTAGTCACAATCATCACTGTTTCCAGCCCCTTAAGTAACATACTTTGAGTCAGTTGTGTAAGCAGGAGTCAAGCCTGTCCTGGTGAGGAGAATATTTTTTGGCCCCAGAAAATTCGCATCCCTACCCAGGGGGATCCTACGCTGAGGTGGAACTGTGGTACCACCATGGTGGCCTACTCTGCTCTTGAAACCCTTTCCAGCCTCCCACCTGCCCCACCAGAGACAGCGAGTCTTGGTATGCATGCTTCGTTGTTCCCTATCCTCTGAGGGGATATCTGTTCATGGTATTACATTCGTATTACAAAACTGGCTTAAATCCCTGTGCAAATGTCTTATTTATTTTTGTTCATTATTCCATTCAAGAGGTTAGTTTTTTTCCCCTGAAATTTCCAAAGATTCTTTCACTGAGGTTTAGCACGTAATAGATGCTAAATAAATATTGAATGAATGAATGAATGGATGGATGAATGGCATTATTTGTAAAACTTCCAGTTACCTCACATTTCTAGGCCTATATAGCTAAGAATCTGTTGGCTAGTCACTAAACAAGCATTTGTTTAAGGGGTAAGTATTTACACGTTACTTACATGTGTAAGTAGAAGAAGGAAAGAAGGCACATTGCATCAAGTTTCTTTTAAATGTTTTCACAACAGCAGTGTTTCTCTTCCTCCTCCACCTTCCCTTACCTCAACCTACAGAAAACAAAGAACATTTTCCATCACAACCCACTACACACGTGCACACACACGAAAATTTCACAAATCTCACCCACGCTATAATTTCAGTGTACTCTGATATTTTCTATTTCATTTCTTAAAAAATAAATATGAATTGAGACCCACTATATAAGTTTTATGACCCATTACTAATTGAGACCTACAATTTGAAAAACATTGCTCTTAAAACTACTTTAAAAATAATAGTGGAAAAACTGCTGAATATATTTTTATGAAAGCCATTCCTGGGAATATCTAAAATTTTGAAAGTGTTAAATTCTAAAAGAGTAATATGATGTTGGAGTCGGTGAAGATAAAGGGAGATTGGATCCATAACTCTTAGGGTTACAGGGCTCCAGACTTGAGGGTTTAAATTTGGGAAGGGGAAGAAAAATGGGAGTAAAAGATAAATGGCACAGATAGGAAATAGATTGAAAGACTAATAACTTCATTTGACAAATTCTGCTAAAAGCAGTTGGCTACATTCCTGAGTCAGGGGACCTAAAAATGTCTAATTCCCATATGGTATCACCAGCACACTGTGAAACAATATGTTCTTTTAAAATTAATTCCATTCATTTATTTTTAATGACAAAGTAATACATAAATACATTCTTGTCATTAAAATTATATAGAAAAAAAGTTCCTCTTGACACTGTTTCTCCTCTCTAATCCCAGCGAATTTTCAAGAACTATTTTCAATTTGAATATACTTCCAGATCTTTCTAATGCATTTATGTTGGGCTGGAAATACAAATGTGCATGGACATACAGGAATATATAAAAAACTTAGCTGGTTTATAATGAATGCTTTGTTCTGTAACTTTTTTTTACATAACAATATGTCCTAGAGACTTTTCTACATTAGTGCGTATAGAAACAGCTTATTCTTTTAAATGTAATTATTGGCATGTTTGGGTTTAGATATACCATTTTATAAATTTGTTTTTGCTTGTTCCCTCTGTGTTTCACTCCTGTTTCCCCTTTATTGCTGTAATGTTGTGGTATAATAAGAAATATATAGTCGGTCATCTTCCCCAGTTCCTGGCACGGAGTCCCTAAAACTCTTGGAACCTCCATTGTGATAAGTCTGTTTATATGCTAATGAGATGACTCTGGGAGGCTGGGGGTGGTTGCCAGAGGAACAGCCACCTGATTAAAGGGTTGGAACTTTTAGCCCCACACCCGACCTCCAAGGAAAGGAGAGGGGTTGGAGATTGACTTAATCGCCAATGTCCAATGATTCAATCAGTCATGCGTACATCATGTAATTTCTATAAAAACTCTAAACTAAGGGGTTCAGAGAGCTTCTGGGTCAGTGAATGCATGGAGGTACTGAAAGGATAGCGTGTCCCAAGAGGGCACAGAAGCGTCACACTCCTTCCCACACGCCTTGCCCTGTGCATCTCTTCCATTTGGCTGTTCCTGAGTTGTATCTTTTATGATAAACTGGTCATAGTAAGTAAAGAGTTTCCCTGAGTCTTCTGAGCTGTTATAGAAAGTTATTGAAACTGAAGAGGGGGTTGTAGGAACCCCTGATTTATAGCTGGTTGGTCAGAAGTATGGGAAGCCCAAACTTGCCATGGGCATCCTAAGTGGGAGGCAGTTTCTGGGATGAAGCCTTTAGCCTGTGGATCTGCACTTACTTGGGGTAGTTAGTGTCAGAATTGAATTAAATTGTAGGAGACCCAGTTGGCATCCATAGACAGCTGGAAAGCTACTCAGTGTTGAAAAACTGTACATTTTACATCAGAGTGTTCTGTGTGTAGAAGAAACTGGTTTTCTTACATTTGCCTTCCTTTGAGTTATTTGAATATCTTTTAAATATTCCATTTTAATTTATCTATTGGGATTTCATTATACCTCTTGTACAGTTTTTTGTTTTTTTGGTTTTTTTTGCGGTACGCGGGGCTCCCACTGTTGTGGCCTCTCCCGTTGCGGAGCACAGGCTCTGGATGCGCAGGCTCAGCGGCCATGGCTCACGGGCCCAGCCGCTCCGCGGCACGTGGGATCTTCCTGGACCGGGTCACGAACCTGTGTCCCCTGCATCGGCAGGCAGACTGTCAACCACTGCACCACCAGGGAAGCCCCATCATTTAATCTTAATTACCTACTTAAAGACCCTATCTCCAAATACAGTCACATTTGGAGGTACTGGGGGTTAGGGCTTCAACATATGAATGGTGGGGGGTGGAGTGACAGTTCAGCCCATAAAAAATATTAACGTGTATGTTCTTTTCTTCTCTCTTTGATTATCCCATTTGTCCATGAGACAAGATGTTGCCAATTCCCTCAGTGTATTAATTATCTATTGCTGTGTAACAGATTACCCCAAAATTTACAGACTTAAAACAACAAATATTTATTAGCTCACAGTTTCTGTGGGTCAGTTTATCTGGGTAGTTCTGGCTCACAGGCTCTTGTGTTGTTGCAATCAAGATGTCAGATGGGGCCGAAAGGGATTGGAGCATCTGCTTCCAAGATGGCTTGCTCACATGGCTGTTGGCAGGCATCCTCACTACATGGGCTTCACATAGGCTGCCTGAGTGACATCACAGTATGGCAGCTGGCCTACCCCAGAGTGAATGGTCCAAAGGAGAGGGAGCAGGAGGTGGCAGTACCTTTTACAACCTACTCTCCCAAGTTATACACTGTCCCTTCCACAGTATTCTACTTGTTAGGAGCAAGTTACTAGGTTCAGCCCACACTCAAAGGGATAGGAATTTGGCTTCCATCACTTGAAGGGAGGTGTACCAATGAAATTTTGAACATATTTTAATACCACCACACCTAGTAAGGAAGTAGAAGGTTGAGAAATTTCACATTTTTAGCCTCTAAGTTCGAGAAGTATAGTCCAAGTCTCAGACCAAAAGAGACTTTAAAAAAAAAAAAAAAAAGTAAGCCAATAGAACAGACTAGAAAATTTCTATGAGCTGGTTTAAGAGAAGAATTTGGGGCAGAGATGCAGAGTGGGAATGGTGTAAATCTCCTGTCCCTGCCTAGTCTAGAGTGGGGATAACTAACAACCTGACAAATTCTCCATAACGTTTAGGGTCCGAGAATAAAGAGAACCCAGGCCGTACTTCTGATAAGAATAGATATTACACCTGATCTTAGCCAAAAGGCCGAGAAGCAGTTGCCCAGGCCATACTTCAGAGCAGCAGGCATCAGGAAGAAATCACCTGTGCTATCAGGCCGTGGAATCACACAGACAAAAGGTGTTTTGCATGTGGGGCAACAGAAGGTCAGAGACAGTCTTATGCTTTCCAGGCCCTGGGCCAGTGTGGGGACAGGTGAGGAAGGCCTGGGGTGTGTCATATTTAGAAATTAACTGAGAGGAGAGCCACAGGCCTTCAAGGATGTCCTGATTTGGACAAGGAAGTAAATAGAATTCATGATGGCCTCTGCTGACTGAAGAGTAGGAATGTTTAAATTTTTAATTGTTTTCCAAAAATATTGTATAAATGTGTAGCCCATAACTGCTATATCTGCCAGCATTTGTAACAGCAATCTTTCAAATTTTGGTCATTTTGATTAGTGAAAGATGATATATAAATTATTAATTTTATTTTCCATAGTTACTAGGAGTTTGAGGACCTTTTATAATTTTTTTTACTGTTTGAGTGTCCTCTCCTGTGAATTGTCTGCTCCTCATTTGGCAACATTTCCATATTGTCTTTTCCTTACATTTGTAGGAGTTATTTGTCTATTTGGACACTACTCCTTCATCTGCTACATATGTTGCAAGTGTGCTGTCATAGTCTGCCACTTGTCTTTTAAATGTGTTTATAGTGTCTTTTGCCAAACAGAAGTTTTCAATTTTAATATAATCAAATGTATTAATCTTTTCCCTTATGGTTTGTGCTTTTTGTGTCTGCTTTAGGAAGTCCACCCATTGCCAAATCACAGAGATATACTTCTATATATTTTTCTACTAGTTTAAAAGTTTTATTTGTTTTAATTGACCTAAAATTTGTTTTTTCCACTTATAAGATTGTGATCTAATTTTATTTTATTCCAAAAGATGAGCCAGTTTTCCAAGCCTTTTTTTCTGAATAGTTTGTCTTTTCCTTGGTGAGTTTTAATGCCTTCTCTAGTATTCACCCACATGTGCATGGATCTGTGTCTGGGTTCTCTTTTCTATCCCACTGATTTATTTTTCTTCTCCTGTAATGATACTACACTATTTTATTTCTTTTTAAAATTTTTATTGTTATTTATTTTTGGCTGTGTTGGGTCTTCGTTGCTGCAAGCAGGTTTTCTCTAGTTGTGGTGAGCGGGGGCTACACTTTGCTGTGTCCAGGTTTCTCATTGCGATGGCTTCTCTTATTGCAGAGCACGGGCTCTAGGCGCATGGGCTTCAGTAGTTGCGGGACATGGGCTCAGTAGTTGTGGCTTGCAGGCTCTAGAGCACAGGCTCAGCAGTTGTGGCGCACGGGCTTAGTTGCTCCGCGGCATGTGGGATCTCCCCGGACCAGGGCTCGAACCTGTGTCCCCTGCATTGGCAGGCGGATTCTTAACCACTGCGCCCCCAGGGAAGTCCTATTTTATTTTTTACATTGAAGTACAGTTGATTTATAATGTTTCAGGTGTACAGTAAAGTGATTCAGTTACATACATATATCTGTTCTTTTTCTTATTCTTTTTCATTACAGGTTATCACAAGGTATTGAATATAGATCCCTGTGCTATACAGTAGGTCCTTGTTGGTTATTTCATATATAGTAGTGTGCATCTGTTAAACCCAAACTTCTAATTTATCCCTCCTCCTTCCCCCTCCCCTACACTGTTTTAAACTCTAGAGTCTTCAATATGTCTTGTCTAACGGGGCAAGAGACCTCCCTCACACACACATACCTGTGTTCTTCTCTTTCAAAACTGTCTAAACTATCAGTGCTCCTTTACTTTCCACTGGCATTTTAGAACAGTCAAGTTGCCTAAAAATCCTGCCGGGATTTCGATTGAGATTGCATTGAATTTATAGATTAATTTGAGAGATAACTGACATCTTTATAATGTTAAGGTTTCTCATCCAGAAACCTAAGCATCTGTTTCTATTCACATTTTGTTCTATATCTTTCAATCAAGTTTAAATTTTTTCCTGTAAAGATTTTTTGTGCTTTTTATTTAGGTTTATTTCTAAATATTTTCTGTGTATTGATTGATGTTGTCTACTTGATGTTAGTTTCCAAACTATATGTTAGGATCTTCTCCTATGTTTTTAGATTTGTCTTTATCTCCTTGTAATTCTATTTTTATTTTGTATATGTAACAGGCTGTTAAAATTGACATTTTGTTCAAGGCACCAAAATACTCTAGATGAGAAATTCCAAAGCCAGGTGATCATATACAAATATTCAAAGAAAATGTTTAAAAACTTGTTCTATGACTTTTAAACCTCTCACCCAGTTTTAGGACACAAAAAAGGAATCAGAGTACGGAGAGGAACATACTTCATTTCCGAAGAGATCTGTGAAGAGATTTCTTTGGAAAGAGATGATCCTTTGCTATTAATACCCACCCCACTCCAAACTTTGGGAAGAGGAAGGAGGTGCTTTACCTCAATTTTCTTTAATTTAAACAGCGTCTACTTTCCCCTAACCCTAAATTTCCAAACCTGCCATCCAATCCCCTCCTCAAAGGGCTTTATTTTAAATTTGCAAGTAGTATACACAGTAGACATCACAGGACCACAGCTCAACTCCCAAAGCCTCATGTGGGATCGGGAACGGGGTGAAGGTAAAGGTGACGTCCTTTTTAGCGTCACGATCTCCTCACTACCGCATCAAAATAGTTGAATGCATAGAACATCAGGCTCTTCCTGTAAAAATGTGATGGACAAGTGGCTGGAAAATGTGTCACTGACTTGATTTAGGTCAGAATGGGCTTCTGCTCCGATCACCTCAACACTAACTCACTGTATTCAACCAGGAAGGCTAGAAGTTAGAATGTTTATGACCCTGTCAGGCAGAAATTTTAAAATGTAGAGTGTTTGGACTTCCATGGTGGTGCAGTGGTTAAGAATCTGCCTGCCAATGCAGGGGACATGGGTTCAATCCCTGGTCCAGGAAGATCCCAGATGTTGCAGAGCAACTAAGCCAGTGCACCACAGCTACTGAGCCTGCATTCTAGAGCCTGTGAGCCACAACTACTGAGCCTGCGTGCCACAACTACTGAAGCCCGCGCACCTAGAGCCCGTGCTCTGCAACAAGAGAAGCCACTGAAATGAGAAGCCTGCGCACAGTGCAACGAAGAGTAGCCCCCACTGGCCGCAACTAGAGAAAGCCCGCGCGCAGCAACGAAGACCCAACGCAGCCAAAAATAAATAAATAAACATTTTAAAAAAAGAAAAGAAAATACAAGGCTTAAAAAAAATAGAGAGAGTGTTTGAGTTCCTTGCACCTTTAACAAACAAGGTCTCTCACACAGTTAGATTTAGAATTCATGATGACTAAATCATCGGGGAGAAGGGCTATTGCCTGCAGGAGAGCTCTAGGGAGAAGTGTGAGAAATAAGAGACTACAGACAGAGAGCCTGAGTTCTTTCTTTCCCCAAACAGCCTTTCCCCTGGGACTCCCCATCAGGCTGAGAAGCCTGGGACAGGTTTCATGTTTCTGCGTGTTAGAGGCAAGAAGTGTGAACACTTATTCTAGAAATGCATTAGCGCCTGTAGCCAAAGTATCAGAGCTAGTGGAATGATTCCTGTCTTCACCAAGGCTCTGGATGAGTGAAGGGAGATGTAGGAAAGAAAAAGGAGAAAAAGAAACAGACAAGCTGCTAACGAGTAAAAAGATTTCTATAGAACACTTCACTTAGTGCAGTCATTTAACTCTTGTTTATTTGTTTAGAAAATGATGACCCATCCAAGAAGCCATTAGAGATGATCAGATTGGTTCAAATTCCCTTGTGTTCCGTTGAGTGTGGACAAGCTAGGAAAACCGAAGCACCATTGGGTGGGAAGAGGCATAGAAAGAATGAGTGAAAGCACGAGTTCACAGAAGTGATGCGTACATCTTAATAAAGCACTCAAGATAAATGTCTGGCTTGAAGGTGAGTAGTTTCTCACTTTGATTCATAGGTTGCCACATTTTCAGAAGCATTTTTGTGTCACATACCTACAGGAGCTTACAAAAAGATTCATGGAGCTTAAGGAAAAAACAAGAAAGGCAGCCTTTCTTGTTTCAGTACTATGTTTTTGCTGGAATGAATTTCTGCTACTGTGAACTCTGAAGAAAGCTAGTTAGAAAGAAACTAATTATATTAGAAATTTTTCATTGAGAGTCATGAGACCGAATGTCAGGGGGACTTTGCTCCTCGGGGTCCCCAGGGACAAGAGAGACAGAAAAAAGAAAGCAAAACCAGGACATTTGCTTATTGAAAATGTATGCACATTTCTTCAAAGTTATTCATTGCACACATTGTTCAACCTGTCCTGTAACAGTTACGAGAGTGTTAACACCAACATCTGGTCCAGCTCTTGGGTCCTATTCCAATGAGCTTGTCTCCAGTTGTCCAGAAATTGCAGCCTCTTTCAGGGCATGATTCTGTGCGTCCAGAGGTCAGGTTTACTCAGAGAGCTAAGAACAATGGGTGAGAAACCAAGAAATGCATATGTTAAGGTTTTCCAGAGAAATAGAACCTCTATCTCTATATCTATCTCTCTATCTCTTTATCTATCTACCTACCTACCTATCTATCTATAAAGAGAGGGAGAGGGAGAGAGATTTTAAGGGACTGGCTCAAGTGATTGTGGAGTTGTGGTAAGTCTAAAATCTGCTGTGCTGCAGATCCAGGGAAGAGCTGATGTTGTAGCTCAAGTTTAAAGACAGTCTGAAGGCAGAATTCCCTGTTCCTTGGAGTCCCTTAGGCTATTTTCTCTTAAGGCCTTCAACTGATGGATGAGACCCATCCACATTATGAAGGATAACCTGCTTGACTCAGAGTCTACTGATTTAAATGTTAATTTCACGTAAAAAATACCTTCCCAGCAACATCCAGACTGGTGCCTGACCAAATATCTGAGTACTGTGGCCCAGCCAAGTTGACACACAAAATTAGCCATCACAGCTTACTAGTTGTGTTACTTAAGATTTTTGCTTCAGTACGCGGGCCTCTCACTGCTGTGGCCTCTCCCGTTGCGGAGCACAGGCTCCGGACACGCAGGCTCAGCGGCCGCGGCTCACGGGCCCAGCCGCTCTGCAGCATGTGGGATCTTCCCGGACCGGGGCATGAACCCGTGTCCCCTGCATCGGCAGACGGACTCTCAACCACTGCGCCACCAGGGAAGCCCTACTTAAGTTCTTTTGATTGCAAATGACACTCACCCAATCTGGAAATTACCTTAGAACAAAAGCAGTTCTCAGGGATGGTGAATCTTTTACTCACCCTCATAGCTGGAATGTCCTCTCCCTCATAGCGGGGAGTGTCTATTTGGTAGCAAGAGAGGAATGGAGCAGAGATGCAGAGAGAAGCAGGTACAGATTCTCTTAGGGAGCAGTTTTCAACTGGAGGAGCAGGTCAGGAATGCCAGTGGAGCTTTATGAAGATGACGATGCTCAGGCCCCTCCCTAGACTTCCTGAATCATAGCCACACCCTATTTCTTGAGGATGCACGCCCCCTAGAGGGAGGCTATATTTGGACAGAAGCAGCATCTGGTTCGGGGACTGAGAGGTACATTTGTGTTGTAACTTGAATTCAGGAACATTCACTGCAAATGTTGGACTATAAGGATGAAGAAAGGGAGGAAAGAAAGTGGGTGAAGGGCGCTATCAAGTATTAATAATTCCAAAGAAAGAGAGAAATACATTGATAAGAAGAAAACTCACATAAGAATTGAAGATGATGGTAGAAATTTAATAAATTATGCATAGGAGTCATATGACTCAATGACTAGGGAGCAGCCAGTTTTAGTTTTTGCTGGAACCAGGACCTCTAGACTTGTAGAAATTAAAGTCACAGGGATAAGAAGCACAAATTAGCCAAGTGAGTTGCTGGGAATGATGTTAAAATGGACTCCTCCTACTTTGATCCTGGACACATGTGTTCTGTCTGTGGGGACACAGCATCGTTGGTTTAATGACCATTGGTTTAAGATGTACACTGCATCCTGAAAGACAGCATCTTATCTCCATGTTGGTGCCTTAGCATCCCTTCAAAAAGCAGTTACCATGCTCTTCTATATGAGCGGCTTCTGGGTGACATGGCATATGGTAGAACCCATAGATTCTGCTGTCACGTGCCCCTTGTCACACCCTCTTTGACATAAAGTGGGTTTTTTGGCCTAGGGTAACATTATGTGGAATGTCACGGTGGTAAAACAGACAACCTGTGAGTCCTTGATTGATGGTGTTGGTGCAGAAACAGTTAGTAGGAAAAGCACACCTCTTACCCAGAACACATGTCAGTCACCATCAGGATGCATTTTTTTTCCTTTTTTTAAAAAATTGAAATATAGTTGATTTACAATGTTGTGTTCATTTCTGCTGTTCAGCAAAGTGATTCAGTTATACATATATACATACATTCTTTTTTTTTTAGGATG
The DNA here is from genome assembly GCF_963924675.1 of Phocoena phocoena. Taxonomy (NCBI): domain Eukaryota; kingdom Metazoa; phylum Chordata; class Mammalia; order Artiodactyla; family Phocoenidae; genus Phocoena; species Phocoena phocoena. The sequence goes on from NC_089220.1 coordinate 73,685,271, forward strand.
AATTTCTGAATGAAGTGGCCCAATGTAATCAGTTTCTCAACCAGCCAAATAGTGGGTTGGTTTTCTCAACAGAAACAACAGAAGCCAGAAGACAACAAACAGATATCTTCAAAGAGCTGAAAGAAAATAACTACCAACCTGGCAAAAGTCTATGGCCGGAATGCAGGACCATAAAACAAGTCTCAAAAATATTGAAATCATATCGAGCATGTTCTCTGTCCTCAGTTCAGTTGTGCTAGAACTCAACTAACAACCGCCAACAACAAAAACTAGAAAGTCTACATATGTTTGGAAATTAAGGCATACATTTCCACATAACTCATGTTAAAGAATAAATCATAATGGTCATTAAAAACTATTTGGAATTGAATAATCATAAAATATTCCATATCCAAACCTGTGTAATAAAGCTTCTTAAAGGGAAATTGTAAGTTCTGAATGAATTATACAAAAAAGAACAGCTGAAAAGTAAATGAACTAAGCGTCCATTTTTAGAAATTATAAAAAGGACAGCAAAATAAACTCAAAGGAAGTAGACGAAAGACAAGAATAAATCAAGAGATGACCGTAACGAGAGGAACAAAAAAGCGAAAATTTGGTTCTCTAATAATACTGATAAATAACTGATAGAAGAGAGAGGATGCAAATAACTAACATTAGGAATGTAAAGAAGCATCTCTATTGATCCTGCAGATAATAAAAAATAATAGAAGAATATTATAAGTAATTCTGTGCCAATGGCATTAAAATTTAGATGAAATGAAAAAAATCCCTAGAAAAATACAACGCACCAAATTTTATATCAGAAGAAATAGAAAAATATGGATAGCTCCATAACAATTTAAAAAATTAATCCCACAAAGAAAACTCCAGGCCTGTGAATTTTACCAAACATATATGAAAAAAATAATGCCAATCTTACACAGATGCTCCCCCAAAATGAAGACAGAACACTTTCCAACCCACTTCATAAGGCCAGCATAAACTTTCATTTCAAAATCTGACAAAAATATTATAAAAGTAAATTTCAGACTAATCTCTCACGAACATAGATGTAAAAATCTTAAGTGAAATATCAGGAAACCAAATCGAGCAATATATTAAAAAAAATACACTACAAGCAAATTGGATTTAACATTAAGAAATCAATCGGTATAATTCACGATAAAGCATAATAAAGGACAAACACCATCTTATCTCAATAGATGCAGAAAAAGGACAAAAACTGTATCTCAGTATATACAGATAAAGGATACCTTGTAATCAAACACATTATATTTCTGCAGCAAAATACATAAGTATTCTCCTTGAGGAGGATAGACTATAAATAGATTTCCATCTGTTCATGTCAAGTTTTGCTGCCAAATGAAAAAAACAACTTTCTTTTTGGATTTCAGAGTAGTGGATAAGGGATTATAGGCTTATATCAAAATAATAAAGAAAGATAGCAGATTGAGAATTCATAGAAATACACACTTAAGAAAAATAAAACCATAATGCTAAGTTCTTGACTTACAACAAAAAAGAACATTCATTGATCAGCTTAGTATCTTGCTAGAGATAAAGCTACAAGAGAAGTTAGTTATAATCAGGATTGTTTGGTGGTCCTGGAATCATAACGGCTAATGTTGTCAAAGGTGATACCAGATACGCCTTTTGTGATACCAGATACCAGATACCAGATACACCTTTTGTGACAATAAGGGCACCGTTGCCCTGCACACTGGCTGGGGGCACCTTCTCCCAGAGATATGCTGTCAGCACACACACGTATTCTGATTCAGGAAGCATGCTAATCTCAATATTAGCTCAAGTGAGAGACCAGGAGCATAAAGAAAGCAATAGGAAGGATCCATTCTACTTTTGACATTTTAAAATGCAAATCGGGTCATGTCTCTTGTCTACTTAAGGCAAGGTCATGTGCAGTGGCTTCAGGGCCACCCTCCCACTCAGATACTGAACTCTGAGGCAGGGCGGAGCTTTCCTTCCCCATGAGCCTTTCAAAGTATTTGAAAAAAAAACTCAAAAAAATTCTGTTTCATATCTTAAAATATTTTATGAATCATTCTTAATTCAAAGCTACTGCATTAATTGCAATTTGGGGCACTTCTTTTTAAGAAGACAAGCAACAACGCCCTTTGGGTCTACACAGCTTGTCGCTTCTGTTAACTTTTCTTGTTCTTAAGAACCTGAGTTCCTCCCCATCCCCCCTTATTTTTTCTCTTTTAGGTTGCTTTATTTGCTTTTAGGCCTTACTGATTCTGAAATGGTGCACCTCAGATTGGGACTCTAACCCATGTGCCAGGACTCGAACCCAGCCTAAACCCAGATTGGGACTTGAACCCATGCAGCGGGGACTCCAACCCATGCGGCAGGGACTGGAACCTGGCCAAAATCCATGGTCTTCCAACTGAGATCACACACCTGGTTTCAGGACTTAATGTAATGAAGTTCAGGTTCTTGATGTCTCATCGCAGAAAGAATTCAGTGAGAGACAAAGTGATAGGTAAGAAGTGGATCTATTTAGACAGAAACACACTCCACAGACAGAGTGTGGGCCACCTCAGAAGGTGAGAAAGGCACCAGGGTATGGGGTTGTCAGTTCTTATAGGGCTGGGTAATTTCATAGACTAATGAGTGGGAGGAGTATTCCAGCTATTTTAGGAAGGGGCGGGGATTTCCAGGAATTGGGCCACCGCCCACTTTTTGATCCTTATGGTCGGCCTTGGAACTGTCATGGCGCCTGTGAGTGTGTCATTTAGCTTGCTGATGTGTTATAATGAGCATATACTGAGGCTCAAGGTCTAGTGGAAGTTGACTTGTCGGTCATCTTGGACCCATTTGGTTCTAATCAGTTTATGTCATGTCCTCGGGCTATGTCATTCTTACAAAGGTTATGCCCTGCCCCTTTCCTTACTGTTTCAATTCCAACATTTAAAGAAAAATCAGTTACTTTTCTGATGACATTTGGAAGTTATTACACATTCTCTTCAATAAAAATAACTATATACCAAGGTATGTTATCTAATTACAACATTTAGTATTTTATCGTGCTTCTTTGAGCCCCCTTTTTATAAGGCTGTTGGCTGAGTTTAGACATTACGAAGAGTCTTTCTTCTGCCTTCCCACAGAAAATGAAAAATGTCACTTTTAAGTCACACCTTTCCACTCAGTCTTCAAGGGAAGATGCCACCCCACCATCCTCTGGCATTGCTAGTGAGAGACAGGAAATCCAGAGCTCAGCCTGAGGGCTTGTTCCTGTGAACACTACCCATATTTTCTTTCTTAGAAATGTGCCAGTTTATCTTTCCCTGTAGTTGAAAATGTTGAAGAAGCTGTGTCTCAGAATTTCTGGTGATGCTTACTTTTCCAGAGACACTGTTGGTGTGATTTTCAATCTGTGATCTTTTTTGCAATTCTGGAGTTTTTTTCCTTCTCTTTAAAAAAAAATGAATTCTACTCCTATTGTTCTTGTGTTATTCTTTTTGTAAACTTCTGCTAATTGAGAGTTGATCTTTTTGTTGGATTTCTATGTTGGCAACATCTTCTGAAATATTTTCATGTTTTTATTAATTCCTTTTAAAAAATTCTGAAATGGTTTAACAAATGGTGAGATATGATAGAATTGTAATGGATAAACAAGAGGAGACTTTATTTTAAAGTTTATTTGTAGTATTTGGCTGCCAAACCAGCAATCAGATGGGATTGGGAACTGAACTATCCTGTCCTCTTTCGGTGAGACCCCTGGGCTAACAGTTATCTCTCCTTTGGTGAGGACAGGTGGGCACCTACTGCCTAGTGAAGACTGGGAAGGCAGCTCACACAAGTATGGAGTTTTCAGAAACTGCTCATGCATCTTGCCAAATATATCAGATAAAGATTTATTGATATTTTAAGGAATTGACTCACACGATCGTGAAGCTTGGCAAATGAAAATCTGATGGGGTAGGCCAGAAAGCTAGAGATCCAGGGAAGAGTTGCAGTTTTAAGTGCAAAGGTCATTTGTTGGCAGAATTCCTTCTTGCTTAGGGGAGCTCTTTGTTCTTGCAAGGTCTTCAATGGACTGGACAAGGCCCACCCATATTACGAAGGGTAATCTGCTTTACTCAAAGTCCACCAATGTAACTGTTAATCTCATCCAAAAAGCACCTTTGTAGAAACATCCAGAATAATGTTTGACTAAATATCTGGGCACTGTGGCCCAGCCAAGTTGACACTTAAAATTAACCATTACAAGCCGTCCCTTTGTCAACGTGGCATCTCTATGCTTCTCCTTAAAACATACTTAATCTTTAAATAAAGACAATGACAAGGTCATACTTCTACCGAACATGATATAACTCTTCTGCATCAACTGAAAATGCACAAATCCTTTCCCTAGAAGAGGATGCAAAGTCCTTGGGTGATGTTCACTCTTCTCCTTGATATCCTGTAACTTAAATACCATAATGTAAAGTTAACAACACTTAAATACCATGATGTGAAGTCACCTCTCCTCTTCTGTTTACTCCCCTTGGCCCATAGGAAGAAAATGAAATAAAATGATTTGTCTCTTTTCCTACCAACACTCATCAAGTACATCCTATAAAAGCATAAGTTTTCCTTCTTGCATTCTTGGCACAGCTTTGGGTATGGGGGAGAACAAAGAAGAAAGAAATAGAAAAAAATGTATGGAAGAGAGGGAAGAAAGTGGCGGAGTGGTTCCAAAACCATTTGACCCTTCAAAAAGAGAGAGTAAAATTGATGCCATCAAAAGAACAGACACTTTTCTCCCTCCTTCATTCTTCACCACTCCTTCATTGCACCAACTCATTTCTTTCCTTTCTTCAGCCCAAATGTATGCAGACATGAGTTCTCTCTTCACCATCAAGAGTATTCAGCTTGTGGATATAATCAGGTGTCCAGTGAGCTCCTCTGTCATCACCCACCTTTGAGGGAAGAAAGGGGTGGGAGTGGGAGACAGCATCTTTTCTTGTCCTCTAACTCTTTTTTTTTTTAATTAATTAATTAATGGGCTGCGTTGGGTCTTTGTTGCTGTGCGTGGGCTTTCTCTAGTTGCTACGAGCGGGGGCTACTCTTTGTTGCGGTGCACGGGCTTCTCACTGCAGTGGCTTTTCTTGTTGTGGAGCACAGGTTCTAGGCATGCGGGCTTCAGCAGTTGCAGCCCTCAGGCTCAGTAGTTGTGGCTCATGGGCTCTAGAGCGCAGGCTCAGTAGTTGTGGTGCACGGGCTTAGTTGCTCCACGGCATGTGGGATCTTCCCGGACCAGGGCTTGAACCCATGTCCCCTGCGTTGGCAGGCGGATTCTTAACCAGTACGCCACCAGGTAAGTCCCTCCTCTAACTTTTTTTTTTTGTTTGTTTGTTTGTTTTTGCGGTACGTGGGCCTCTCACTGCTGTGGCCTCTCCCGTTGCGGAGCACAGGCTCCGGATGCGCAGGCCCAGCGGCCATGGCTCACGGGCCCAACCGTTCTGCGGCATGTGGGATCTTCCCGGACCAGGGCACGAACCCGTGTCCCCTGCATCGGCAGGCGGACTCTCAACCACTGCGCCACCAGGGAAGCCCCTCCTCTAACTCTTAAAACACTCCCCTACCTGCCTTCTTCAGACACCTGTGGCTAGGGAAAGGCTATCGCTAGCTGTGGAGTGAGGCAAAGTCAGACAGGGAGAATGTTTTTACTTGCCTTCCTCTTTCAGGAAACACCTCTTTAGGTTCTCTTTTTTCCCTCCACATCCTGTTTGCTGATTCATGAAAGCATCAAAAAGGATCTGAGTTTTCTATAGAAACCATATGGTGTTCTGCTCTCTCAGGATCAGGGATTAGGAGCTGGGATCCCGCATTGTGGAGTTGGATATATTATCTTTTTCCAGGAAGAGACACGGAGTTATGTGACAAGAGAGAGTTTGTGCTATAGACTCAATGCTTCTGTCCCCCTGACCCCCAAATTCATATGTTGAAACCCTACCTTCCAAGGTGATGGTATTAGAAGGTGGGGCCTTTGGCAGGTAATTACGATTAGATGAGGTCATGGGGTTGGAGCCCTCATGAATGAATTAGTACCTTAAAAGACTCAAGAGAAATCTTTCTTCTCTCTGCCCTTCTGCCACGTGAAGACACAGCAAGAAGGTGGCCACCTATGAACAAGGAAGCAGGCCCTAAACAGATATCAAATATTCTGGAGACTTGATGTTGGAATTCCCACCTCCAGAACTGTGAGAAATAAATTTCTGTTGTTTATAAGCCAGCCATTCTATGGTATTCTGTTATAGCAGCCCCAAAAGACTAACACAGCTTGCAAGCTCCATTAGGGTAGAGGCTATGACTCTTGCTCATCACTTATACCCAGGAACTAGCTCTGGCACAGAACAAGTGCTCAATTAATTACTGTTAAAGAACAAGCTCTAAGACCCATGAGAAGAAGAAGTTTCCTGGGAAGGAGCATAGAAGTGTGGGATCTGATGGCTGTAGTACCTGAGAATTTCTTTCAAGATGGATTAGATGGAGCTACATTTTCTGTGTGCTGTGATGTCTGATATATAGAGATTTAGAGGTATGTCTATATTATGGGTCTCCAGATGTCTATAATGCTATCTATAAAAGTTATTTTGAGCTTTTATAAATTTTAAAATTTTATGCTTATAGTACTGTACTAATATATTTTGTATATAAAAAAATTTCAAACAACAACATAAATTCTTAAAAGATGCAATAAAAATAAATATAAAAAAGAAGTTATCGTTTTCCCTGCACTCTCATGGATGATTTTAAGTCTCCCCCGAGTTTAGTTAGTTCTTCCTATTCGAAAAGAGAGTTTGCAGAGCTTCGGGTGAGGTGGGGGAGAGACCAGCATGAAATATACTGGAGGGCTATGGTTGATTCTAGAAAGGCTAACCCATACTCCAAGTAATCAAGAGAATCTCTGGCTCATCTCTACCAGTAAAATGCACTTTTGTAATGACTGTAATAAAACATTTCAGCTAATTACATGGTTATTCTTATTTCTGCTAAAAGTCTATAAGGGTCTAAGGAAGGGAAGTGCTTATTTTCTCTCATGTATCATCATCCTGTTCATCATATAATTTGTGGATAGTCAGAAAGCTTTTCCTGGCAGGATGCATTGGCTAACTTTTGCTGCATAACAAACCATCTCAAAATTTAGCAGCTTAAAACAGCAAGCATTTATTATTTATCTCACAATTCTGTGTGTTGTCTGGGTTGGCAGTTCTTGTCTAGGCTGCCTTGGCTGGGGCTGGGTAACCTAGGATGACTCACAACTGACCTGCCAGCTGACTATAGACACATGGGTGAGCTAGTTAAGATAAACCAAGCATGGCCCAGATTAGCAGAGTCACCTATCCACACTGTAGATTACTGGGAAATAACTAAATGATTGTTTGAAGCGACTGAGTTTTGGGATGGCTTGTTACACGGTAATAGCTAACTGATACAATTCTCGTGATGGTTCCTAGGTGTTCAAGCAAGTACTATCATCACTGGAGAAGTACAGGCATACCTCTTTTTACGGTGTATCACAGATACGGTGTTTTTTTACAAATTGAAGCCTGTGACAACCCTGCATCGAGCTAGTCTATTGGTACCATTTTCCCAACAATATTTGCTTACTTTATGTCTATGTCACGTTTTGATAATTCTCACATTTCAAACTTTTTCATTATATTTGTTATGGTGATCTGTGATTGGTGATCTTTGAAGTTACTATGCAAAAAGATTGTGGCTTGCTGAAGGCTCAGATGATGGTTAGCAATTTTAGCAATAAAGTATTTTTTAATTAAGGTATGTATACTGTATTTTTTTGACATAATGATATTGCACACATAATGGACTACAGTATAGTGTAAAGATAACTTTTACAAGTACTGGGAAACCAAAACATTCATGTGACTCTTGTGATATTCGCTTTAATGTGGTGGTCTGGAACTGAACTCACAACATCTCTGAGGTATGCCTGTAATCAATCACATTGTCTGCCTAAGGATGGAGTCATGTGCGGGCCTTCAGTCTGAAACTATTTTTCCTAGAATGACAAAATCCTTGATTGGGTGATGTTCTTGGACTTTGCTCATAGATGTTTTGCTGTTCATAGGTATAATTTTTTTTCTAATTTTTCTTTTTTGTTGTCTCTGTTTTTTTTTTTTTTTTTTTTTTTTTAATTTATTTATTTTTGGCTGCATTGGGTCTTCGTTGCTGCTTGCGGTCTTTCTCTAGTTGCAGAGAGCGGGGGCTACTCGTCGCTGCGGTACGCAGGCCTCTCATTGCGGTGACTTCTCTTGTTTTGAGCATGGGCTCTAGTTGCGTGGGCTCTAGTAGTTGTGGCCCACGGGCTTAGCTGCTCCACGGCATGTGGGATCTTCCCAGACCAGGGATCGAACCCATGTCCCCTGCATTGGCAGGTGGATTCCCAACCCCAGCGCCACCAGAGAAGCCCTGTTTTTTTTTTTAATATAAATTTATTTATTTATTTATGGCTGTGTTGGGTCTTCGTTGCTGTGCACGGGCCTTTTCTCTAGTTGTGAGAGCAGGGGCTACTCTTTGTTGCAGTGTGCGGGCTTCTCATTGTGGAGCACAGGCTCTAGGTGCACGAGCTTCAGTAGTTGTGGCACGTGGGCTCAGTAGTTGTGGCTCGTGGGCTCTAGAGTGCAGGCTCAGTAGTTGTGGCGCACGGGCTTAGTTGCTCCATGGCATGTGGGATCTTCCCAGACTGGGGCACGAACCTGTGTCCCCTGTGGGAGTCGGCAGGCGGACTCTCAACCACTGCGCCACCAGGGAAGCCACTGAAGATTCAACTTTTGCTTTCAATGTATCTGTGCCTTTGTATTTAAGTTGTGTCTTTTATAAATAACATATAATTGGGTCTTGCTTTTTTATCCCTCTGACCATCTCTGCTTCTATGGACTGGTTAATTCCTGAACATTTAATGTAATTATAGAAATGACTGGATTCGGGTCTACCATCTTACTATTTGATTTCTATTTGCCCTCTCTGTTCTTTCCTCTGTTCCTGCCATTTTTGGGTTAGTCAAGCATTTTTAAAACTATTTAATTTTATCTCTTCTATTAGCTGTTAAGCAAAACAAATTGTATTACATTTTTAGTGATTGCTATCGCAATTACAGTCTGCATTAATTTATTATAATCTAACTTGATTTATTATTACACCATTTTACATGTAACATAAGAATCTTTCAGCTGTATAATTTTATTTAACTCATCCTCCCATCCTTTGTGTAATTGCCATCATGTATTTTACTGCTACATAAATTATAAATCCCATGTTACCTTGTAGGGTTTTTTTTTTCTCTCTAAGCAGTCAACTATTTTATAGAGAATTGAAGAAAAGTAAGGAAAAATGTTTTTATATTTACCCATATATCTACAGTTTCCAGTGATCATTATTTTTTCTTATAGTTCTAAGTTTCCATCTTGTATCATTTTCCTTCTGCCAGAATTTTCCTTAGTGTTTCTTATAGCACAAGTTTTCTAGTGATGAATTCTCTCAGCTTTTCACTGTCTGAATGTCGACGTTTCTCCTTCAATTTTGAAGGATGTTTTTACTTAATGGAATGATAGGTTGACAGTTTTGTTATTGTTTTTCTCTCAGCACTCTGAAAAGTTTGTTCGATAGTTTTCTGGCCTCCATTATTTTATTATTTATTTATTTATTTATGGCTGCATCGAGTCTTCGTTGCTGCACACGGGCTTTCTCTAGTTGCGGTGAGCGGGGGCTACTCTTCCTTTTAGTGCGCAGGCTTCTCATTGCGGTGGCTTCTCTTGTTGCGAAGCACAGGCTCTACGCGCGGGCTTCAGTAGTTGCGGCACGTGGGCTCAGTAGTTGTGGTGCATGGGCTTAGTTGCTCCGTGGCACATGGGATCTTCCCGGATCAGGGCTCGAGCCCATGTCCCCTGCATTTTCAGGCGGATTCTTAACCACTGTGCCACCAGGGAAGTCCCCTGGCCTCCATTATTTTTTATGAGAAGTCAGCTCTAATTCTTACCAGTGTTTCTTGTACATAACGTGTCCTTTTCTTCTCTCGTAGCTTTAAAATTTTTCTCTTGATCTTTGCTTTTCAGGAGTTTGATTATGATGTGCTTAGATGTAGTTTTCTTTGTAATTATCCTACTTGAGGTTCACCAGGATTTTTGGATCTGTGACTTGATGTTTTTAGTCAAATCTGGAAAAAATTTTGTCTGTTATTTGTTCAAATATATTTTCTGTCCCATTCTCTCTTCCCTTTCTGGGACCCCAGTTATGACTACTTAAGACTGTTCCCCAGGTCCTTGTTTCAATTTTTTTTTCTCTGTACTCAATTTGGATAATTTCTACTTCAAGGTTATCAGTCTGTTCCTTTGCATTGTTCAATCTGCTATTAATCTCTTCCAACAGATTTTTAAAGTTTATGTATTGTATTTTTCTGTTCTAAGAGTTCTATTTTGTTCTTTTTGAGGATTCTCGGTTTTCATCCATTATATCCACCCTTCCCTTAAATCCTTTGATAAATATTTATAGGTTCTAAAAATTCTTGTTTGCTAATTGAAACATCTAAATGGTCTGTGGGTCTATGTCTAATGACCACTTTTTTTTTTTTTTTACTATTGGTCACATATTCCTGCTTCTTCACATATCTGCTAACTTTTGACTATATATTTTCTACATTTTTGTATGATACGTTGTAAGAGATTATGGATTCTCTTATCTTCTTTTGAAGAGCACTGGATTTGTCCTAGCAGCAGTTAAATCATTGGAAGATTACCCTGATCTTATGGAGGCTTGGTTTTAAGCTATATTAGAATGGGGCTGTTTCAGTTTTATCCTTTGTCCTAGAGTAAAGTCCTTAGTCCTTGAACATGATCCTTGTTCTTAAGACATGGCCCTTCTGGAGGTCAATAGAAAGCCCCTCTCCAGAGCACCAGAAAACTACTGAAATCTCTACCACTAACCCCAGCTGTTGCTTTCCATTGAGTTTCTTAGATCTTGCCCTGTTCAGGCACAGCCAAGGATTTGAGGGAAGTTTTTATTATTTATTTATTGATAAAGTCACTTTTATGAAACCATAGTTTTAGGAATGAGGAAAGTTTTTATGCTATGACCCTCAATATAATTTTATTTTCCTCTGAAATGGCAGATTTATCTCAGCTTGCATCTGGATTATGCAAATACTGCAAATTATTTTCAATGAGCTTTTGAGTACTGCAGGGAATTTAAGATAACTGTTACATCCATACTGCAGAACAATTACAACCAACTACACTTGTCCTGGCATCATTGTTCAGGACCTTCCAGACTCATAGTCCAGTCCATATTTCCTCCAGAACTTAGGATCCTGTGGCACTACATCCTCAAGCCTTAGAGCTCTGGAGGAAAATGCAGCCACAGTGATGCCCTCTAAGCACCTGGAGAACATGATATGGCCAGTCTACCATTGCTCAATCCTGGATGATCAGTGAGAAGAGCTGGTAACTGATGAGCTCTGGGCACTGGCTCTCTGCTCTGGATGCAGGGTCTAGCACACATTCCACCCTTGGGGTCCTGCAGCTCCAGATACCTCAAGGCACTGGCTGGGGTCCATGGAGGGAAATGTTACTCAGCAGTACCACTTTTGTCCTCTAGTCTCCAGCCCCAGATAATGCTGTCGCAAACTTCAGAAAAAGGAATGGCCACTGAGATGGAAAGGGTCTCATCATATCTCTTCTTGAGGCTGTGCCTTCTCCCAACTCCACAGAGACAGATGAAGCTACAAACCCTACTTACTGCTGGTCTCAAGAGGACAGGACTCTAGGAACGAGGCTGCATATAGAGCCCACTATGAAGTCAGCACTTCTGGTTCCTGACACTGCTCAGGTCAAAACAAGGAGGGCCTGTCAAACCTTCTGGATCAGCTAGGGTGGATCTGATGGCAGGTTATTATTATTATTTTTTTGAAGATGTTGGGCGTAGGAGTTTATTAATTAATTAATTATTTTTTTTTTGCTGTGTTGCGTCTTCGTTTCTGTGTGAGGGCTTTCTCTAGTTGTGGCAAGCAGGGGCCCCTCTTCATCGCGGTGCGTGGGCCTCTCACTATCACGGCCTCTCTTGTTGTGGAGCACAGGCTCCAGACGTGCAGGCTCAGTAGTTGTGGCTCACGGGCCTAGTTGCTCCGCGGCATGTGGGATCCTCCCAGACCAGGGCTCGAACCCGTGTTCCCTGCATTAGCAGGCAGATTCTCAACCACTGTGCCACCAGGGAAGCCTGATGGCAGGTTATTTCAAAAAATAAATTTCTTTATTTACTTTTGGCTGCATTGGGTCTTTGTTGTTACCTGTGGGCTTTCTCTACTTGCAGTGAGCAGAGGCCACTCTTCGTGGTGGTGAGCGGGCTTCTCACTGCGGTGGCTTCTCTTGTTGCAGAGCATGGGCTCTAGGCACACGGGCTTCAGTAGTTGTGGCTCACGGGCCCTAGCGCACAGGCTTAGTAGTTGGGGCACACGGGCTTAGTTGCTCCGCGGCATGTGGGATCTTCCCAGACCAGGGATCAGCCCTGTGTCTCCAGAATTGACAGGTGGATTCTTAACCACTGCGCCACCAGGGAAGTCCCCTGATGGCAGTTTTGATCCGACTGGGAGACTGGTTTGAGGAGGACTAGGTAGCTGGGGAGTTCAGTCTTGGAGCTGAGAGATTTCCCCTTGGCATATGAATTGAAAGAAGGGCAGTGAGCACAAGATTACCCACATTTTTTCTCAGAGCTCTAAAGGTGTAAGTCATTATAGAGACTGAGGGAGGGGATGAAAATGCAGCTCCAAATTCTCCTCTTCTCCCCATTTGCTTGTTCCCAGACCTGAAAACTGTCTTTTCATGTACTCTGGACTGAGAGATTGCTTCAGAGCTTCCATATCCTGAAGTGGTCCAGATAGGGCCTGCGGTTCACAGCGTGGAAGAAAAATATAAGATTTTATTTAACAAAACCAAACCAAACAACTGACAAAAACACATCAAATTAGAAATATTAATTTTTCCTTTAAGAAAGGAAGTCAGTTTTTCTCAGTGAAATGCTTGCTGCCAGATTTGTTAGGTTAGAAACAACATTTACATGTTTTTTTCCTTGCACCCTATTTTCTCTAAGCTGCTATATTCACGGAGAAAATATCAATACAAACTCCTAGGACCCACTGGCTAGATATATATATATTTTTTTGATTCTAACATTTACTGTAATGATATCTATTGCTTCAGTTAGTTTTAAGGTTTGTGAAGAATGTTTATATAACAACATATGTTCTAAAACAATAGCTATTGTGAAAAATAATAAATATTCAAATTGTATGTAAATGATCCAGCAGTAAAGCTTACCAAGCTTTTTCTATAGATGCATTATCTAAAAAGCCATAAAAATCCCAGGGCAAAGTCTTGCTGTTTCAGACGAATAATTTCACTCTTCCTACTGTAGCAGAGCTGTGTTGTTCTTTTTATTTTCTAATATAGTGATATCTGGCAGTTTTTCCGTCCAAAATCTAGGTATGAGCTAGGTTGTTTGTGAATTACAACCTCACAATGGAAAATGAAGCAGCCTGGTTAATGTCACCAACTCCACCATCACCACACTTCTGAGAGTTCTCTGTAGCCAGCCTACCCAACAGCCATAGCTCATTGAGGAAGGTAAGCCCATCCCCTAAGAGTGAAGCATAATTGGTCCAAGTAAATCACGGTAATTGCATTAACTAGTGATTTGCTTAGAGGTAACCCTATGACCCAGTTCTGGCCAATGAGACATCAGGAAATATGCTGAGAGGCTCCTAGGAAAAAATTTTCTCCCTGATTAAGCTTAAAGTTGGAGACATCATGTAATTAACATTTATTGAACTTTGGAGACATTAAAATAATTAAGACATGATCTTTACTCTAGGTGTGCTCAATGCAGGAGAGAAATATAAACATATACAGTATGATTTAATGAATATCATATACAAAGTACTCAGGTAGAATACGGAAAAAAAAAAAATAGCTGTCCAGGATGAGGGTCAGGGCCTCCCAGAAGAGGTGATTATTGTAGGTGTTTGGACCATGTTATCTAAGAAATCTTTGCCTAGTCCACGATCACAGAGATTTTTCTCTTATATTTTCTTCTAGAATGATATAGTTTTAGATCTTACACTTAGGTCTAGGATCCTTTTTGAGTTAATGTTTGTATATGATGTGAAGTATGGGTCAATGTTATTATTATTATTATTATCATCATCATCATTATTATTTCATATATGGCTATCCGATTGTTCCAACACCATTGCTGAAAAGGCTATTCTTTGTCCTCTTCATTTCCTTTACATCATAGTCAAAAATCAGTTGTCTATATGTATGTGGGTCTCTCTCTTGACTCCCTAGTTGTCTATCTTTATACCAGCTGTATTAATACCATTGTATTAATTACTGTAACTTTATATAGGTCTTGAAATCAATGTTAGTCCTCTGACTTTGTTCTTTTTTTTTTTGCGGTATGTGGGCCTCTCACTGTTGTGGCCTCTCCCGTTGCGGAGCACAGGCTCTGGACGCGCAGGCTCAGCGGCCATGGTTCACGGGTCCAGCCGCTCCGTGGCATGTGGGATCTTCCCGGACCGGGGCACGAACCCGTGTCCCCTGCATCGGCAGGCGGACTCTCAACCACTGCGCCACCAGGGAAGCCCAAGTTAACCTCTTTTTAAATTTTTAATTTATTTTATTTATTTTTGGCTTCATTGGGTCTCTTAGCTGCGGCATGCAGGATCGTCGTTGCGGCATGCGGGATCTTTGGTTGTGGCGCGCAGGCTCTTTGTTGAGGCACACAGGCTTCTCTCTAGTTGTGGCGCGCAGGCTCCAGGGAGCATGGGCTCTGTAGTTGTGGTGTGTGGGTTCCAGAGAGCATGGGCTCTGTAGTTTGAGGCACGCAGGCTCTCTAGTTGAGGCGTGCAAGCTCAGCAGTTGTGGTGCATGAGCTTAGTTGCCCCACGGCATGTTGGATCTTAGTTCCCTGACCAGGGATCGAACCCACGTCCCTTGCATTGTAAGGTGGATTCTTTACCACTGGACCATCAGGGAAGACTCCTCCCAGTTCATTTTCTTGAAATTTTTAGGAAGACAATGATAACATCTGAAAATAGTGAAAAGTTTGTCTCTTCTAATATTTTTAGAATTTTTTTATTTGGCCTATTAAATTGATTTCCTGCATGACTTAAATAGCAGTGATGGTGAGTATCATTGTCTTCTTCCTGACTTTAATGGAATGGCTGCTAGTGTTTCACTGTTAATGTAATGTTGCTTTTAGTTTCTCTTATATTCTTTTTATTGTAATACACTAATAACTTTTATTGAATTAGAAATGCCTGTTAAATTATATTAAGTCCCTTTTTGGCATCTTCGGAAATGATTTCATTGTTTTTTTCTCTTATAATTTATGAATATAATAAATTGTTTATAACAAACTATATTTTCATTTTGGAAATGAAACTCCTTGGTCATTATTCTTTTAACATAATGCTAAATCTACTCTTACTAACATTTTATTTTTTCCATCTATATTCACAACTAAAAATGGTCTATGATATTCATTTCATTTGCTTTCTTTGTCAGGTTTTAGGATCAAAGTCTTAACATAAACCATGATATTCCTCACTGCAGGTTGCTCAGTACACACTGGTGAATTGAATCGAGTCCGGCTGCTGTGGTGTTTCACACCTAGTTCCCTGTTCATTACTTACACACAGAAGCCCAAGAACAAACATCATTAATATTCCTTTGCCATGGGTAAGACAAGCCAGGAAAAATACCATCAGATCATGAGCATCAGCTTAAGACCACAGGCTTTTAAAAACTCCCCATAGAAATACATACTGGATGGAAAATATCCAATTGATTTTTGAAAATCAGCTTAGTAATATTCCATTGCTAAAAATAAAGACAAACTGAATATAACCCTTCTAGTAAAATGGATAAAAGACTGTTACACAACCAAACCTTTAAGGAAGGTAGAAAATTTTAGTACATGGGTAGGAAAGACCATGACTAGCTCTCAGAATACTTAATACACATTCACAAAGCGCAAGTGGTATTTTGACTGTCTTGTTCATTTTTCATACCAAGTCTGACCCACTGCCTCCCACCAGAGAAACTCTCAATAAGCATTTTTTGAAGGCACCAAGGAGAGACGATTCTTTGTTGTCCAGCTATCACATGGGGGTCATGAGTGCCCACAAGCCAAACTACAGTGCACTGGAGATCCCCACAGTTCTACACTGATGCGCTGAGCTTAGGGTATGATGCCTAGTCAACCTCTTTTCAGCCACTGCACACATGTCTGTACCTCGAGGTACAGGGGAGGCGGGAGGGTGGGGGACCCCTGGGCCCTGCCTCCTCAGCCATCATGGCTGCCATGCCGTGTGCTGGGGTGGTTGCTGAGGCAGGTGCTCCGGGAAGGCTGGCCGACTCCATGAGAAGCAGGACCACGTGATAGCTGATCGTGTGCTGTATGTGCCGGGGGACGGGAGCTGGGGCACACACCAGCAGCTGTTTTCCTGCGTGAAACCTATATCTTAGGAACCTAAGTACGTGAGTATAAACCATAGTGTTTAGCAGGAATGGACACACAAGTGGCATTCTAGAGGTATTTTGAAGTCAGTCCAGTCTCTGGGGTCCCTCAGGAGTCCCTTCTCTGTGTCACGCTCCCTCCACAGCTGCTGGGCATTTGCTGTTGGGAAATCTGGCATGAAAACAGAACTGGAAAGTCTTTGGGGTGACTTTGGAAAAACCGCAGGTTGAGAGAGTTGTATCAGAGTTTCAGAGTCTCCAGGTGAGGTGTTATCAACATCTGTGATGCATTTGCGACCCAGCAGACTACTTGCTTTTGGAGCGGCATTTTGTGAAAGGCCAGATGACACGGAGCAGGTGTCTCCCAGCCCTTTGATACAGTGAAGCATCCAATCCGTTATCAAGTCTGCTCCTCCACCTGCTAAATGTAACTTGAAAATGTCTATTTTTCTTTATCCCCACCGCCACTACCCTGGTGCAAGTCACTGTTTATCTACAGCCTAGCTTTCTGCAGAAGCTTCCTCACCAGTGACGCGGCCATCATAGCAGAGCTCCAGGATGAACGTTAACGTTGAAGCCTATATAGGCAGCCCCGCGCCCAGCACACCTCTATTCCCACAACAGGTTACAATAAGAAGATGCCCTTAAAGTCCTGCTATGCTGCCTGCCCGCTGCTCTCCCTCCTTCTGTCTCCTTCCTCGGATCTATTTTCTCTTTGTGATTTACTATTAGTTTTGGAATGTTTCAAGCAAATAGAAAAATATAAAGGGTAATATAACATGCACTCACGCATCCATGACCCAACGTTCTCATATTTTAACATTTCAAAAAAGTTTCTGGAGTTAGATAATCTAAATGAATGTTTATTATGAAATACAGTTGACACAATGCAGGGTTTAGGGGCGCTGTCGAAAAATCCGTGTATAACTTTTGACTCCCCCAAAAGTTAACTACTAATAGTCTACTGTTGACAAGAAGACTTACCGATACTATGGTCAATTAACACACATTTTGTATTATATGTATTATATACTGTATTCTTATAATAAACTAGAGAAAAGAAAATGTTATTAAGAAAATCATAAGGAAAAGAAAATACACTTACAATACATATACGTATTTACTGAAAAAAATCTGCATATGAGTGGACCCATGTAGTTCAAAGACCTGCTGTTCAAGGGTCAACTGCATATTGCACATAGGGAAGAATATATATAATGTAAATGAACATATTATGCACCACTCAGCTTAAGAAATAGAATATTACCAAATGCCCCTTAAGCCTCCCATATGCCCCTTCCAAACCAGAAGCTCTGTCATTCCTCCCAGAAGTAACCACTATCATGAATTTTGAAATAACTCTTTCCTTGCATTTTTTTATATTTTAACATATATGTATATAGCTCCTTAATGTTTTTTCTTAGTTTTGCCTGGTTTTGACGTTTATATAAATGAAACCAATCTGAATGCGTTCTTCTGTGAATTGCTTTTCTTTTCTTTTTTTTTTTTTGCCTAGCAGTCTCTTTTGGGAGTCATACCTATTGTTACGGGAAGCTGTTGTTCATCGGCTTTCACTGCTTTCCAATCTACACTTTGCATGCAGCCAGAGCAGTCTTTTAAAGATAAAAATCCAGTTATTTGTCACCTCACTGCATGAAACCCTTCAGAGGCTCTCCAGTGCTCTTGGAACAGAGTCACAGATCCCTGGTGTGGCCTACAAGCCCCCACGTGACCTGACCCCACCACCCACTTGCATCTCATCTCACTCCCTGGGCTGAAGCCCATTTCAAGAATCTCAGCAAGCTGCTCTCTTCCTTTTGGTCTTTGCACATACCTGGATTCTTTCACTCTTCACTGGCTAGTCCTGCCCAAATTTCAGGTCTCTGATTAAACCTCCCTTCTTCAAATGGATCTTCACTCACCACTCAGTGTAAATTAGATGCCTCTGGTCTTACCTCCTTCCTACTCTGTTTCTTCAAGCGCTTACCACAGTTTTGTTATTATATATTTATTTGTGCATTTATTTTATTTTACGTACTGAGTGCTTGTTTCCCTTAAGTTTTATTGAGGACAGGATCACATACTTTTTGTTCATAATGGCATATCTAGTCTTAGCAGAGCCCTGGCAGGTAGTAGGGTTCAAATAATTATCATTCAATGAGAACTGGAGCCAAGAAAAGTTGATGCAGTCATGACAAAAAAAAAATTGTTCAGCTCATGTATTCTGGGACAATTCTCTGCTGGATAAAAATTGTTAAAAATGAAGGTGTCAAAGCATTTTCAATAAAGCATGTTAGGTGCGGTATGATCAGAGGCAGATGTTAAGCTTTTGTATTTGTCCTATATGCTGACCCAAAGAAAGTGACTGAGAGGCAACTTTTCTTTTTTTTTGCGGTACGCGGGCCTCTCATTGCTGTGGCCTCTCCCGTTGCGGAGCACAGGCTCCGGACGCGTGGGCTCAGTGGCCATGGCTCACGGGCCCAGCCGCTCCGCGGCATGTGGGATCTTCCCGGACCGGGGCACGAACCCGTGTCCCCTGC
This sequence comes from Phocoena phocoena, assembly GCF_963924675.1. NCBI lineage: Eukaryota > Metazoa > Chordata > Mammalia > Artiodactyla > Phocoenidae > Phocoena > Phocoena phocoena. The sequence continues at coordinate 73,704,355 of NC_089220.1, forward strand.
ATTGGCAGGCGGACTCTCAACCACTGCGCCATCAGGGAAGTCCAAGAGAGGCAACTTAATGTAGCATGTGCTATGCTGTATTTTAAACATAAAATATATAACAATAACAAAAAAGTATTGAGCGCTTACTTGTGTGGGCACCAATTTAAGTGCTTTGCATGAATTCATTGATTTAATTCTCATAAGAACCCTAAGAAAGAGGTGTTTCCATTATCCACATTTTTACATTATCAGGAAACTGAGGCACTGAGAGTTGAACTCACGTGCCAGAGTTTATACAACTAGTAAGTGGCAAATCCTGGCGGTGGTCCCAGGCATTGTTATTCCAGTTTTCTTCACTATTATGCTATATGTATCACCTTTTAATAATTTTGTTCAAGAAATATTTGTGGCAAGAATAAACGATGAGGTTTATATCAAAGTTCAAGCAAACTGCTATAGGCCTAAGGAATGACAGAGTTGGATTCCATAGATGGCTGTCTGCTGTAGCATTTCAGATGGTCCCTGGGAGGCAGATGGGACTCAGAGGAATGGATGTGGGAGAATGATGCTGTCCATGACCCAAGACACGTCTGCAGAGTGTGTGACACATTAGGGAAGGGGATGTGATTTGGTGTCAATGGACAGCAGGTGGTGTGAAATGGATGGAAGTTTGTAAAGAAAGACTCCTGCCAGAATGCGGAGGGTCTTGAATGATACTTTCGGAGGTTCCTAAGTTTTTAAGCAGGGCTTGGGCTTAGGCAAATGCAGTGTCGTACTGAATATATAATAGAATCCTGTCCTGGCAACAAGTGGAGCTCAGATGTTGCAGGTGAGGAAGACTGAATGACGCTTCTCCCCTGTCTATATGTAGCCATTTATTTCCATAAGGGCTGAAGGGCCCCTGAGATTCAGATATACAGAAAAATGTCTGATGGCTGGGGAGACCTCAAAGGAGAAAAGTTGCGGGAATAGACATCAAGAAACATAGAAGAGAGTTCACTGTACTGGACAAAGTTAGGCAAAAAGAACTAGGATCAGTATTGATGCCTCAGATCAGAGGGCATTGCTAGGTCTGGGCTCACTGGGACCTGATCACCTCCCCAGAGTGTATGTGCCATAGGAGAGAGGGGCTGTGGACACTATGAAATAGATTCATTCTAATACTTCATCAGAGCCTGAGTGTGACTTGTGGTGTAGCCTGGCCTTTGGTCAGGTTACTAGTTTCTCCAGCCGTGTGCATCGTGAATTCTGGGCTCAACCAAACATAAGTGGGGCAGGGGTGATGGGAAGTTCTAATCCTGGAAAGCAAGGATGGGTTAAATTCTGGAAAGCGAGGATGGCTTAAATTCCTGGACACTTATATGCATCCCATGGGAACTCCTTGGAGAGAGAGCTTGTACAGGAGACTAGAATTCCTATAGTCATAAAAGTGGTAGATCTGGAGCTTCCCTGGTGGCGCAGTGTTTGAGAGTCCGCCTGCCGATGCAGGGGACATGGGTTCGTGCCCCGGTCCGGGAAGATCCCACATGCCGTGGAGCGGCTAGGCCTGTGAGCCATGGCCGCTGAGCCTGCGCGTCCAGAGCCTGTGCTCCGCAACAGGAGAGGCCACAACAGTGAGAGGCCCGCGTACCGCAAAAAAAAAAAAAAAAAAAAGTGGTAGATCTGAACCCACAAAACTTGGGAAATAATAATAATGGGACTAAATCTATTGTCCCTGGATGCTGAAACCTGAGACACTTGGGATACATAACACTTCAGCTCAGATTTCTCTACTAAGCTCTGCTCTGGACATCTCTACTTGGACGTCCCACATTACCAAAACCGCAACATACCAACAACTGAACTCATTGTCTTTCATCTACACCCTTCTCCTCCACTGGCTTCCTTATCTTAGTAAATTGGCACCATTTTCTCTCAGTTACTCAAGCCAAAAACTTTTGCATCATATTTTATTCCTGTATCTACTTCAACGTCTATATGCAATCCACAAAATCTTGCCTAGTACCATCTAAATAGCTCACTCACCATTTTTCTCTCATATCTCACATACCATTCTTAGCCCCCATACAAGCCAGCAGCATCTCCACCTGGGTGACTGCCACACCAGCCTCCCAGTTGGTTTTCTTACCTTGAAATCTGCCTACCCAAATACCCTTCCAACTGGTTCTCCAGCACAATTGTTCTAAAATTCAAATCTGAGCATGAACCTCCCTGAACCCTTTAAAGCACTTCAGTGGTACCTTACTGCCCTCACCATACAGTTCAGGTGTATATCACCAGTGCCTTAGACCATGGCCAGCATCTAGCACACACCCTGTAATTATGTGTGCATGGAAACTGGAATGAGCTTGCATGTCTCCTTTTAACTTGCTGTGAGCACGAAGGAGGCTGACTTCCCTAGACTCTAATAGCAGCAGAAACTTATATGTGTTACATGTTGGTCATCTGTATTTTTACTTTGCCTGTTTATTTTCTCCTGTGCAGAAGTGTTTAATTTTATTATAATCAAATCTATAGATTTTTGTAGTTTGGGGGGTTCAAGTCATACTTAGAAATTCCTTGCCCATTTTGAGATTATAAAAACATTTTCCTATATTTTGACCCAGCAATTCAATCATTTCATTTTTCTCATTTAAATATTTAATCCTTTTGGACATATTTGTATATATAATGTCAGGCAAGGGTCTAACTTCATTGATTTCCCATTCAGTAGTCAGTTTCCCCAAACAAAGAATCCAGTCTTTCCTCACTGATTTAAAATGCCACCTTAATCATTTATTAGCTCCCCATATACACTTGAATCTGTTTCTTGACTCTCTGCTCTGGTGGTTCTACTTTTCAGTTCCTACACCAATATGAGACTATTTTATTATTTATGATTTTTGACACAGGGAGTTTTGAATATTTTAAAACAAACTTTTACCATGTGATTTCTTCCATTTAAAAATGTAGTCCCTCTATCTTACTTATTGAAATTTATGTGTGAAATAACTTGATTTCACATATGCATTTACTATACAAGGACAGATGAATTTAGGCAATATTTTTAACATTCACATGTCTCCCAGCTTATGTGATTTCTTCAGAATCTCCTTTCAAGGGAACTGTTAGAAAAGTCATCTTTTCGTGCATACCAATCGAGGTATTTTTCAATTTTACTATAGGATAATATACTTTTCTGAAAGTAATTTCATTATTATTGATGAGGACAGTCAACAATGTTTGTATGGTGTTAACTATTGTTTATATATTAAATGCCCATATCTCCTTTGAATTTATTTGTTTATTTTTAAATCACCTGTGTACAGCTTTGGCAAATTAAAGTTAGAGAAAAATGTTTGAGATCCTCAATCCAGAAGCATTAGAGTTTATTATAACTCCTTATTGGAGAACGATTTGATTAATGCATCTGTAACCAAAGCTGTTATTCCTCTCTTCCCCATTTAAACACAAAACACAACAGACTAAAAATAATCCCATATTTTTTATGGGAGGTCATATCTCCATCATTATCTTAATAGCCTTGTATTTTAAACACTTCTTAAAGAAAAATGAAATCAAAATTTGCATTTTATATATTTCTGAGCATACCATTAGAAAGTTCATATAATTCTTTATTAATCAAAACCAGAGGGTGGGAGTGAAATAAAACCATTTAAATAGCATAGCTCTTGTGTAAACAAAGCATAACAAATGCAAAAATCCTTAGCTAAAGGATTTAAAGCAAACATTACTCAATTATTTTGTGTCAGAATTTATAGGACTAACATATGATTCAGCAGTCTCTCAGAACTCATCCTACAGTAACTCAAAAGATACAAGGATGTTCATTGTAGCATTGCTGCAATAGCAAAATATAGAAGCAACCTGGAAATTTAACAATGTGAGAAAGGTTTAGTAACTTATAGTATCCATATAACTAAATACCTATGTAAATGAGTTGCAAAACCATATATTTGGTTTTATCCTCCACCCTTTTTTTGGCAAAATTACGCCAACACACCATAAAACACTCTGTGTTTACAGAACAATTTCAGCATTTGTCTATAGCACAATATTTGCCATTTCTTCCCAGGCATTGTTGTTTATTCTGTTCTGAAACAGTAGTGAAATGATCTGCTTCTGAAATTTCTTCTCACAATAATTTAACAATATCTGTTTGTTGTCACGTTTTGCTTTCCACCAAAATCATCATCTGTTGATGCCTCAGATTCTCCTTTTTCCAAGTTTTCCTCCTTAGTCTACTAACATTACAGTAATACAATTAAGGTCATGCGTGTTGGTTAAGTTTCTAAATACATTTTCCTTAATGAGTCTCTGTCCCCATCTTTTTACAAACAGTGCCAAGAGGTGATTTGACTTTTCGCAGTTCATCCATGATTCATGACAAAGAGAGTCCATAACCTCATCATTTTTTGCTCTTCAAAATTCTGTAGTTTTATCAGTTTTCTTCGCTAGTCAGGATCCTTCCCTCTTTTTTTTTCTTTATTGAAGTATAGCTAATTTACGATGTTGTGTTAGTTTCAAGTGTACATCAAGTGATTCAGTTATACATACATATATATGTGTATATATGTATGTATATTCTTTTTCAGATACTTTTCCATTATAGGTTACTACAAGACATTGAATATAGTTCCCTGTGCTATAAAATAGGTCCTGTTGCTTACCTATTTTGTATACAGTAGTGTGTATATGTTAATCCCAACCCCCTAATTTATCTCCCCCGCCCCCCTCTATCCCATTCGGTGACCATAAATTTGATTTCTATGTCTGTGAGTCTATTTCTGTTTTGTAAATAAGTTCATTTGTATCATTTCCTCTTGACTGATGACTTCCGTTTGTTCAGGATGGAGAGGTAAATAACTACTGGTATAGAAATGGAAACAATTGTGTGTATTGTGGCTTTCCACAGCCATTCTACTCCCTGATTTTCAGATTCTGGAAATCCAGGGGTCTGGCCTGCACACACAAGAAAATGTCATGGATATTTTCTTCACTGGTCCATTTGGCCAAAGGCAAATCCTCACCGAGCCTTTCTCACACCAGAAACAAGATAACACTCACTGATGAAAACATCCATCCCAGCAACTTCTGAATGATGGACCTGATTTTAGACAGACTCGCTAAGACTGGAATTTAAGTTACTTGAGAAAGTAAAGCTTGCAGCCGTCCAGCGCACACAAAGTGTCTGGGACAACTCACTGGCTGCTGTATTGTGTTATAATTGCAAAGCAAGCTCACTGTCTGCCAGGATTTATTTAAAATATCCTTTCTTCTTCTTCGCATTTATAGACACGATTCTAGTTTCCTATCAGAATCTGGCTTCCTTCCTTTTGTGAGGGAGTCTTTGAGTCTCTGGTAACAAGTGCCTTGTTCACTGGAGCCCCGGGTTACTGTCCAGCTAAGGGAATGGCACCGGGGGTCCCTGAAAAAATTTTTCACACGGGAGGCATAGTTTCCAGTAGTTTTTAGATGGTTCATGCCACAGCCTTGTAGAAATGGAGGAACATCCAATAAACACAGAAAACTCTTCTTCCTGAGGATCCACTTTTTTTTTTTCATCAAATACTGCCATTTCTCATTTCTTCATGATTTTGGTTTCTTCTGGCTTGAATTTCTTACTGATACGATTATTTTTGCTGATACTGGTGCCTTTCAAATATCTCATTCACCCAAACCTCTCTTCTACGTTTTAAATCCAAATAGCTAATTTTCTGCTGAAAAGTTTCCTTCAAAATCAACCTGACTAAAACCAAATTTGATATTTTTTGGTAAATTTACTTTCTCTTATTTCAATCAATGACAATGACATCCACCAATGCCCAAACCAGGGACCACAATGTCAATATAGATAGCTCTACCTCTCTCACCCTTAATGTCACAGTAGGTCCAAGAATTGTCAATTTTACCAATCTCTTTTATCCACCCTTTCTTCCTCTTCCTCATCTTCACTGTCTTTTAACACTTCTCTTTTTGTCTCATCTCACTTCTGTCATTTGACCCTCCATGTTGGTGCCAGAACAGTCCTTTTAAAACACACATATTACTGAACTTTTACGCTGCTTAAAACCTCGCTGCATCTATTGAGGCCGTGCTGTGTGTCGGGCTCAGTGCTAATTCGCTGATGATAAAATGATAAACACGACCTTGTCTCTGTCTTCAATTATCTCATAATCTGATGAAGACAAAGACAAGCAGTTCGAATTCACTGTGATGTGAGCAATGATCTCCAGGTTCCTCCTTACCTAATGTAAAGGTGCCAAGTGTCAGAGAGGAAGAGCCCCCTAATTCTGCCTTGGGAATCAGAGAAATTCACAGAGGTCAGGGGAGGAGGAATTTGAAGCGCTTCACAGGAGATCACCTCAAATACCCCCATGAAGCTGGGGCACACACAGGAAGTGTGGGCGCCTTGCGGTGAGGCAGGTGGACTTGAGGAGGGTGTGATGTTCTGCTGCAGACCTTGTGGGAAAGGGGAGAAAATTTTACCAAGACACTTGAAAAACTTACCAAGACACACTTAACAAAGAGGCTGAGCTGGGTTCTGGGCTGACAGAGTTAGAAACACAGAGGGAAGTGTCAGAGGCACGAGGTCTGGGTGAGCCCTTAGGGCTTCTGGGCTGAGCAGGAAAGTGCCTGGTCTAATATTGGGGAGGTCCTTGGGGACAGAGAAGGGAGACAAGGCCCAGGTTCTAGGGAGTCACAGTATGAAAGTCTTGGCATCATCGGAGCTGGGAGAGACCATGAAAGCCTTGTTTCGTCTTCCTACATCATACAAATGAGGGATGAAAGTACAGGAGAGCTTATGTAAACAGTTCCAATTGCTCGGCAGGCAATAGAGCCCTAACTCTGCCGTGTGACCTTGGGCAAGGTCGTCAACTTATCTATAAAACAGAATCAATAATGACGCCTATTTCATGGGGTCACTGTGAGGATTTGATGAGTACAATGTATAAGACGCCTGGCATGTTGGCTGGCCTGTGGTGGGTTTCCGTGACAATGTGTTATTATTCCTACTACTTAATGAGGTCTCACAGCTCACTCAAGGCAGAGCCAGGACTAGAGCCAAGGGTTGGCTTTTCTGTTCCTCCATCCTCCAGGTTCCTTCCTGGGGAGAAGAGGAGAGGATTGTTCTGGCAGCAAGAACCTACAGGAAAGTCACCAGTGGACAGTGACCCAAGCCTGGAGAGAGGAGGGTGGGAAATCCTTGGAGTGAGGGATTATAAGGACCTTCTCTACTTTCTATCCTTCTCTTTAACTTCTGGAGTGATAGGTATGGTGTGTGTGTGGGTGGGGGATTTAGGGATGCACGGCTCTAAAGGACTATAGAAGGCACCGATAGAACCCACCAGCTGGGGTGATTATAATTGTCCTAGAACCTTGGCTTTTAGGCAGAAAGGAGAAGTGGCGTTTGGGGCTGCTTTCTACATATCTTGACCCAGGTCAAGAGGGAAGGAAGGATTTCCCTGGTGGTCCAGTGGCTAAGACTCCATGCTCCCAATGCAGGGGGCATGGGTTCGATCCCTGGTCAGGGAACTAAGATCCCACATGCTGAACAGTGCAGCCTAAAAAATAAAAAATAAATAAAAATAAAGTACACAGGAGGATGTATGTAGGTTAAATACAAATACTAGGCCATTAAAAAACAAAAAAGAGGGCAGGAAAACAGACAGGGATCACAAGCCAAAAGCTCTGCTCCTAAATCGAGTTTAGGACCCTACAAGGGACAGGAGGGAAGTTACTGATTCGTATAAATTGGAAGGCCAGTAGATGTACATGGTAAAAAATTCAAAACATACAAACAATGAACGGTGAAAAATAAATCACCTTCCCACCTACTCCCTAGTTTCCCCTTTCAGCGACAGACCCTGTTATCAAATTCTTTATTTATCTTTCCTACAATGTTCTGTGCATTTGCTAACAGACGCTCATATACACAGGCTGTTTATTGCACCAAATTCTGCATGCTAGTGTCTTGCTTTGCTTTTCCCACTTAAAAATACATCTTGGGAGATGATGCTGTATCTGTAACTTGAAGCTGCCTCTTACTTTTCAAAGCCTAAATAGTATTCTATGGAATGGATGCCCTGTGATAACATCCTTTATCGACAGGCGCTCATATTATTTCCAAACTCTTGCTTTTACAAATAGAGCTACAATGAATATCTTTGTATATACATCTCTCTGAACATGTACATATGAGGTAAATGCATAGAAGTAGAATTGCTGTGTAGGAGGAAATGTGAGGTTTGTAAAATATATTTATTCATTTATTTATTTGGATCATAGTTAATTTACAATATAGTGTTAGTTTCAGGTATACAGGAAACTGATTCAGATATATATATAGATAGATAGATAGATAGATAGGATTATTTTCCATTACAGGTTATTACAAGATATTGAAAATAGTTCCCTGTGCTATATAGTAAACCCTTGCTTATTTATTTTATGTAGAGTAGTTTGTATCTGTTAATCCCATACTCCTTATTTATCCCTCTCTCCCTTCCCTTCCCTTTCCCCTTTGGTAACCATAAGTGATATCATATAATATTTGTCTTTCTTTTTTTTTGACTGTGTTGGGTCTTTGTTTCTGTGAGAGGGCTTTCTCTAGTTGTGGCAAGTGGGGGCACTCTTCATCGTGATGCGCGGGTCTCTCACTATCGCGGCCTCTCTTGTTGCGGAGCACGGGCTCCAGACGCGCAGGCTCAGTAGTTGTGGCTCACGGGCCTAGTTGCTCCGCGGCATGTGGGATCCTCCCAGACCAGGGCTTGAACCTGTGTGCCCTGCATTGGCAGGCGGATTCTCAACCACTGCGCCACCAGGGAAGCCCTAATACTTGTCTTTGTCTGGCTTACTTAGTATGATATTCTCTAGGTCCATCCATGATGCTGCAAATGGCAATATTTCATCCTTTTTTATGGCTGAGTAATAGTCCACTGTGTATGTATGTATGTATATATATATATATATATATATATATATATATATATATATATACACACACACACACACACATATACCACATCTTAAACCAATTGCCTGTTGATGGACACTTAGGTAGCTTCCATGTCTTGGCTATTGTAAATACTGCTGCTATGAACATTGGGGTGCATGTATCTTTTCAAACGAGAGTTTTTGTCTTTTCCAGATATATGCCCAGCAGTGGGATTGCTAGATCATATGGTAGCTCTATGTTTAGTTTTTTAAGAAATCTCCATACTGTTTTCCATAGGGGCTGCATCAATTTTCATTCTCCCCAACAGAGTAGGAGGGTTCCCTAGGAAACGTACGTTTTTAATTTTGATGGAATAATAGGATATTAGATGTGACTTTTCCTGTTGTCTTAGATTTTCAGCAAAGGCCCCAAAGACCAAACTAAGTCATGAACTACCTATTCAGGAGCTGTGAAGAGATGGTGATACCTGTTTTCTTTCCACCTTTAGCCTCATCTCTGCCTCAGGGTCATATAAGAGAAGGCCAGGAATTCATCGAGAGGCAGAACAAATGTTAGAAGGGACGGTTTCTTTAGAGAGTGAGAAACTGGAGAGTTGTCAGAGCAGCGTGCTGTTTCTCCTTTCCCGAGTTTGTTTCCCTCTTAGTCTAAGGCAAGTCGCTGGGGAGGGTTCATAAGAGCAACTCAGAGACCTTGTCACGAATCCCGTGGAATTTGGGGGATGTAGGGTTTAGTACCTGAGTCACTGCTGGGGAAAGCTTCTGAAAGCCACAGTCTGTGGCAAAGCTGCCTCCGCGGGCAAGGCGAGAAGAGGCTGCCATGGGAACGGCGGCACCCTCCCCGACTCTGGGGAAAGGTGTGTGTTTCCTGTGACCTGCTGTGGGCCCTGTGGAAGGGAGCTGGAATTGAAAAGGATCCCACCAAGAACAGGCTGGAGGCGCCGGGGTGGGGATGGAGGCAGGGTGCCAAGGTCTGAGTGTGAGAGCCACAACTGTCAGCAGGAGAGTGTCGGAGGGGTCAGGAATGCTCAGGTTAAGGTCTCCAATGAACCCCAGAATCATCCCATAAGAGACAAGCATTTGGGCACTGGTCACACACAGAGGGTACCAAAGCCAGATTACAACTGTCCCAGTCATCAAAGACCTTTTCCACCCTCTGCGTGTCTCCTCTCCCAGCATCAACCCTAGGGGAACTGGAGCTCACAGGGTCATGGAGAAATGGAGGGAAAAGAACAAGGTGAAAGAATGAAAAGCCAACCAGGACCCCCTTTCCGGGCTTCAGGTTTCTGAGCCTGAGTCAGGACTGATCCAGGGATTGAGGAAAAGGTCTAAATTGCAGGAGATTAAAGCTTTGATGTGAAACTGGTCTAAATTTGTCAATACCTGGAAAATGAGACTATTCACTAATCACTGAAAGCGACTACATATTTAAAGTATAAGAAGTAGAAAAATATTTTTATACAACTTTGAATTTCTTGTTCTTCCCATTTATTAGTATTGTTTTTAAAAGCCAATTAGAAGCAAAGTTTATTTCTTTATATTTCTTTTAGCTTTTTATTTTGAAATTATTTTAAATTTTCAGAAAAATTGCAAAACTAGTACTCACAAAGTTTACATATGCCTTCCACCTAGCTTTCCCTGTTGTCTTCTTGCATAATCATGGTATGATAATCACGACCAAGAAATTGACATTGAGGCGATACTATTAACTAAACACAGTTTATTCAAATTTCACTAGTTTTTCCTGCATTTAATTGATCTGTTTACTGTCCTCCAATTTGTAATAATTCCTCAGTCTCTCTTGGTCTTTCATGACCTTGATAATTTGGAAGAGCTCTGTTCAGTGATTTTGTAGAATGCCTGTCAAGTTTGCCTGATGTTTTCTCACGATTAGATTGACGTTGTGCATTTTAGCTAGTATTCCCACAGAGGTGATGCTGTGCCCTCCCCAGTGCATCCTAGCAGCGGGTAAGTGGTGTCAGTATGTCTTGTTACTGGTGATGTTGACCTGGATCACTTGGCTAAGGTGATGCCTGCCTGATTTCTCCACAGTTGTGGAGACTATTTCTCCCTTTGTAAATCTTGTGCAGAGACACTTTGAGACCATCAAATTTCCTGTTTCTCTTCAAATTTTGCTCACTAATTTTAGCATCAATAAATGGATTTGCCTTCTCTAGGGTCTAATTCCCTTTCTGCCTGTATCAGTGAAGCACAGTAATAACTCCACAGTCTACTTTCCAAAGGCTGGGTTATTTTGCCTAAAATAATCATAAGCACTTCAGCAGGAAGTCTGGTGGAAATTTGCCTCCAAGTCCTGCCCTCCTGGGGGCTCCTGCCATTGTGAGGTCTATATGTCTTCTTATTAATCCTAATCATCTGATAGACAACTACTGACCACACACACACACACACACACACCCCTCCCAGGGACAGGCATTAATTCTCAGAGACTTTAGAGCCTAAATTAATATTCATAGGCAGAAACAATTTCCTCGAGGCAGCATCAGCTCCTCAGCCTCCCCAGGTGAGACCTGGCCTTTTGATATACAGAACCCTGGACAGTCCCCTTTGCTCACACACCTTCTTTCAGCACTTGCTCCAGGGCTTGACAAATGAAGGGTTTCAGGGCACGGTACCTTTCCACATTAGAGCTTTTCTTTGTTTGAGGTGCAGGGTCAAATTCTTTCACAGAATCCCTATTCTCTCGTAATCTCTGTAAATGGAAGGGGGTGGCTCCTTTGAGGATATATTATTCTCTTGTACAGAAAAAAAAAAGCTATAAATGAGTGATATTGTTTTTCCAGTTACCTTAATATTAATCCAAATGAGAAGATTACTACCTGTATAATGATGCATAAGAAAGATCTATTTCCAGCCTTCATAGTCACATTCACCATTACATAAATGAACCAGCGTTCGTGGAAATGCTCAAAAGTTCACCAAAGGGGCTTCCCTGGTGGCGCAGTGGTTGAGAGTCCGCCTGCCGATGTAGGGGACGCGGGTTCGTGCCCCGGTCTGGGGGGATCCCACATGCCGCGGAGCGGCTGGGCCCGTGAGCCATGGCTGCTGAGCCTGCGCGTCCGGAGCCTGTGCCCTGCAGCGGGAGAGGTCACAACAGTGAGAGGCCCGCCTACCGCAAAAAAAAAAAAAAAAGTTCACCAAAGGCCTAGTGAACATTATCCAATGATGTTTTAATAATTTATATCAAGATTAACCCTCTCTGGTCAATGTTACCCAGTTGTAGGTTTTATGTATGTCTGCCTCTTGATCCCACAATAGTATTAAGTTAGCATACAAGTTTGCAGAAATATTAATAGCCAAGAATATACATCTTCTTCTGTCCATAGAATCACAAAAAAGGTCTACGATAGATCAATGAGGGTGAAAAATAGTCTTTTATTGGGCTTGGTTCAGTTCTCTGTAAGATGAAAGAAAATATAGCAATGGAAAATATCTTATATTCCTACTGTTTATTGTTTCATCGTACCATCCATTTATTGAATATTGGTGTTTTTATTATTGAAACTTTCTACTATGCTTAATCAATTTTGTTTCCAACTCTATTATCTGATATTAATTTTTATCAATTTTAATTTATTTTTTAATTTGTTTTTACTGTTTTTAAATGACCTATCTTGGACCAACTTTCTAACTTTAACGTTTTGGAGTATTAATCTTGCTTATTGACTTAGGCAGAAACTGGCTTTTAACAGTAGGTTTAGATGATTTATATTAAATCTGGTATTTGGTACATTTGGTTTTCATTCTTTCAATGTTTAGGATCTGTCTCTTTGCTTATATGAACTATATTACCCCCTTTATCTTTGAAAAAGTTTTGGAAGACAAAAAAAGCCCTATTTAAAAGACATACATGAATATCGTAAACCATTCTGTAAGCATTCTGATGATCTCTTACCCGAATCGAAAGCCTGTTCTGCTCCCCTTCATGGAAGAAAAAGGCTACTATTCTTTTTGTCTGTGCTTCTTGTTCCCTACGCTAATTTCCCATTCATAATTAAATATGATATTTCTCACTGTTTTCTCTTTCATGTTTCTTTTATGCTTTCTGTGTCTTACTTTACTTCAAATAATTAAGCTGGTGTCATAAATAACCCTTCCAGAGTTATCCTTACTTCTTTAACAATAGTTGCTATCAATAATTATCACGGGTTCATTTTTTAGCCATTAGCCATTCAAAATTTCTACCACTAATTTTAGCCTTGCATAGTGTACATTGTGGCTTTGAGCACTTTTCAAACGAGGCCCCTGGCTGCCGCATTTCTTTTGAAACTGGGCCGATCTGAGAATGTCTCTCTGTTGCCTCCCTATACAAATGGCTTGATGTGGCCCATTATTCTAGAGTTGCAGCTTATCCCTTCCATAGAAGATGTCATCACCGTGTCATTAGGCATTTCTCCTTGCAGTGGAAAAAGCCAAAGCTAGTCTGATATTTCGCTCTTTGAAAATGACCTACTTTTTCTACTTGGAAACTTGCAGAATTCTCTTTTTTTCCCTTATAGTTTTAATTTTTTATGAAACTACGTCATGGTGTTGCTTTTGTTATTGATTTTGCCTGGAGCTTTGGACGTACTCGCTGTAATTTTTTTTCAAATATAATGTTTTCTCTCAGTATTGATTTTATCCTTTTGTTTGTTTTTTTTTTTTCACCTTTGGAAACCCCTTTTATTTGGAAATCAGATCTCCAAATTTAACAACTTCTCTTGAATTATTTCCTTACTTTTTTCACTCCTTCTCAATTCTGAATATTGTAATTACGGATAAGGAGGGGGTGAACAGTTGTTGTTTTGTTTTAATGTAAAGAAACCACGAACAATGACAATTGTCAAACAGGAGGCCTTGTTTTAATGAAGACCAGTTGACACCTGTTGGGCTGAATCAGGGATGACATGGCAGCTGGACCATTTTGTCCATTGTCAAACAGAGCCAAGGATTTACAGGTTCCTCCTTTGGTGAGTGTGGTAGCAACTGCAGCTAAACGCAGAGCAGGTGGAATCTGTCACAGATCTCACTTCTCTGCAGACTGAGGAATTTTTCATATAACCTGCAGAATAAGTCAGAAGCAATTAAAAGACAACAGTGGTAAGTTCTTGATATGAGGAGCCCCCGCCCCCGCCAAAGAGGGCTCCGGAAGTTCAGCTCAGAGTGGGAAGTCAAGTGTACGAAGAATACCGCAAACGGCGTGAGTTACAACATGGCTCACAACAGCAGCTGGGGAAAGGGAGAGGGAGATTCTTCTGGTTGTTTGAGGACCAGGGGTCCCCTGGGGAAGATATTGTGACTTAAGATATCCATCCACAGGCAACAGGATCTCTACCTGCCTGGGGTTTAGCGTGAGCCCTGACCTAGATCCTGGACCAGTGATTGTTTGGAGTCTAGGCCTGGGAACCAACAGAGGCCCTGGCTGACAGGTTGTGCCAGCCTGAAAGGAAGGAGGGTGGTGGGAGGGCTGGACCCATGTTCAGGTGGACTGACAGGGATAGAGATGTGGGAAGTAAAAGGGAGTGGTCAAGGCTGGGCCGAGGAGGATGAGTTAGGACTGAGATCACTAATGCTGTACTTGCCTGGGTGGCAACTGATATAGAAACAAGGGTTGGGGGCCTTCCCTGGTGGTGCAGTGGTTGAGAGTCCGCCTGCCGATACAGGGGACACGGGTTCGTGCCCCGGTCCGGGAAGATCCCACATGCCGCGGAGCGGCTGGGCCCGTGAGCCATGGCCGCTGGGCCTGCGCGTCCGGAGCCTGTGCTCCGCAACGGGAGAGGCCACAACAGTGAGAGGCCCGCGTACCGCAAAAAAAAAAAGAGAAGAGAAAAAGAAACAAGGGTTGGGCTAAGACTGTAGATGGCATGTCAGTGGCCCTGGCCATTAGGAGCTGAGTAATAGAAGTCTTTGGGAGCACAGAGGCCATTTTTATGAATCTGGAGGGACCTATTTTCCTTATTTTATCTCTCTACCAGAGTTGTTTGACAAATGCCTTTAGTAATTACAGGTCTTTTCTATGTCTAGGCTTCAGATCTGGCCCTTCTTCTATGATCAGACAGGAGGTTATGAAACCAGGAACTATATTTGTTGTAGTGATCTTCTTGAGGACATCGGCAATGACATATCTCTTTCTATTTGTTAGAGTTATCTGATAAATTCTTTCAGAGAAAAGTATGACTTCAGAGGGGGTACCAACCCCTAATGATCCTATTTACCTTGCACTTACGGATGCTCCTAACACATACGTTTGTTCATTCTTTGCAAATCCCAAATCCACTAAGCTCCCCTTTCTTATCGAAGATCCTCTCATTTGAAGCCCAGAAAAAGTAGAAACAATTTGAGCCCAGTTAATTATATAGCATTGGATTTCCAGTTCCCACGACTTTCCCCTGGACATGATGTTAGATGGTATTGCCGCATTTCCACCCCTTCAAAGCATTTTGAACATAAATAACTACAGTTATTTCCATCGAGGAAAACAGCTTGCTAAATTCATCTCCATGTACTTAGAATTCTAAGTTCCTCACTTGCCAGTAAGTTATTAAAATGCACTCATTTTTAAATAGACTTCCACCTTCCTAAGAGGCTTCTACATATCCTGTCATTACTTTTCTGCTGCTTTCCACAACGGGTAGATAACTGATTTGATGGGAGAAATTAATTTGACATTTTATCCTTAATCAGAACATTTAATATCCTCCTAACCATAGTCTTAGTCATTTGTGTCTTGTCATCATACAACGATTGCACTTTCTTCTCTAGATCCATAGTTAAAGTTTGAAATTGAAGGTACACGAGAGATGAGGACCTCATTTTAGAAACTCATTTGCTATATCGATCCAGGAAAGATGGGCTTGCTCCCTCCTGTCCAGAGACTCAGAGACCCTTGGGTGTCACCAAGGGAACTGTGCTAGAGACAGGAAAAGTGCAGGATGATTTTATTTTAAAAAACAAACAAAAGCAAAACCTCTGCTTTTCTGGGATATCGCTGGCATTTATGGAAACACGCCCCTACTTCTGAAGAATTCTGCTGTGGGACTTGAAGATAATCTTTGAAGGTGACCATGTCATAAAAGTCTGAGTTTCGAGCACTCAACAGCTAAAATTACCTGAAGGAACAAAGGTCTTCTGGGGAGTGGGAGAGGCTGAGGGAAACTGGAAGGTGGGGCAGGGCTGGGTCAGGAGCAGACCAAGCCCACAAGCCTCAGTTTGCTTCTGTTTTCAGTTATCAGCCACCATTATCTATCTTCACCAGCGGTGAATGGAAGAGGCAGTGCAGCAGAGGTGCGCCCAGGGCAAACCAAGTGCCGCCCCAAAGTGCAAGTCAGAGTTCAGTGAGTGTCCTGGGGGATAGTCTGAGACTAGACTGCTCTTTAATAGAAGTTGTCCCCCTTTCCGCATCTGCCCCCATGGCACCTCCTCAAGCTCAAAACTTGTCCTCAAGTTCTGATTGACTTGAAAGTGGTTTTGCAAATACATCACTTTTTCTTTCTGTGGACAGGAGCTTCGAATTACTTAGCCCAGTCTCTCATTTGATAGATTAAAAGAATTAAGCACAAAAAAAGTTCAATGACTTGCCCAAGGTCACTTCTTGTTGAGTTTAGAACCACCATCTTTTTTTTTTGGCGGTACGTGGGCCTCCCACTGTTGTGGCCTCTCCCGTTGCGGAGCACAGGCTCCGGACGCGCAGGCCCAGCGACCATGGCTCACGGGCCCAGCCGCTCCGCAGCATGTGGGATCTTCCCAGACCGGCGCACGAACCCATGTCCCCTGCGTCGGCAGGCGGACTCTCAACCACTGCGCAGCCAGGGAAGCCCTAGAACCACCATCTTTGTATTATGAAAGCCATCTCCAACATTTCCTAGGTTATACACGTAGTTTTTAAACTTGTGTTGAACTTGGACATAGAATGTCTTATGGCTGCCTGGCACCTTTTGAAGACAGTTCTAATATTTGAAGAATTTTGACTAACGATTCCCCATCCATAGTCTCTCTAGCCAAAAAGGACTCTCCCCACCTCCTCTGCAGTAAGACACAGGCACTGGTGCCACCAATCAGAGGGCCTCACCTAAGTCTGATTCAGAAGGAAATGAAATAAGTTCCTCATTCTGCTGCAACTGTGGCTTCAGAGCCAGCTGGCTTTCGGCGGCTGTGGTGGTCTCAAGGTTGGGTTCCCGACAGAGGCACAGCACCGATGTGGCATCGGTGGCAACTGCAGTGATGTCAAGTCCCTGGTATTCAGGTCAGAGCAACCTGGAACATTTGGGTTCCGTGGTGACAACAGTCAAGCCAGTGTTGTGTTTTGGTGTGGGCAATGTACCTGGAGCTTTAACCTCTAGCCCGGTTCTCCAGCCTTCCAAGGTTCTAGGAGCTCCCTAATAACCTTTTAATAAAGTCATTTTTTGCTTAAGCTAACTCCATGGATCCCAGTATTTGTAAATGTTATTGGCAAGGTGAACGAGCAGGATGAAATCAGAAAAACACCTTTGTTGTTCCCTCACCCCATTCCCTATTCCAATGCCCTGCCCTGCCTCTGGATGAAATTCCTCTTAGATGATAAAAGCCCTCTGTTCCCCTTCGGTCACAAGAATAGTCTCACGTTAGTGATTATTGGTCCAGTCCAATATGGTAATAACAATGCTGGAATCTCTTCTAAGTGAAAGCTTCTTCCCTCTCCAGCTTGGGTGTTGGCTTTATCCTGGAAGCATTTATCAGAGGAGGGAGCGTGGTCCTCTTCTCTCTCTTTCCCCCTCCAGGGCTTCTCCTTTCCCTCTTACAAGGCTGCCTCTACTCCTCCAGAATTAAAATGAGCAGGATGGAAGAGAGACAGAGGTGGGAGAACACTCACATGGCCAGCACAGATGCACCCGGTCTTGGCTTCCTCTGGCCATGGCACGTGTTTAAAGAGATCGTGTATTCAAAAGGTCTAGTACAGCATACGACAGATGCTTAATAAATATTTATATTTATTTTCATTAGGTGTACATTTGATGTTTCCACTCTATTAGACAGTAAAAAGAAGAGGGACTATGCCTAGTCTTTGTACTATTGTCACCTATTTTAACGTGATGTATCCTGTTAAGCTCCATCATTACTGGGATACTGATAAAGTCATCAAGGTTTAAGCCTCTTAAGAGACCACACTCTGGGGGCTTCCCTGGTGGCGCAGTGGTTGAGAGTCCGCCTGCCGACGCAGGGGATGCTGGTTCGTGCCCCAGTCCGGGAAGATCCCACATGCCGCAGAGGGGCTGGGCCCGTGAGCCATGGCCGCTGGGCCTGCGCGTCCGGAGCCTGTGCTCCGCAAAGGGAGAGGCCACGGCAGTGAGAGGCCCGCGTACCGCAAAATAAATAAATAAATAAAAGGTTACACTCTGATTATTTGTGCACATGTGGTGATCCTACTGCAAGCACAAGCTTTCTAAGCAGGGGCCATATTGTGGGAGATAGATAGCTTTCCACCAAAGACCCTGATTCCCCTTCAGTAGAGCTATCACTAGAAGGTTGCTTCCCAGCCAGCTCCAACATTTCCTAGACTCCCTTGTGTTTAGATGGGGCCATGTGACTGAGTTCTGGCTAATGGAATGTGGATAGAAGTGTTGTTTGACATTTCCAGGCCTGGCCCATAGAACCTTTGCACGCTCTCTCTGCCCTCTTGGCTTCCCAGATGTTGGCGTTAGGGTTAGCTTGGCAATCATGTGTTGACGATGGCAGAGCCTCCATCAGCCTCAATTCTGTGGAGCAGAACTCTCTGCTTCCAGCTGGACTTTACATAAAAAAGAAATAAACTTCTACTATGTTAAGTCAAGGGTCAGCAACTTTTTCTATAAAGGGCCAGATAGTAACTATTTAGGCTTTGAAAGCCGTATGGTCTCTGTGGCAACTACTTAACTCTGCCATCTCAGTGTGAAAGCAGCCATAGGTGACACATAAATGAATGACACATCTATATTCCAATAAAACTTTACAAAAACAGATAGCAGTCTGGTAACTGTGGGTGGTAGTTTCTGACCCCTGTGTTAAGCCCCTACAATTTTGGATTTTATCTGTTAGAGCAGAATACTACACTAATCAATTCACTTTTCTTATTCAATCTTGTGTCAGCATTACTCAGTGTGATGCAAGGCACAGAGTAGGTACTCAGCGGTGAGTGAATGGAGAGACTCGAAGCGCGGAGTCCGGAGTGTCAACAACTGTCTGGGACAGAAGATCATGCCTCAGGCCTGAACATGGCCAGGAACTTAGTCTGAGTTCCTTGCGTAAAGCTGGGAGACACAAAATGTTGGATAAGAAAGCTCCCTCCACTGTCCCTCCATTGTCTTCAAGACTGGGTCCAGTTTTCCCACCTTGGCATTGAGGGAATCCTGACTCTGGCTTCTGCTCTTATCTCCATCTTCTTTTCCCACTGCTCCTTCTTCTTTGTGTCTGAGCCCCAGGAATACCAAACCAAGTTCCCTAAATGTCTGGCAATTTTGCACATGCCGTCTCCCCTGTCAGGAATGTCATTCTCCTTCTTGTTTCCCTAACTTAACTCCTCCATCTCCTCTTATCCCACCTAGACTAGGAGGTGATAGTCGTTGATGTGCTTATCGTCCTTATGGCCACAAACCCAGCTCATCCTTCAGTTATAGCACTTACCGTGTTCCGACGTGTCGATATACCTGTCTACGTACCTGGTTGGGTGCGTCCTGAGGTCAGGGACCACTTTGTTTTCCATACCCCCAAACCCTATGGCATACTTGGCACTTACTTGGTTCTCAGTAGAATCTGGTGAAAGAGTCAGTGAATTAATATGAATCCAAGCCTTAATGAACACAGCAATAACTACATATGTTGAAGAGTTGTTTTACTCTTGGCATTTACAGATATTTGATTCAAAAACACTACCAACTAAAAATGATATATCATGGATAACATAATAACTTACATTGGAGTTACATTTCCAGTAGCTGGTAAAGAATGTCCATTCCTTTTGCCTCTGCAACAAAACCACCCTTGGTTGCACCTGAGCCCAGAGCAACTGAGGTGCTCAAGATTGCCCAGCACAGAACAAAAAGGCTAAAGTCTTATTAAACAGTTTGGGCTCTGCTGATGGCGCATGGATCCTCTAAAAAAATACACAACTCTATGACCCAGATTTTCCAGAAAAGTCCCACTTTCAAGTGTTTGTTCCATTTTTCCCACAAATAAGCATACATTTTTCAAGCCATATGTCTCTATTTTGTTTAAGAAAACATGACTGCTGTTAAATATCCAATTCCAGCCCTGAAAGGTACATTAAGTTCATGATAAACAGCCTTATACTTAACCAAGCATCTCACCTAAAGACGTTTTTTGAATTTACGCCTATTGAAAAAATTTAGAAGTGTCACAGTACCTAAATTTTTTAAAAGTCTCCATCTGACTATATATAAAACTTGGCTACAATTTTTAACATTGTGCTAGTAAAGCTGAGTGAAATGTATTCCTTAAATTTGGAGCTTTTGAACCGGCTTTGCCTTTTGGCCAATTTGGCATCCATTGGGCTAGTCTTTTGCCTCTGACTCAAAATCATAATGGAGACTTTGACCTCACGTCTAGCAAGAAGGATAGGAGCAGGCCTTAAAACTGAGGTGTCCCCACCCCAAATGCAACCACAGTGTTTCCACTGCTTACCTGGTGGGAGCCCCAGGGCAGCCTGACTTGTCACCAGGGGAAAGGAAGACCTGGACTATTCTGGGGAGGGGAAGAGATGGTGGCTCTTGTTTGTTTGACTGACTGCTGCTTGCGCCCAGGAAGAGCCAAAAGCAGAAGAGAAGGAAGCAAAAATAGCTTCTGATAAGGACCTAGATCCAGAGGGGAAACCACTCAGGAACAGAACTGAGGTTTGGAGACGGTCCTACCCACCCCTCTTCCTTTCACACACACCCTCGCTTCCTCTTCCCAGGGCCATCCAACCTGTGAACCCCCTCCCTGCTTGTCTGGGCACTCCTGGTCCAGCACTTGTCATCCTCAATGCCAGACACATGCTTGGCAGGGTAGGTGAAAGATGGGCAGGTGGAGTAGCCTTGGAGCTCAACTCAGGTGGCCTTCACCACTCACCTCCGTAATCCCTTTTACGAGGGGTTGAGCTAACGGTTTGGAGCAGGTGGGTCCTAAGGAGAACGGGTCCTTACCCGAACAGATTGCAGGATGGATGAAGGGACAGATATTTAGTTGAACCACAGGAAGTTGCCAGTTATCTAGACAGATAAATAGATCATTTAGGTATGATAGATGGTGGATAACAATATGTACACCTAGGTAGATATAAAAGCAGATGGTGATAGGGATGGCAAGTTAGGAATATACAGATCAATTACAATATGTATTTTAACTGTACATCAGTTATTTGAGGCACATATGTGCTTCTTTCTAGAAGGAAAGGATGGTCTGAGGGATATCAAGGACAAAAGAACAAGATGTGCAGACATCTATGGGAGCAGTGTCAGCCCTGGTAACAGCCAACCCATGCCACAAACCCTATTCCTAACCTGCTCCCACCTCGACAATTACAGTAAAATCCCCAGCAGAACAGAACTGTCAGAAATTAAACTCTACGAAATTGTACATATCACTTAGGTACAAATGAGATATCTTGTTTTAAGATAATCCATAAGTACATCTTAGGGTTTTGTAAAATAGCTCATAAACTATGATTTATACACTGACTTGAGCTAATCTGCCCCCATGGACTCGCAGTTATTATTTATCACTTTCTCCCAAACTGAAATATAAGTATTCTGGACCATTAGTTATTGATCACAGTCCTCTCTCACACCAAAGGGGACAGATGGAATCACAGTCAGGGTCACCTTCATACTGTCAATGCTAAGCTAGAGAACAAGGCTTTCCATTACCTCATCTTTAAATGGAAGGTAACTGGCAGAGTAGAGCTGACCTGATGTGCCCAGCAAGTCTCAGGTCAAACGTCTTCAACCCAGAACAGAGACATGGCAAGCCTTGCTCACTAGAGACTAGAAAGGTCACTTGAGCCCACCTAAGTGCAGGTGGCCCAAGGGGAAGAGACAGGGGACACTGCCTTGCCTTTGTAAGCCCCAATCGGTAATGTGGACCCATCAGTTTATCTACTCCTCAGCCTATAGGGAAAAGTGAATAAGGCAGCAGAGCGAAGGGTGTGTGTTTCCCCACCGACACTTTTGAAAGGGTTGAGTTCTACAAAGTGTCCTCTTTTATGAGCAGAAGCAACAATGTGTAGAGAAAGGTCCTTCCTGCAAAAGTCTGTGAAGCCAATGGAGCTCCTTGGGAGCTGATGTGGAAATAGTGATTTGTAACTCTTGTTATGACCCTTCTTCTACATATACACATATAGATAGCTTGGAAATACCAATCCATATTTTGGAGGCCCTACTGAAGGGATTCCAATATTGTAAATTCCCTTGTTCCCCCAATGGGTGTGAGGTTTTCCACTTCTCAGGTCCAGGCGTGGCTCCTTACCATGGTGGCCAAATGCTTCCTGGATGGGGCTGTGGGATACTGATTGCCCCTTCATGAGCCTTGGGATATCCACCAGGGGAGAGCTGGGGAAACTACTTTGCCTGGTTGGAGCCCCAGATGGACGACTAAGGCCCCAAAATGTCAGGCCGAGAGAGAGCCTCCCCAGTTCTGCTGTGAACGGTCCAAGTGGGTAGCACACTTTAAACTCTCTTGAGAAATGTCATGAGTGTGTCCCAGAAGCCTGTCTGGAAGGTGACATTTATGGACACTAACTTGTTTCCAGAATCAGAAAGGAGATCCGTGGCAGAAATCTCCCCCCACCCCCCAATCCCCAGATACCTAAGGAAAATTTCCTTGACGCAGGACTCAAATGACAGAATAGGTGATTGGGCAGGCCGTGAAACCCATAGGCGGGACACTGTAGACTTAGTGCAGAAACGAACAATTTCTGAGACAGACAAGAAAAAAAAACAAAAAATAAAATAGCAACAGACTTAGAGGCTTACTTCTGTGACTGTGGAAGAACCCTTGAAGACCCTGCTGAGTATCTGAGTATGTGGAAGACCCTGCTGAGTATCTGAGTATGTGGAAGACCCTGCTGAGTATCTGAGTATGTGGAGAGCAGCAGCGATCTGCATGTTAAATTCCTAAACACCCCAAAAGGCAGGAAAAGAAAACTTCAGCATGCGCACTGATGATGAGAAAACCCCTGCAGAGGGCACAGGAGCAAGGAACTATTACAGGAAGGAGTGAAATAATATAATGGCTCCAGGATAATCAGAGATATGAGTTTTGTTTGTTGGATGACTTGGTTTTGTCTTTAAACCTCTGAGAGGTTGAAGCTGCAGATAAGAGAGAAGAAATTTCAAGGAATGAGGTGCCTAGAGGGGTGGGAGTGAATGAGATCCCAAGTGGGTAAGGAAGGAGTTCCCTGGAGAGGGAAGACACACGCACCTCCTTCACTGATGTGTGGGCTTTCGGGGAGGGATAGAAGCAATGCAAGTAAGTTTTAGACCAGAGTGGGGAAAGGTGATGAGTACCATCTTGTTGAAACCATGCAACTCAGATTGGGACTTGAACCCACGTTCTTTTAATTGATATCACATTCCTGGTCTCAGGTCTTCTTTTTTTAAACATCTTTATTGGAGTATAATTACTTTACAATATTGTGTTAGTTTCTGCTGTATAACAAAGTGAATCAGTTATACGTATACATATATCCCCTTATCCCCTCCCTCTTGCACCCCTCAGGACTTAATAAAGCTCAGGTTCTTGATATCTCGTTGCAAAAAGAAGTCAGTGAGAGACAAAGTGATAGGTAAGAAGCAGATTTATTTAGAGAGGAACACACTCCACAGACAAGAGTGAGGGCCATCTCAGAAGGTGAGAGGCCTGAAATATGGCATGGTTAGTTTTTATGGGCTGCATAATTTCATAGGCTAATGAGTGGGAGGATTATTCCAACTATTTTGGGGAAGGGACAGAGATTTCCAGGAATTGGGCCACTCCCCACTTTTTAAAACAAATTAATTTATTAATTTATTTATTTTTGGCTGCGCTGGGTCTTTGTTGCTGCAGGCAGGCTTTCTCTAGTTGTGGCAAGTGGGGGCTACTCTTCTTTGCGGTGTGCAGGCTTCTCATTGTGGTGGTTTCTCTTGTTGTGGAGCACGGGCTCTAGGCGCTCGGGCTTCAGTAGTTGTGGCTCGCGGGCTTAGTTGCTCCATGGCATGTGGGATCTTCCCGGACCAGGGATCGAACCCATGTCCCCTGCACTGGCAGGCGGATTCTTAACCACTGTGTCACCAGGGAAGTCCCCCACTTTTTGATCTTTGATGGTCAGCCTTGGAACCGTCATGGTGCTGGTGGGTGTGTCGTTTAGCATATGCTAATGTAGTACAATGAGCATATAATGAGGCTCAAGGTCCGCCATCTTGGACCTAGTTGGTTCTAACTAGTTTTTGTCATGACCTAGAGCTACGTCATTCTCTTAAAGGTTGTGCCCTTCCCCCTTCCCTCCTGTTTCATTATTGCCATTGTTCTCTCTGTGAAGTGTGCAGCAAGGGCCTTGCTCAGAGTGAATAAAAGTGAAGCTGTAAGGAAAGAGTGGTGGCAGTTTTCAAAAGTCATTGGGGAAAACTGGGGGCCCGGGCCAGCCATGGAGGCGTGTGAGGGAAGGTTCAAGGCTCGGTGTTGATGAAGGTGGTGGAGCTGGTGGTGTGAATTCTGAGGAGGATGTGGGTGAGGACTGGAACAGCCACTTGACTGGAAGGGCACCCCCTCCTGTGTGGGGTGAGGCTGGGGGTCTGTCTGAGCCACCTCCCCTTGAGGGACCCAGATTTCTCCAGCTTCCTTTGCTCCCTGATAGGAACGTGTTTATGAGAGAGGCCATAACCTTGCGGTGGTGACAAGGCTCAGAGTGGCACATGTTGAGGGGAGCTGGAACCACCGAGACCACTGGGACCCAGAAGCTAGAGGGTCAGGAAACAGAGGGAGTCTCACAGAAAAATAGAGGGGGGCAGGGGTGGGGGCTATTAATCCAACCCATTATTTAATAGCTGAGAAAAATGAAGACCAGAAAAGGTAAAGACAGTGGCAGAGGAGGGACTCTTAGCAGATCATCCACTCCTCATCCAAGTTATTTCCATGGCTCCCAGGCAGGGAGGTGGGGAGGGAGACATCTAAGAGGAGATGAATCTCCTCTTGGAGCCACTAACCTTGTGAGGGATAGGCTCTTGGTGTGCTCCTGGGAGACTGGGCAAGACATTTAATTACCACCTCCCTAACCCTCCCCCCCCCCCCCCACCGCATATCAGGATGAAACAGGAGGGAAGGGGGCAGGGCACAACTTTTGAAAGAATGACATAGCCTGAGGACATGATTAGAACCAAATGGGTCCAAGATAGTGGACAAGTGGCAGACTTCCACTAGCTCTTGAGCCTCAGTATACGCTCACTGTGACACACCAGCAAGCTAAATGACACACCCACAGGCGCCATGAGAGTTCCAAGACCGACCATAAGGATCAAAAAGTGGGCGGTGGCCCAATTCCTGGAAATCCCCGCCCCTTCCCCAAAGAGCTGGAATACTCCTCCCACTCATTAGCCTATGAAATTACCCACCCCTAGAAGAACTGACAAGCCCATACCCTGGTGCCTTTCTCGCCTTCTGAGATGGCCCACACTCTGTCTGTGGAGTGTGTTTCTGTCTAAATAGATCCACTTCTTACCTATCACTTTGCCTCTCACTGAATTCCTTCTGTGCTGAGACATCAAGAACCTGAGCCTCAGTAAGTCTAGACACCAGGTGAGTAATTCTAATTAAAAGACTGTGGGGGCTTCCCTGGTGGCGCAGTGGTTGAGAGGCCGCCTGCCGATGCAGGGGACACAGGTTCGTGCCCCAGTCCAGGAAGATCCCACACGCCGCGGAGCGGCTGGGCCCGTGAGCCATGGCCGCTGAGCCTGCGCCTCCGGAGCCTGTGCTCCGCAACGCGAGAGGCCACAACAGTGAGAGGCCTACGTACCGCAAAAAAAAAAAAAAAAAAAAAAAAAAAAAGACCGTGGGTTCGAGTCCCAAGCAGGGTTTTGGCCAGGTTTGAGTCCTGGCACGTGGGCTCAGGTCCCAATCAGAGTTACACGTTTCAGTTGAGGGCTGGTGACATGCGCGGAGGAAGGATCTCCTGAGGAAGGGGGTAGTGGTGAGGAGATGGACCACCGATGCAGGGATAGCATTTGCAGGCAAAGCAGCTGCTCATACTTGCCATCTTCACAAGGAAGCTGAGGTTAAGAGTTTCAAAACAAGTTCATTGCCAGTAAAAAAAAGACAAAAATCAATCAAGACTTCAGCTCAGCAACTGCTCAGCAGCAGCTCTGTCTCCCCACCTCCATACCCTACACTAGATTTGTCTTAGAATTCACCTACAACACCTCCTAGAGGCCTGGCCTTCATTCTCCTAGCCAATCACCATCTGGTTCCCAGGGCGAAATGCAATATCCAAACCCAGAGCAACAGCCTCCAGTCCCGGTGGTGGATATCAGAGCCTCAAGGAAAAGCCGGCCACCACAACGTTCTCCCCAGTGATGTAGCTGGCGTCTGGAGAGCACAGGAAGGACAGAGTCCCCACAGTCCTCTGGCTGCCCTGCCCTGCATGGAAGGGGGACAGAACTGCAGTCTCGGTGCCTGTGCTAATGAACTCTGACCTCTGTCTCCCTGCTGACCTGACTGGAGGGCCCAGCATACCTCCACCCCTGTTTCCCACCTCCCAGGCTCCTCCTGTCCTCCAGCTCCCGGCTCCCAGGCTGTGCAACCCGAGACTCGTTGAGAGGAATTTCTGATAAGCCAGGATGCAATCAGAGTCCTCTCGCCTCTGGGGACCCCACCTACCTCTGCGATCCACAGAGATTTTTAAAAGAGTTTTGCACGGCTAGATTATATTCAACCTGAAAAAATTCAGAGAGTCAGTGCTCGATAGGATTGTGACAGGCAAAAGAGTGGCTGCTCTTGGCAGATGTGTGCCTTTTGGCGAAGATGACCCCGCTTAGGGCCGGGGCTGGGGATTCCACTGGATCTTCTCACAGAAGCCAGAGCCCTGATTCTGCTACAGAGAAGTGAGAGGCTGCTGTTCTCAGAGCCCCGAGCGGCTTGCCCAGCCCGGGAAAGCACAGGGTGGTTGGCATGGGAACTGCTGGCAGCTGCTAAATCCTCACCACTCGGCCGAAGTCAGTCTTGACAAGTCCTGGAGACACACCACGCACTCGGATGCCCTTATGGGGCCAGCTCCACAGCCAAGGACTTGGTAAGTCCCAGTGGGGCAGTTTGCTGGCGGTACTGGTCCAGCAACTAAGAAGGAAAAAGAAACAGTAAAAGTACACTGCCAGTGAGGGGAGGAGCTCTTGCTGGACCTCCAGGGCTGTGGAGGATAAACCTGCTCGCCCTTAGACCCAACTCAGACGCGCCTGCCACTCCACCCCTGGGAATTACCAAGGAACAAAATTGAAGCAGGAGCAGGATGAAGTCCGGGCTTAAAGAAAGTTCCGGAAGGCAGAGGCTATGTTGGTCTATGCTCGACCCAGAGAGAAAAGCTTAGGTGCGAGGTCAGGGAATGGGACTGAAGAGACCCAAGGACAGACCCCTGCTGTACCATGACTTGGTCGACCTTGGGCAAGTCACTTAAGATCTCTAGGTCTCAATTTCCTCATCTGCTATGTGGTTTATAAGCGCTGCCTGTCGATAGTCACAGGAATGCCATGTCTATACTGCCCCCTGGTGTGAGTTTTTAAAAGAACTCTCCTTTGAGCCCATACAGCCCCTCTGGTGCCAGACTTGGTGAATGCATGTTCAAGACACCCCTTTCCTTCAGGAGAATAGAGTACCTCTCCAGGGTGCGTGGCTTGGCGAGCAGGGCATAGACTGGATTTCAGCTCCCACTTGTCCCTGTCCCTGGACCTGGTGCCTTTGCACAGTGAACAACCTGTACAACCATCCACGGCAGCCCTGGGGGTGTGGGGTTTGAATGAGATAAAGGCAATGAGTGTGATTTTAAGTGTGGACCAGAGAGATGTTCAGTGTTTGTGCACTTGGATATTTTTATCACACAGGATCAATATTCACTTCCCCGACACCCTGGCATCCATTCCACTGCCCCCTTCCAAAGCTCCCCACTCACTGTGTGGAGGTACATAGACAGCAGCAGTGGCAATGAGCACCGCAGAGCCTCCCCTGTGAGGAGACAGACAGGTGTGATGAGGTAAAAGGTGAGCACAAGTGTGAAGCAGATGCTCCCAGAAAATGGGCTTCTGACGAGGAGACAGAACTGAGCTATAATGGGAGAAGAAGGGACATTGGGGATGGGGCCAGGGTCTCTGGGGAGAAGTAAAATCTTTTGGGCCTGAGAGGGTGCTGACGCAGCCTCCCCTGCTGGGAAAGCCCAGGACTCCCTGGAACCAGTCACAGGGGCAGGGCCAATCAGTAGCTGGGTCTCTGGAGAACAGAGCTGGGAGCCTGGAGGCAGCCGTCAGGGTGAGGTCAGTGCAGCCCGGGGGACAGCGACTCCCATAGGAGGGAAATGCGTTTAGAGTCACCTGAGTTTCAAATCTAGAACTGTTTCTGATTCAGACAAGAAGAGGTGAAAAGCAAAGGGGGGAAAACTTGGTTACCAGAGGCGTGCAGGGGAGGGACTGAAAGGGCTTCCTCTGGCCTCTTTGGAGGGGTTTGGCTCTCTGGGTTACACTACCAGGCCCTGGGCCTGGCATCTGGCCTGCCATTCTCAGAGGACACAGCCTGTCAGGGGTGATTGGGGCTCTTCTGTGGGTTTGGAATTTGCGGGCCACATTCCTTCCAGACGGTCCCTTTCGCTGTATTGGCCACATCCCCGGGGACAAAGTAGCCTGCAGATGTGGTTCAGGAGGCGACGGGGACAGACCCTGGCAGCCAGAGCACACTCCTTCTACCTCCTCTCCTTGGGATATTCCACTGAGGGCTCCTTCCCCAAGTGTCCCCTTGGTGTAGAGGACAGCAAGGCCGAGTCCCCCCAACTCCACGGGCCCTCCCTGCCCTCCCCCCTTTTCTCCACGAGGGGCAGCACCTGGATCAGCAGCACAGCTGGGACCTCACGTTCACGACCAGGATCTGCAATCAGAACAGGGTGGGGAAGCAGCCACCTCGGCTCCCTCGAGTCCCATGGGGAGGAGCTGTGGGTGTGGGTGCTCTTCTCCCAGAGTGCGGAGGAGGGGTCTGAGGGACCTGCTCGCCCACCAGGAGCATTTGGCTTACGAACCCCTCACTGTCATTCACGCCAGACTCTCCTCATGGCACATCACCCTCCAGAGAACCAGGTCAGTGAAAATAGTTATCAGGAAAGGACGTTAGGAAAGGTGGGGTGTTAGTGCCTGCTTTAATGAGGAGAGGTGAGAATTTGCACAAGGTAAACAACAGTGCTGTTTTTAGGGGCCGATGCGGAAATCTGGCTTTCCTAGAAAAGCCTGAGGCTGGGCAAAGGAGGGAGGGAGAAGAACTTGGCTGGGAGAGCCAGGGAATGTGAGAACCAAAGAGAGAAAGTGGAGCAGGGTCTACAAGGAGAGGAAGGAAGGGGTGGTCAGCGGAGGAAGACTTGACAGGGAGGAAAGAGGGAACGGCTCAGCCTGATCGCAGGCCCCACCTCTGCGCACATCGGGGGAGGGGTCAGGATGGTGCCCTCAGAACCGCAGGGGCAGGGAGTCTGCAGAGGCAGCAGGAGTCCCTGCTGTGCTTAGTGTGTTCCATCTGGGATGCCGGGCAAGGGTCCCTTTTCTCAGCCGTGTCTAAGGACACGTGAGGTGTCCCGGGGACAGCCAGACTGGAGGGATCAGAATGGGTGCCAGTGAGTCCAGACTACAACAACCTCAGGTTTCTGAGCCAGGAGAGAGGATCTGGCCCTGAGCGGGTGTGTCCCGTCACCCCTTGCGCTTGGAGGAAGGCTGAAGTAGAGAAGGTCTGCAGCATCATTGGCCACCTGGGCAGATTGACCCAGGTGTGCTCTACCCATTGGGACCGGGGGCGGTGGTTCCAAGGAACAGGGGGCAGCTGGGAACAGGTGCAGGTGTGTAGGTAGATTTGGGAGACGGAGAGAACCTCACAGCTCCATGCTCCCCAGGCCACACCTTGTCCCCCACCAGCTTACCGGACCCCAGGATGCTCCCCACCAGGGGGTTGACTGCAGCACTCACACCAGGAATTTGATGCCCCCAGGACTCTAGGGCCTGGGGGGAGACAGAGGCAGCACAGAAGGTGAGGAAGAGACGAAACTGTGGACCAGAAACCTCCTCCCTTTAAGTTCCATGTACCTGGTGTCTCTTCTCTGGAAAACATAGCTGACTGATTCCCACTGTCCTTTAAGGCTCTTCAAAAACAACCTTTTCTCTGTGAGCCCCCAAGAAGAGTGCCCACACCCACAGTGACCACGATGGGCTCCCCAGCCTGGCATCTCCCCTGCTCCGGTCCACAGACCAGCCCCTGTCATGGGCATTGTCCCAGCTTCACCAGGCTTCGGGCATCTGTACCCTGCAGGGACCTGCCAGGGGCAGAGCCACAGTCCTGCTTAAGAATGTGGGTTTGGGGGCTTCCCTGGTGGCGCAGTGGTTGAGAGTCCGCCTGCCGATGCAGGGGACACGGGTTCGTGCCCCGGTCCGGGAAGATCCCACATGCCGCGGAGCGGCTGGGCCCGTGAGCCGTGGCCACTGAACCTGCGTGTCCGGAGCCTGTGCTCCATAATGGGAGAGGCCACAACAGTGAGAGGCCCGTGTACCACAGAAAAAAAAAAAAAAAGAATGTGGGTTTTGGAGTGAGGCAGAGCCCGCTTCAGAATCATCCCTGACACTTAAGGTCTGTTTCCCACCGTAAAGCTGTTATAACAACATTGAGCGCCTCACACACTAATGTGATGGGGTGTTGGTATATGTCTGGCACTGGGAAATATCCAAAATTATCTTAAGGAGTGTTTTGCCTTCCCTAGGCTGGGTCTGTGTGTTCTGATCTCTGCACCTGTATCACCCCTATCCCTGGCCCCTCAGCATGGACAACAGCCAGTCCCGCTTCTCAGCCTTCCCCACGTGGCACACAGTGCCTGTCATGTTCAACCGCTCCCCCTGCAGCACCGCCACCACCCAGTCCACGTTCTGCTGCTTCCAGATGCTGACCACCACGTGGGTCCCATCCTGGGCCAGACGCCAAGGTATGGTGAAGCTGATCCTGCAGCAGAGATGGCTGTGATGGCTTCAGCCCCTTCCCTACCTCCACCTGGGAGCCTGATCATGAGACATAAAATGTATTCCCCAGTGTCCCAGACTCCAAATCTGTCTGAGAAAAAAAGAAACTAACTTTTACTGAGCACCTACTATGTGCTGAACTTTCACAGTGTCCTATCATCCATTCTATCATAAAGGTATTATTATCCAAGTATAATATTTTACAGAAGTGGTTAAGTAAAGTCACAAACTGCCCAGGGAAACAAATATGGAGCCCGGATTCAAATCCACATCTGAGTCCAAAGCACCTGCTCTTTCCAGCTTCTCACTCTGCCTCCTGGGAAATGGGAGTGTTTAATGACAGAAGCTCACTCTTAGAAAGATGATAGTTTCCAGAGCTGGGTAACAGGATAGTGGATTGGGCAGGGATGTGGGAGAAGGAAACTGACAGCAGATCCACTCTGTAATGGGGATGCTACATCCCTTGGATGCATCCCAGTTGGGTACTCCCATTACTCAGCTACATGTGGACTCGGTGACCACAGCCATTTCGGCAGCCAGTGCACAGCTCCTGTCTGCCCTACTGCCGTGCATTCTCATTGAGAGAGGGAGTGGCCCAATATGTATGCCATCTGTATGCTCTGGACTCCCAAATTTATGTCTCTAGCTCAGACCTCTCTCTCGAACCCCAGACTAGCGTATTTAAATGTCTACATTTTTACAAAATTATTTTATTGAAGTATAGCTGATTTACAATGTTGTGTTCGTTTCTGGTGTACAGCGAGGTGATTCAGTTATATAAATATATAGTTTCTCCTAATCTTTTTCATTACAGTTTATTACAGGATACTGAATATGGTTCCCTGTGCTATACAGTTGAACCTTCTTGTTTATCCATTCTGGGTAATAGCTTGCATCTGCTAATCCCAAACTCCCAATCCATTCCTGCCCTACACACCCTCCTTGGCAACCACAAGTCTGTTCTCTATGTCTGTGAGTCTATTTCTGTTTCGTAGGTAAGTTCATTTGTGTCATATTTTAGATTCCACATATAAGTGATATCATATGGCATTTGTCTTTCTCTTTCTGACTTACTTCACTTAGTATGATAATCTCTAGGTCCATTTGTGTTGCTGTAAGTGGCATTATTTCATTCTTTCTTATAGCTGAGTAGTATCCCATTGTATATATGTACCACATCTTCTTTATCCATTCATCTGTCAGTGGACATTTAGGTTGCTTCCATGTCCTGGCTATTGTTGTGCTGCCATGAACATTAGGGTGTATGTATCTTTTCAAATTAGAGTTTTCTCCACGTATATATGCCCAGGAGTGGGATTGCTGGATTATATGGCAACCTTATTTTTAGTCTTTTGAGGAACCTCCATACTGTTCTCCATAGTGGCTGCACCAACTTACATTCCCACCAACGATGTAGGAGGGTTCCATTTTCTCCACACCCTCTCCAGCATTTATGGTTTGTGGACTAAATGCCTACTTGACATCTCCACTGAGATACCTAGTAGATACCTCAAACTTAATACACCCGTGACAATTTTAAAACATGTCCGCAAACTCTGTGATATGCTTTCCTTCAGAAGTGGAGCCTAATTCCTCTGCCCTTCAACGTGGGCTGGTTTTAGTGCAGTGAAGGTGATGGTGTGTAACTCCGGGGACTAGGTCACACAAAGGCACCGTGGCTTCCATCTTGGTTGCTCTCTCTTTCTCTCTTTCTTGGACCCCTTGCTCTGGGAGAGGCCAGCTACCAAGTTGTGAGAACACTCAGGCAGCTACAGAGAGGCCCATGTAGCCAGGAACTACCTCCTACCAACAGCCATGTGAGTGCACCATCTTGGAAGTGGATCTTCCATCCTCAGTTAAGCCCTCAAGCCCCTATTGACATCTTGACTGGAACCTTAGGAGAAACCCTGAACCAGGACCACAGCTAAACCACTCCTGACCCACAGAAACTGGGCTAATAAATGGTTGTCTTAAGTCACTAAATATTGGGGTATTTTGTTATGTAGCAATAGATAACTAATAAATATCAAAACTAAACTTCTCATATTTCCCCAAACCTGCTCTATCTTCCACCTTCCCTCTCTCAGATGATGGTAACTCCATCCTTCCAATTACCCAGACTTAAGACTTTGGAGTCATCCTTGATTTCCCTGTGTCATACCTCACATCCGATCTCTCAGAAAATCCTGTTGGTTCTAACTCACTATGTATCAAAATCTAACACTGTCACCACTTGCACTGCTACTGCCTGGTGGGAGCCACTGTCATCTCTCTCCCTGTTTCCATCCTTGCCTGCCTAAAGTCTAACCTCAACACAGGAGTCTGAGTGAGCCTTTAAACATGTCAGCCGGAGCAGGTGTCTCCTCTACTTAAAAACTTGCAGTGACTCCCCACGTCATTCAGAGTAAAAGCCCATCTTAGTCCGTTCCGGTTGCTGTAACAAAAATACAATAGGCTAGTAGCCTATAAACAGAATTGTAGAATTTAATTTCTAACCTTCTTGGAGGCTGGGAAGTCCAAGATCAAGGTGCTCGCAAATTTGTTGTTTGGTAAAGGCCCACTTTCTGGTTCATAGACAGCTTCTTCTCACTATAGCCTCACTCAGTGGAAAGGGTAAGAGAGTTTTCTCAGGCCTCTTTTATAAGGGCACTAATCCCATTATTCATGAAGGCTCCACCCTCAGAACCTAAGCACTTCCCAAAGACCCCACCTCCAAATATCATCAACATGAGGTTTAGGATTTCAATATATGAATTTTGCAAGGGACATAAACATTCAGACCATAGCAAAACCCAAATCCTTGCCATGACCTAGAAGGCTCTAAATGATCTGTGCTCCCCCTTGCATCTCCGACCTTACTACTATTCTCCTCCCAGCCACAGTGGCCTCCTTGGGTTCTTCAAACATGCTGAGCACGCTCCTGCCCTAAGGTTTCTGCACTGGCTGTTCCTCTGCTGAAATGCTTCTCCCTTAGATAGCCACACATCTGTCACCTTCCCCTTCTTCAAGGCTTTGCTTGAATGTCACTTCTCAATGAAGCCAAACTTGGCCACTCTCTACTCCCCTCTCCTTCCATCACTCTGGATCCCTCTTAACTTCTTCTTTTCCACCATACTTATCACATTCCAACATACTATGTCATTTACTTTTTTATAATGTCTCTTGTTTATTATCCATACGCCTTGCCTAGACTATAACCTCCAGGAGAGCACTGATCTCTATCTGCTTTGTTCACTGATGTACCTCAAGAGCCCAGAACAGTGACTGACTCACAGTAAGCACTCAATATATATTTGTTGGGACTTCCCTGGTGGTGCAGTGGTTAAGAATCTGCCTGCCAATGCAGGGCACACGGGTTGGAGCCCTGGTCCGGGAAGATCCCACGAGCCGCGGATCAACTAAGCCCGAGAGCCACAACTACTGACGCTTATGCGCCTAGAGCCTGTGCTCCGCGACAAGAGAAGCCACTGCGAGAAGAAGCCTACACACTGCAACGAAGAGTAGCCCCTGCTCACCGGAACTAGAGAAAGCCCCTGTGCAGCAATGAAGACCCAACGCAGCCAAAATAAATAAATTTATTTTAAAAAAAAGAAAGGACATTTTAAAAGATTAAGGCAGAAATTATTAAATTTAACAAATCAACAATAAATTTGAAATGAAATTTACAAAAACATCAAAAGTAATTTTCTTCTGATGGAGCTTTGATGGGTGATGGAGCTTCAGGTGTTTTCTTTCCCTTGACTTTCTACTTTACTTCTCTTACTAGATTTTCTAGGAATAGTATTGCTTTTATAATACAAAGACTTTCTTTTTTAAAAAAAAGTCCTGTAGGGCTTCCCTGGTGGCGCAGTGGTTGAGGGTCCGCCTGCTGATACAGGGGACGCGGGTTCATGCCCCGGTCCGCGAGGACCCCACGTGCCGCAGAGCAGCTGGGCCTGCGCGCCACGGCCGCTGGGCCTGCGCGTCCAGAGCCTGTGCTCCGCGGCGGGAGAGGCCACAGCGGTGAGAGGCCCGCATACCGCAAAAAAAAAAAAAAAAAGTCCTGTAACACTTACCACAGAGGATTTTGAAAGACTCTCTTCAAATGGCAACACATTTAAAGCTCCAGTAGTAAAATCTGCTTTTTAAATTTGATGACCCTGGCTAAGTTACACACTTAAACTGTATGAAAACTGGCCTGTTCTTAGATTTTCTGAACGATTACCATGGTCCTAATCAGCTGTCAGCAAACGTCAGCCACACTTCCTAGACATAGGGATCAGTAGGAAAACTCTAGAAGGAATTCCCTAAGGGATAAGATCAGGCTTCCTGTCCCCCACAGCAGAATCCTAAGGAGCCTCAGCCCAGCCTGACCTTGTGTTCTGAGGAGAGGAAAGCCCAGAGCCTCCGAAAGTGGAGAGTGGCAGGCCCAGTAGTGCCCCTTTGATCAGTGGCTATTGGCTTCTGCAGCCTGGACTGGAGATTTGGCGTTTTATCCTCAGGGATTAAAAAGAAAGAAGGAGGTTTGTAAATCAACTATACTTCAATTTAAAAAGAAAGGAAGGAAGGAAGGAAAAGAAAGAAAGAAGGAAGGAAGGAAGGAAGGAAGGGGGAAAGTCAGTGTTGCCTTGGATAAGGACCTAGTACCCGAAGGGTAACCAGGCAGGGCCATAAATGAGTCTTTAGAAGAGCACAGGCATACACACACACACACACACACACACACACACAACACCCTTACTGCAGTCTGGGCTGGACTATGAACAGCCCCTCACTGGCCATACTCTGGTCACTCACGGTGGTGACCAAGGCTCCTGCAACACAATCCTGGCATCTTGCGGGATAGAGGGTAAGCTAGGCAGAGATAAATTCCTGTCTATAGTCCCAGCCCTGGGGGGATATTCCTACCCACCTTTCCTAGGAGATAAGTTGCCTTTCTGGAGAGCACAGAACCTTGCCTGAGATGTGGATCCTAATGACCCTTCTTTGATTTATGGGTGGGGAGCTTCGTAAAGCAGCAGCTCCTCTCTGTAGATTCCCAGATACTGTCTCCCATGGGCATAGACATTTAAGGCTTAGCTTCAACCCCCATTCCTTCTTCTCTCACACCCGCTTCAGAATATTCCGATGAGCTCAGCCTCCCCTCCCTATTCTACCTCTTAGTCTTCTTTTAGAGTCATTAGAGCATCGGAACAGACTTTCTGTTTGCACAAATCACACACATGGACACAGCCCAGACCCAAAAAAAGGCCAGCCCCCCGAATCTGTCTACAACTGGCTCCATCACACTCAGACGCCTTATCTTTGGAGGTAGTAGGAAGGGAGGTCGAAGTAGGGGTCACTACCATACGATAGTGGGAAAGCCCCGAGAGGGAATGAGTGCAAAATGAGGGGAGGAGAATGGGTCACCCATGGAGAGATCTTAGGAGGTATGTGCATCCCACATCAAGCGTGTCATTTGGTGTTCAAGCCACCAACACAACCATGATTCTCCATTTTACTCAGTGCACTTCGTAATGGCTGTAATTATGTTTCAGTTGGTAACATACTTATCTGTATTTCTGACATTGCACCATTCAAATCCTTTACTGCGGTGACTGCTTATTCTGAGTGGTGTCTGCCACGCCCAGGACATTGTTCTGTAATTCTAGCGGATTGACAGACTAAGAGAGCGAACCACATCCTCTGCAGAAGAACCAATGTCCTTACTTACGCGATGAACTTTGCCAACACCTTCTCCCTGAATATCTAGTGTTTACAACTTTGCAGTTGATCCTAGTGTTCTGTGATGGTTTGTTTCATTTTATAACTGAAAGTCTAAGTAGATATTAAAGTAACAAACTTCCAGGCCACAAAGTATTTTACCCCATGGCACTGGAAGTATTTTGAAACCCATGCTTTTCTGTTTCGTGTTTACCCTTAATATTATATCCCGAGCAGTCTTCATGGCACTAAATAGTCTTTTAAAATATGATTTTCAGCAGATTGTATATGCCACCTAATAGATGATCTACAATTAATTAACAATTTCCTGTTGTTGAATTATTTATGTTGTTTTCAGTTTTTCCTTATTATGTATAATGCTGTGTTTATCCTTGTTGATAAAGCTTTGCTCCCCTACCTGATGAAATCTTTAGGCTAAAGGCAGATTAGTAGAATTGCTAGGAAACAGATATGAATATTTTAAAGTCTCAATGCAGGTGTCAAACTGCTTTTCAAAAGTCTGTACCATTTTACCCTCCAGACAACAGTGTATAAGGGCCCATTTCCTTCACTAATGGTAACGCTTTTTAAGTTTTGCTTATTTGGGTAATAATGTGTACAGAAATTCAAAGAAAGTGTGCAAACCCAGTGTGACCATGTCTGGGTTATGTGGTCTGGCAAAAGTCATCAGGCTTTGTTGTATTTGAACCATAAAAGTTTATGACTGCTGTATCTTCTTCAGGAATTATAAAATTTTATCAGTTGAAACATCCTTGTTTAAATGCATTGTCTTCTAGCATCCATTATTCCAGACAAGAAATCCGATGACAATCTAATCGTTATTCTTTTTCTATATTACCTACTTTGCTTTCTATGCAATGAAAAATGGATGAAAAGTTAGATATATTATAGCACATCCATTGAATAGAGTATTATGCAGCTTTTCAAAAGAATGAATTACGTATGTATTATTTACCTGAATGGATGGTCCTTATATATTATCAAGTGAGAAAAGCAAGTTGTAGAGAAATATATATCATTTTTATAAAAACAAAAATCAACTACAAAACTCTACACATCTGTAATTGTATTTTGTATACATTTTCTAATCTAGAGAAAGGAGCAAAAAGGTAGAAACCAGGCTATTCCATTTTTTAATTTTTCTATTTTTTGTCCGTGCTGTGAGGCATGCAGGATCTTAATTCCCCAACCAGGGACCAAACCCGTGCCCCCTGCAGTGGAAGTGCAGCGTCGTAACCACTGGACCGCCAAGGAAGTCTAAGGCTGTTGGTTTTAGATTCCTTTTTATTTAGGAGAGAGGGTGAAGATTATGGGGGTACATTAATAACATAATTAACACTACTAATGTTATTTCATATTTGCTTAAATTTGAATTTTCTTTACTACTAGAGGTTAGGAATCTTTTCACGTTTATTAATCATTTATTTGATTATATTCTTCTGTAAATTTTCTACTCATATTTTTCCTACTATTCTATTGGACTGTCTGGGGTTTGAGGGGAATCAATTTATAGAAGCTCTTTACATTTTATCAATAGTATGTGTTGCACATATTTGCTGCGGTATATCATTTGTCTTTGACTTTGTTTATGGTGCCTTTTGCCATGCAAAACTGCTAAATGGTTATGTAGCCAAATATATTTACCTTTTTCATTTATCTTTCTCATATATAAGCTCTGAGTTTCATGCCATGTTTAAGAATGTCTCATCCGTTTTAAGATTATTCCTAAATATTATTTTAAATTTTAATTTTGTCTACATTTAGATATTTTTTAATTTAATTTTTATTGGAGTATAGTTGCTTTACAATGTTGTGTTAGTTTCTGCTGTACAGCAAAGTGAATCAGCTATACGTATACATATATCCCCTCTGTTTTGGATTTCCTTCCCATTTAGGTCACCCCAGAGCATTGAGTAGAGTGCCTTGTACTATACAGTAGGTTCTCATTAG
The DNA here is from genome assembly GCF_963924675.1 of Phocoena phocoena. Classification (NCBI taxonomy): domain Eukaryota; kingdom Metazoa; phylum Chordata; class Mammalia; order Artiodactyla; family Phocoenidae; genus Phocoena; species Phocoena phocoena. Next base: position 73,743,156 of record NC_089220.1, read on the forward strand.
TTATCTATTTTATACATGGTAGTGTATATAAATGTCAATCCCAATCTCCCAATTCATCCCAACCTGCCCCGTTCCCCCTGGTATCCATACATTTGCTCTCTACGTCTGTGTCTCTATTTCGGCTTTGCAAATAAGATCATCTATACCATTTTTCTAGTTTCCACATATATGCATTAATATACAATATTTGTTTTTCTCTTTCTGACTTACTTCACTCTGTATGACAGTCTCTAGGTCTATCCACATCTCTGCAAATGACACAATTTCATTCCTTTGTATATACGTACCACATCTTCTTTAACCATTCCTCTGCTAATGGACATTTCAGTTGCTTCCATATCCTGGGTATTATAAATAGTGCTGCAAGGAACAAAGGGGTGCAAGTAGATCTTTAATTTTATGGGATATATCCCAATTGCCCTCAACACATGGGTCAGAGAACCACTGTGAAGATTCTGCAAGCTACTCATTATGTTTATTGCAATTACACATTTAGGATGGGGAAAATAACAACAGAGTGAGTCTGTGGACCAACTAGACCTACTGTGAGTCACACTTGAGCTCAGACTCTATCGGTCACTTGACCATCATCAGCCCCTGCTTTAACTAGTAGGCACAGTGGTGTTTTGGGTCCCTAGGAATTAGTATCAATTCAGAGCTAGTGTCTTAGTAATCCCTGAAATGTCTGGGTATTGTCTTTCTCCAATGAAGAGTAACCTAAAATATAATCACAAGTACTTTGGGGGAAGAAGATTTATGGTATGTATAAGTGGAAATGATGGTATGTACTTTTGGAAATGATGCAGAACTATTCTTCAAGGGGATCCAGCTCCCTTCTCAATCAAAGGGCTCTGGATCTATAAATTGACTTAGATCTGAAAACTGAGTAAGAGATCATGACTCTCCACAGAGGTGACTCAGGTCAGGTTTTTTTTTACTACCAGACTAGAGTTTTTCCTTTATATAGATCAAACAATCCTCTAATGAGATGTCCATCTATTTTGTTCCTATAAACACTGTGATCAGTTAGCTCCTGCCAAAATCTCTGTGAGCCAAGTCATTCTGATTACTGGTATATCCCTGTTGCTCTTTACAATAGATACACTGACTTTATCTTTGGAGCCAGGAATAGGAGATGTAGGGAGCAGCCACTACCCCAGGGCTGAAGCAGAGCCCCCAAGGAAGGAAGAAATCTGGAAAGTGGTCCCCTCCCCCAGGACTTTGATCCAGATATGGTTGGAGGGAGCATGGCTATGGCTCACTGGATGGTGAATTCAGCTGAGGTACCATGCCAGGAAGAATTACTGGAGAGTCACCTTCAGGGGTGCCGGGGGGAACCATCTCAGGAAGGTTCTGAGCCTCAGAACTCACTGCAAAGCCATCAGAGAGGTGCTGGTGGAAGCCATATGTGCAGAGGTGTGACACTGTTGGAACTTACTGGAAAACTGCATTTTGGAGCATCAGGAGAAGCAGTGTGTGGGGAGGTGCTGGACCACAAGAGCCTGCTAGAGCAGGAGGAAATACCCCTTCCTCCGCTAGTGTCACTCCAGTGCCCTGTGATAAAGTCTAACAACATGGCAGCTGGCAAGGGGGCGATGTTTCAATACCACAAGCAGGGCAACAATGGGTGGGTTTGGAGCAGAAAGGCAACGGATTTATAACTGACACAGTCAGCTGATGACCTCCGTCTCCTTCTACTCACTTCACTTTTATGTGGATGGTTTTGTGCTTCTATACTGTTATTTCAATAATGGCTCCAGAGTCAGTGGAGACAAACACATGTACTCAGCCTGCCATCTTGAACAGGAAGTGTCATTTAAAAAAAAAAAATCTGTAAAGAAGCGCTGGGAAAATATGAAGCACTGATACCAACATGGTTTTTGAAAAGGGGTCACTTGAGTTGTAAGCCCATCACCACTATTAGCTGAGCAGCCAAGTCGTTGAACTTACAACTTAGGTAGTTTAACTTCAAAAGCCATGCTTCTGCATAAAAGTTGCCTATGTCTAAAACGAAAATAATGCTTTCCTGACTGTGGGACTGAACTGACTAAGTGATGTAATTGTGTGAAAGTGCCTAGCATGGTGACTGACAATGGAAGGGATTCGACAAACGCTAAGGGAGCGAATGGCAATCAATAAGTAATATTTTCCCTTCCCTTCCATCTTCCTGATAGATGTGACTAGAATGGCAAGCAGGCAGTTGACAGATGCCAAAAAATTATTTTTCTTTTTACCATTTTCTTAAAATTATTGAGCATTTAATAGGCAGTGACATGCCAAGCCCTGAGAATATACAGATAAATAACTCAAGGTTTCTTCCCTTAAGAAATTCACACCTGATGGACAAGACTGGTAAGGAAATGCATATTTCAACATAGTGTAGTATGTGCTGTGATAGAGGCAATGTAAGGTGTGATTATAAGACCCCTGAAAGATTATAACCCAAACTGGGGTGGTCTGGAAGATTAACCCTAGGTTGCATCTGAAAGGATAAATAAGTTAGCAAGATAAAGAGTGATATATTTTCAAAGCACAGGGAGCATATATACAAATGCAGAGGGTAGGAAAAGCATGGGACATTCGGGGAAGTCTGAATATTTAGTAAGGCAAAAACATAGATAGTTAAAGTGGTGAAAAATTAAGGTGGAAAGGTCGGGCAAGAAACGAGATTTGAAGCAGAAAAGTGATATACTCCCAGTTGCATTTAGAAGAAATCTTTTGCCACATTTGGAGAAAAGATTAAAGAGAAATGAGCCTGGAAGTGAGGAGAATATTAGAAAGTTGCAGCAGCAGTAAGCTAAGTGAGAAGGTAAGAGGGTCTCCCCCAGGACCATTACCATCATGACTCCATTCCCCATGATGTCTAGGGATGGTTGCTCCTGGAGGTGTGCAATGCAGAGCCTACATAGTCCTGGACCAAACAAAAGCAAAGGCGGTATGGCATGCAGAGACAGATTTGAGAAATATAATTGTGAAATGTAATTGACAGAATTTGCTGAGAGAGTAAAGAAGAGGAGGAGTCGGCAACAATATTCAGATTTCTAACAGAGGCAAATACTTAAATATGGTCCTAGTCACTGTGATTGGAACCTTAGGACAAGGGCATATTTGGGTAGATGAACAATGAGATTAGATTTGGGAGATGTTGTTTTGGAGGTGTCCGAAGCACACCTGAGAAAAGATACCCTGGTAGGCCGTGGACTATATGAGTGTAGAGACCAAGAGGCTCTAGACTAAAGATGAGGATCTTGAAGTGTGTAAGTAGAGATAGACGCTCTGGAAGTGAATGGATTACCCCAGGAGAAGTTGTGTAATGAGACCATAAGAGGGTCAAGAGTACAGCACTGAGGGGCAAGTCATCTTAGAGATAAACATTGGTCTGGAAAATAAGTTGAGGAGGAAAAAAAGTTAGAAGAAGAAAAACAAAAAGAACCACATCTCTTAAAAGGCAGTGGAGGAGAATTTCAAGAAAAAAACATAAGCAGCATCAAATTCGAGAACCAGGATGGTAAAGGGTTCATCAGATTTAGAAACTAGACAGTCAAGAGTGAATGGCAAGAGCAGTTACGGAGGAGTCGGGGGACAGAAGCCAGGTTGCCTCATATGAAAGATTGAATGGTTAGTTCCTGTATGAGTCAGGATCGTCTCTGTTTCAAGTGTCAGAAACCGAACTCAGACTCAGCATGGAAATGGAAAGTACAGAATAGAATTGGCTTCTATCATAGTTATTAATAGATCCAGGGACGCTCAGAAATTGTTTTTCAGAAGATGGTCAGAATCTCTATCTATCTCATATCTCCTTTTTCTTCCTTCTCTCACCATCTCTCAGCTCTGTTTAAATCTGTGTGTTGGCCTCTTCCTTCAGATAGACTTCTTCCAAGAAGCACGTAGCTAGCTACCGCATTCCAAATACTCTCAGAATTGTAAAATCAGAAGAATGGGAAAAGTCTTAGCTCCAGGGCAATCCAGCAAGAATTCTGATTGGTCCATCTTAAGTCATGTGCCCATCCCTGAATCAAACCCTGTGGCCAGGTGAATGGAGTATTCTTCTTGCATAGCCTATATTCAGGGGAAGGATGTTTCCCCGAAAGAAGAGATTCTGGATAGAGAAGCAACATATATCTACTATATTCCACACCTTAGGTGCTTAACATTCCGTTTGCCCATATGTACAGAATTAAAAATGTCTCCACGTGATACGATGCAGCCATCCCATTTGCAAATGAAAATGCACCATTTCTTGAAGAGAAACAACTGAATGTCATGTCTAGTTATTGCATCCAGATCCTTGAAACAAGTGCATTCCTCTTACTTTCAAATCTTACTCTTTCCGTCTATGCAACCTTTGACTGATACATTTCAACACTCCTGACAGATGAAAAAATGATGGAGGAAAAATTGAAAAACATTTTAATTAATTAACAAAAAAGCTATCACCTGGAAAAGGAAGGGAAACAAACAACAGTCACCAATCCAAAGTTCTGGGCAGGGGTAAGATGGAGGAAGGAGTTTATTAGTCAGCCAATATGACTGCCTGCCACCCCGCCCACTCAAAGAACTCTTTTGTCCATTGCCCTCCATGGCCATGACTGAGAGGGGAATAGAAGAGAGTCATCAAAAAGATCCCTGTTAGAACATGAACTTCTATAGTAGCCCACTTTCTGCTGGCACAGTTTATGAGAGGTGGGGGTCTAGGGTCGCCTTTGAGGCTGAGGAAACATACCCTCTTCTTTTGTCCAGGCTTGAGGTTTCATTGCTAGTCAACTCTCCCAACACTGTATAGACTTTAGAACTGTGTGTTCACAGAACTGGGCCCTACCCTTGCTGTTCTCTCTCTTAGCCATAAGCCTTGGAACTTTGCCCTTAGCCCCAGGCTTAAACGCAACTGTGAAATAATAAGTGAGGCAGAATAACCTGTACCTGTGACCAGGCTGCAGCCCACTTGCTGGCCTCATATAGAGAGAAGGATTACTTAGTTCAAGGAAGGAGAGATGTGGGAAGGGACCAGGGAATCTGGTTTCCTTCATTTTTCTGGCCTCTCAGGTGTCCCAATTTTATCTCCCTGCTGATTTCCCATCTCCTTGACTTTTATGCTAATTTTAGAAGGGGCAGAGATTCTGGGTTTTGCAATTCTGTGAGAAGCACGGTTAACCCAGCCTCAGCAATCCTGTCCCCAGGCGGAGGGGGTCTCCGTGTTGTCCCTTTTCTGCTTTCAGTCGGCTCAGCTCAAATCAAAGCTGTCTCTGTTTTGTAAGACCTTACTAAACAGAGACACAAGAAACAGCCAATATTTTCTACCATCCTGGTATTTTTCTACCAAGTTTCCTAAAGCTCCAGCTTCAATAGCCATTCGGTCCGAGACAGTTAAACTGCAGTGAGAAAGAGTTTAACCAGTTACGTCAGTATCACCTAACACAGAAAGGGCCTCTCACTCAGCCAATTTCACATTTTGGAGTCTCTCTACCCTTTTAAATCTTGATTTGACTCAAGGTTCTTCTTTCTGTCTTATTTTTAGAAACATGCAATAACTTGCAGTGTAATGAAATGTAGAATTTAATTGGTCTTTAAAATTTAAAACCTTTTTCAAGGCTACTGGACAATGATGAACTTTGTAGATAGATTGACTTATAATCGAGATCCTACATAGAATGTTGGATGATGATAAGGTCTAGGAAGAAAAATGAAGCCAGGGAGAGGAGTATGGGTAGAGGGGTGCACTTTTATAAGGGTGTCACTAAGAAGGTGACATTTGAATAAAGACCTGGATGAGGTAAGTTTGCAAACCATGCAGGTATTGGGTGAAAGGTATTCCAAGGTGAGAAAACCGAAAGTACAATTGTCCTCGTGTTGGACAAAGCATGGCTGCCCAGGAAATAGCAGTGAAGACAATACAGTTGAAGTGAAGTGAGCAAGGGGGGGCGACGGGCAGGATACACATAACAAACAATTTCCTTATTCAGGGTCATTCAGGTTATTTCCGATATTTTTATTTTATAAATAGTTTTGCACTCAACATTTCATAAATTATTTCTTTAGAAGAGATTCCCATAAATGGAAATCCTGGATTAAATGGAGTCAGATTCTTGATTCATAATGTCAAGTTCATTTCCTAGAAAGGTGTAGAGTTTCCACTTTCACCAAAAATGTATGAAGGTACTCATCTTATCTCTCATTACCATTAAGTGCTTTCCTTTTCAAATATTTGTCAACTTGGTGGGCAAAAATAGTAACCCATTATTGTTTTATTTATAGTTACTTGATTACTAATTAAATTGAAATTTTTTAATGTTTATTGGCTGGTTAGATTTCCTTGTTATGCCCTGTTTTTCATAAATGTTGCTCATTTACCTACTTAGGCATTAGTATTTTCCTTATCCATTTGCACGGTCCCTTTGTTAAACTTACTGTCTTAGTTCAGGCTGCCATAGCAAGTACCATAGACTGGGTGGCTTATAAACAACAGACATTTATTTCTCACAGTTCTGGAGGCTGCAAGTCTGACATCAGGGTGCCAGCATGGTCAGGTTCTGGTGAGAACACTCTGGGGTTATAGACTGCTGACTTCTCATGGTATCCTCACAGAGTGGGAAGAAAGCAAACTAGATCACTGGCCTCTTCTCATAGGGCACTAATCCCATCATGGGGGCTCCACCCTCATGACCTAATTACCTCCCAGAAGCCCTCCTCCAAGTAGCATCACATTGGGGATTAGATTTCAACATATGAATTTGCGGGGGACACAAACCTTTAGTCCATAACACTTATTAAATCTTGTTGTCATTTCTACTGGATCTCCCAAAATAATATGCAGGAATAGCTCAGGGTCATGAATATTGTGCTTGTTATCACTGCTCCATCACTGCAGTGGGAGTCTCCAGCAAGGTACTGCTATATGTAAGATTCAGGCTCATAGAACTCTACACTTTGTCTCTCTCTTTCGAGGCCAGCAAAGCATCCTATCTCCTTCCTCCAACTGCCCTCGCTGTCACTCAGCTCCTTCCTACTACAGGTTCCACCCTGTTTGCTGTTCAACTCATTAGTCCATATTTTACAGCAGTCTTCCTCATTATAACGTGATTTTTTTTTTTTTCCACAGAAAGGGTCATGTGTCTATGGTGATGCAAGAGAAAGTCTGTGCAGGGACGTTGCAACTTTCACTTATTTTAAGAGCTGGTTAAAGCTGATTGAGGTAGAGTCAGTGGAGATCCTTAAAGGGCCCAGCAGAGGCCAAAACTTTGCAGCAAAGTGAAAAGTAGGAAAGCATAAAGAACTCATTTCTTGTCATTGCAATTACCTCTCCTAGGCGTGAAACTTTTCACATGCATCTAACAGTAACTTTCCATATTCAATGATGTTTTTCATGTATTGCCTTACATATTTGGTCTGAGGCAAATTTTTAGACAACTTAGACAACTTTTTATTCATTTTATTTTTAAATAAATTTATTTTTGGCTGCATTGAGTCTTCGTTGCTGCGCGCGGGCTTTCTCTAGTTACGGTGAGCAGGGGCTACTCTTCGTTGCGGTGAGTAGGCTTCTCATTGCAGTGGCTTCTCTTTGTTGCGGAACAAGGGCTCTAGGCACACGGGCTTCAGTGGTTGTGACATGCAGCCTCAGTAGTTGTGGCTTGCGGGCTCTAAAGCGCTGGCTCAGTAGTTGTGGCACATGGGCTTAGTTGTGGGAATCTTCCCAGACCAGGGCTCAAACCCATGTCCCCTGCACTGACAGGCGGATTCTTAACCACTGCACCACCAGGGAAGTCCCACACAACATTTTAAAACCACTTTGTTAAGGAAAAGGTAAGTATTGTATGGCAGCTACAGAATGATAAAGGATTACTGGGAAAGCTTTCTTTTTATAAATGAGAGAGAGTTTAAACATTTTTCATGTGAAAGGTAAACAAATAGTAGGAAGGGAGAAATTCAGCAGCATAATTAATAAAAATGGTTCTACTGCAAAGTCTAATAGCCTCTCCCTTTTGTTTACCCTCCACATGCAATAAATCAGTCTTAAAGTATAATTTTCCAAAAAATGATATCATGACTCTCATACAAATATAAAATGAAAAGGTGTCAAAATCTTATTCAACTCATTAATTAACGAAAGAACCAATAAGATGTTACGACCAGTTCAAAGGACATTTGAGAAGCTAGGTATTTATAGGAAATGTTAGAATAAGATTTGGGGGTTAGACAAAAAACTGATTAATGTCCAACAAGACAATAAACCATAATCTTTGGGATTATCAGTTCTAATAGACAGAAATTATCTGCATCTCCAACAGATGAAAATGTACACATTAACCTTTGCTCTCAACATTTCATAAATTATTTCTGAGATACATTGTTGCCCTGCTTGTGGTGTTGCCAACTTTTTTGGGAAGCAGCCGCATAGCACAGGGAGATCAGCTCAGTTCTTTGTGACCACCTAGAGGGGTGGGATAGGGAGGGTGGGAGGGAGACACAAGAGGGAAGAGATATAGGGATATATGTATATGTATAGCTGATTCACTTTGTTATAAAGCAGAAACTAACATACCATTGTAAAGCAATTATAATCCAATAAAGATGTTAAAAAAAAAGAGAGATAAGAAGGCAGAAAAAAAAGGCATTTGTAAGTAGTTTGTAATAGTATGGAAATGCTTCAGTTAAAATGCTAACTGAAAAATCATGACACAAACTTGTATACGGAAAGGCTGAAATTATACTAACATAGATGTCTACATATAAAAATGCTTGAAAGTAAATAAGCTTGGAATAAAAGTGACAGATTAAATATGTACTTATCAAATTTCCCACAAGCAGTATACATTGCTTCTATATTTAAAAATCTACTATTTTTAAATGCCTAGTTATTCCTCAGAGAAATGGCTGATTCTAGGGCTGGAGCAGGGAAAATACAATATGAGCCTGGAGCATATTGTACGGCCAGAAAGTAAACAATTGCTAAAAAACAAAAGCAAGAAAGAAAGGAGGGAAGGAAGGAAGGGATGGAGGGAGGGAGGAAGGGAAAAAGAAAAAAGAAAAGAATAGAGATGGAGGGATGTCAAATGGACAGAGGACCCCAAACTGGAACAAGTGAGAAAGAAAATAAATAAGGTAACACTGAATTTTAATCTAGAGTAGAAAATTAATATACATGTACCCATACTGATACCAAAAAATGACTGAATAAATAACTAAGCGACAGGGGTACCGATCCCCGGTGCAGTCGAAAATCCATGTATAACTTTTGACTCCCCCAGAACTTAGCTACTAATAGCCTACCGTTGACCAGAAGCCTTACTGATAACATAAACAGTCAATTAACATATTTTGTATGTTATATGTTATGCACTGTCTTCTTACAGTAGAGAAAAGAAAATGTTTTAAAGAAAGTCATAAGGGAGAGAAAATACATTTACAGCACATATATGTACTTATTGAAAAAATCTGTGTATAAGTAGAGCTGTGCTGTTCAAGGGTCAACAGTAATATATGTAGATGCTTTCTTTTCCCAGAGGTGGAGACTTGATACCTCCTCCCCCACGTGACGGGTGGGCTGGACTTGGAGTCTTGCTCCCAGAGAATTGAGTGTAGAAAGGGAACAATAGTAACTTTAGAGTGGAGAAACCTGGCAGACACTTCCCTATCCAAGTAACCAAGGTCAACACCACCATAAATGCCATGCCGCTGTCTTGTACTCCCTGATAGGATGAGATAGGAAGTACACTTCACCTCTGTGTTATCTTCCCCAAACTTATCATCCCAGTCTAATCATGAGAAAATATCAGACAAGCCCAAATTTAGGTACATTCTACATGGTGTTGACCAACAGTCTTTAAAACTGTTAAGGTCATGGAAAACAAGACTGAGAAAATGTCACGGACAGGAGGAGATTCAGGACATACCAGGATTAAATACAGTGTGGTAACCTGGATTGGAACCTGGAATAGAACCTAGAACAGTGAAAGGACATTAGTGGAAAACTTGGTGAGATGCTGGGAATTCCCTGGGTGGTCCCATGATTAGGACTCTGTGCTTTCACTGCTGGAGCCCAGGTTCAGGGAACTGATATCCCACAAGCCGTGCAACCAAAAAAACAGAAAAAAAGAAACTTGGTGAGATACGAATAAAGTAGATAGTTCAGTTGTAATATTGTACCAGAGTTAATTTCTTAGTTTTGATAAATGTACCATTGTTTTCTATAAGATGTTAACATTAAGAGAGACTGGGTGAAGAGTATATAGGAGCTCTATCTTTGCAGCTTTTTAGTAAATCTAAAATAAATCCAAAATAAAAAGCTAATTTTTATATGTACCTTAGCGGATTTCAAGAGACTGTTTCTTAAACTTTGAATGTAGAATTTGGCAATGATTATTACAATTGTGAATAGGTAAATCTGTTACTAAAATTTCACAACTTTAAATTAGCTATACATTTAGAGATTTTAGGTAATATATGAGAACTGAGTTGTTCTTCTATTTTCTGAAAGAATATGTTCCACTTTCACTGTGGAAAACTCTAGACAACTTCCAAGGCAGCAGGATTCACAGGAGGGATCAGATGGAACCCTCTCATCCCTCCTTGCCTAGCCCTGCAGGAGCCCTCCTGAGTCTCTAAGGGTGGGGACATTTAGGCTGGTGGTGCCCCTGGCAGTGGCTGATGCTTTTGACCACAGCAAGGAATGGGGATTTGACCTGATATCTCTGGGTACAGAAGAAATAAGGAGGTAAACACTTCTCTGATAAGAACTTGACTCCAGGCCTTAAGACTCTCCCTCTCTATACTCTGGCCCTCCCGGTGGTGACCAGTGCAGGTCACTGACCACTGCCTCCCTACCCCCCAAAGCCAACCTTAAGCCTTGCCGAGCAGGAATTTTGCCGAGAAGAGTTATGTGTCACCTAGAGGACTCTGGCCTCTCCAGTGTCTAAAGCCGTCTGTCCCCAGGGAATCCCCTGAAGGAAATAAACATTCCTACCTGGGACTGATGGACTCAGATGCTTTTGTCTGTTCCTTGAACAGAAGCCTGGGCTGCAGCAGGCATGGAGCTCTGCTGATCATCCTGAGTATTCTGCTGTATAAGAGCGTCATCCTATTTCCTCTTGTCTCTTAGGACTCTGCCCTTAAGCTCACCTGGTCCCTGCCCACCACACTCCCAAGCCCTTTGCTGAGTCATGAAAACATCTAAGCAAAATGTGATATCCTTAGAGTCACATGTAATATCCCTGAGTGACCGCTTATAAGGCAACATCCTACCTCCAAAATTGTCCCAGCTAGGCTTCTGGTAACAAAAGGTCCTGGAGGAAGACCTTTCTCCAGGGGTTCACATTCCCAGGACAGCGCAGGCAGAGGGGCATGGGGTGCTGACTGCAGTAAGAGGAAGAGGCCCTAGGAAAGGGAGTGGACCATACAGGGGCTGTGCATATGTTTGCACTCACGCAGGCACGTTGCCTGACACTTAGGAGGCCATCAGTATCTATTTGTCAAAAACTTATATATTACATATGTGTGTATATATATATATATATATATATATATATATATATATATGGCACAGAAAAAGGAGAGACATGTATCCAAATGTCCCTTAATGGCCCAGAGAGAGCCTGGAGGAAAGCAGTCACATATTGAAGAACTGGAGAGCTATGGCCATGGAGGAATATTTCAGTAGGTTTTTGTCAAATTCAACCCATTCTAGACCAAGCCACCAGCACCACCTCCTCTTGATGCACATCTGTCATGATGAATTATATGTGTCTATGAGTTGCATGTTCAGATCTCTGACATCTGTTTGGAAATTCTGCTCATTCTCTGCAGGTGTCCTGACACGGAGAGCACTGTTATGCAATTTTTAGGTGCTCCAGAAATGCTTGTAATTTGACAGACTGACACTGAACAGTGGGCTTACATGAGCTTTAAAAATGTGTTTATCTGATCTCAGATAGTGCTGTCATCCTACATATGCCATGAAATTTTTCTATTGCGAAATATTTCAAATGAATGGAAAAGAACAGCATAATATATAGCCAACACCCACGTTTCACAAATATTAACATTTTGCCCCATTTGCTTCACCTTTTTTTCAAAACTAAAACATTCCAAATTGAATAGAAAGCCGTTTTGTGCTTCTCCAAGATCCCGCTCCCCTCTCTCCACCCTCCCCAGAGGTGGCTGCTGTCCTAAAGTTGGGTGCATCTTTCAGGCCCATTTTTTTACATTTTTACTCTGATATATGTTCATAAATAATATATCTTGTTTTGCTTCTTTTTTCTTTTGCCGTACGCGGGCCTCTCACTGTTGTGGCCTCTCCCGTTGCGGAGCACAGGCTCCGGACGCGCAGGCCCAGCGGCCATGGCTCACGGGCCTAGACGCTCCGCGGCACGTGGGATCTTCCCGGACCGGGGCACGCACCCGTGTCCCCTGCGTCGGCAGGTGGACTCCCAAACACTGTGCCACCAGGGAAGCCCTGTTTTGCTTATTTTTAAGCTTTACCAAAAGTGGTATTACCCCACTGTACCTATCATGCTGCAATGTACCGATTTTCATCAGCTTTGTGTTTTGGGAATTGAATCACAGCACATGTCTCTAGTCCATTCACTTTCACTGCATAGAATGAGTATTCTCATTGTTTGAATAGACACTATTTACTTACCTGTTTTCCTGTTGATAGACATTTGGGTTGTTTTGATTTTTATCTATTTCGTATAATGCTGCCATCTCCTTGCCCCACACATGTGTGAGCTTTTCTGTAGAGTTTATATTGGAAGAGGGGAGCTGGGTCAAAGGGCACATCCATCTTGATCTTTAGTATATACTACTAAATTTGTTCTCCGAAGCCATTGTACCGATGTGCACTCGTATGAGAGCTCCTGTTCCTCCACATCGTTCTTAATGCCTGTGCTCTCAGACATTTCCATGTTTGTCATTCTGATAGATGTGAAATAGCATCTTGTTTTCCTAATTACCAATGCAGTTGGTCCTCTTTACATGTTTGATGGCCATGCAGGGTTCCTCTTCTGTAAATTGCCTGTTCGTTCTCTGTCCACTATTTATTGGATTGTATGTCTGGTTTTTATTGATTTTAAGGGTTATTTGAATATTCTGAATGCTAATCCTTTTTGATAGACTACTCTCTTTCCCCCTACTTTTTGTAATCATCTGATGTCCAGGTTACCACTCTTTATTCCTTGTTCATCCTAAAATTTTAGCACCTTGTTCATTGTCTCTCTTTCCAGCACGAGCACTGCCTTAATTATTAGGGACTTCAATATTCACAAGGATGACCTTCTTAGTTCCTGATCCCCTCCCACAAGCCACACACTCCACAGTCATGCCACAGACCTTGCCATTAACATTGCCTTCATTGTCTTGATGACAAGCATCCCACTCCTTCAGTGTTTATCCTTCAACACACTCTCTCCAACAGCCCGACTTCAATAATTCTGCAACCCTAATGGAACCTGCTATCCATTGACCTGCCAATTTTTCACATCTTCTTACCCCTTCATGTCCCCACCTCATACCTTATCTGGCTTAGAATCCACATTCCATCATTATAGTCACTTCTTTGTATGTGTAGTTGTTCCTTTGCTCCTCTCTTCCTCCCTTGAACTTTTCTGGAAAAGAAAAAAAAGAACCAACATTGAATAAATATTACATAATATTTAATAATAAAAATTACATAATTTAAAAGGGATTAAATTATCAAGAAGATGTAACTATCCTAAATGTGTATGCATCTAAAAACAGAGCTTCAAAATAGATAAAGCAAAAGCTGATAGAATTAGGAGAAATAGGAAAATCTGCATTTATAGTTCAAGACTTCAACACTCCTCTCTCAGTAACAGATAGAGCAAGTAAATGGAAAATCAGAGAGGATGTGGAAGACATGAACAACGCTATCAACCAGCTTGACCTAACTAACATGTATAGAACACCCTACACAAGAGTAGAATATATGTTTTTTTTTCCCCAGGCGCACATGGAACACTCATCCTGATAGATCATATTCTGGACCATAGAACAAATCCCAAGAAATTTAACAGGATTGAAATCATACAAGTATGTTCTCTGGCCTCAAGAAGATTAAACTAGAAGTAAATAACAAGGATACCTGGAAAATTCTTAAATGTCTGGACATTAAAAAATGTACTGCTAAGTATTCATACATCAAAAAAGAAATCATCAGAGAAATTAGAAAATATTTTAATAGAATGAAAATGAAAGCAGAATATATCAACCTTTGGTGGATGCAAACTAGTATCATAGTTCTCTCACGTGTGTTCTCTCTCCCCTGCAAAACAGTTTGTATATAAAAAAAGAACGATCCACTTCTAGTTGGCTAAACACGTCTATAAAACCATCTTTTCATAGTGCTTTTATTGAGAGGAAGCAGGGAGACTGAATTTGACTAGTGATTTTTTTTCCCTAATTTTTTTTTCAAGTTCTCTTGATACCAAACAATCTGTTTGTTCTGCCACTGATAAGATTGCTCCTACATTTACACTTAAGGTGGTGCTAACAAGGGGAAGAGGACCCTCACTGGAATGCAGACCACTGCGTGGGCACAGCAATACCCAGCAAGCCTCTACGGGATGACGAGAGGGTCAGGGGACTCCTGCCTTCTCTCGAGAACTCGGCCCTGTAAGTGATCCCTTTCCCAATGAAGTCTACTCCTTAACCCATTCTAGATGACGTAGAATTCATCCACAACCTTGACACACAACAGGTGGGCACCAGCGATCGGCACATCTCACCAAATACTATCTGTACCTTCTCTCCTTTCCTTCCTCTGGTTTTCCCAGAGGTTTGTCATTAGTCATCTTTAAAGAATCAGTACTTAGTTTCGCCGATCATCCCTACAATTTCTTCTTTCAAGGAGATGGGAGGATGCTGGTCGTGGTTTGGTTTGGTGTTGTAGTTGTTTGGTTTGTTGGTTAGTTGGTTTTCAGTCTCCCTCCCACTCCATTCCACCCGCCTCTCAGTTCCCCTCACCAGTGGCAACTAATGTGCTTATATGAGGAACTACATACATTTATCAATCACACTTATATAATTTTAACTCCTTTTCATAAAAGAGCAACATACTGTGCACACTGTCCCACCCATTATATATTTCACTTACTAATATATTTTGGAGATCATGATGAATCACTACAAAATGAGATTCCTCATTCTTTTTAATAGTTACAAATAGTATTTGTATTTTATGGATGTTTGCTATAACGGACTCAATATTTTGCTTTTATAACTACTGCAATTAATAGCATTTTTCATACATAATTTTGCTGTATCTATAGAAGAAATTAGGAGAAATAAAACTGGCAGGTCAAAAGGTATATGCTTTTGTTATTTTATTAGATATTGCCAAATTGTCCACCATAGATGTTATACCAGTTTGCACTGCTGCTTGCAATGTGTGAGACAATCTGTTTCATCACACCCTAAACACAGGCTAACCCAGTGTTTAATCAATTTATTGGATCGTTACCAACCTGATTATTTTTAAATGGTATTTCAGTTTAAAACTGCATTTCTGGAAATTCCCTGGCAATCTAGTGGTTAGGACTCTGCGCTTTCACTGCCGAGGGCATGGGTTCAATCCCTGGTCAGGGAACTAAGATCCTGCAAGCCGTGTGGTGTGGCCAAAATAATAATAATAATAACATTTTTAAAAAACTGTATTTCTTTCTATACTAGTGAAATTGAACATTTTCTGTGAATGTCCATTCATTTTCCTTAACCATTTTTTCTAAGAGCTCGTCTTTTTCTTATTGATTTGTAGAGGTTCTTTATGCATTAGGAAAATTAGGCCTTAGTCTATAATAGTCTAACCTGCGAGTTGTTTAATAGATGAGTTTATCTACTTCTCATTTATTGTGATTAGCAATAAATTTACCATATTTTATTGTGTTTTCTGTTTATCAACTGTATGTTTACCTAGGACTGCTCTAACAAATAACTACAAACTTCAAAAAACAGAAATTTATTTTCTCACAGTTCTGGAGGTCTGAAGTCTGAAATCAAGGTGTTGGCATGGCTGAGTTCCTTCCAGAAACTCTTGGGGAGATTCCATTCCTTGCCTCATCCAGCTTCTGGTGGCTACTGGCATCCCTAGAATTGTTGCTACATCACTCCCATCCTGCCTCTGTCTTCATATTACCATCAACTCCTCACCCTGTGTGCCTCTGGACAGTTATCACTGGGTTTAGGTCACACCCAGATAATTGAGGATGATCTCATCTAGGGATCCTTAATTTTTTTTTTTTTTTTTTTTGCGGTATGCGGGCCTCTCACTGCTGTGGCCTCTCCTGTTGTGGAGCACAGGCTCCGGACGCGCAGGCTCAGTGGCCATGGCTCACAGGCCCAGCCGCTCCGCGGCATGTGGGATCTTCCCCGACCGGGGCGCGAACCCGTGTCCCCTGCATCGGCAGGTGGACTCTCAACCACTGCGCCACCAGGGAAGCCCTAGGGATCCTTAATTTAATTACATGTGCAGAGACCTTTTTTTTGCAAATAAGGTTGCATTCACAAATTCCAGGAATTAGGACAGGGACATATCTTTGGGGGAGGGGCTATCATTCAAGTCCATCCTTATTCTTTCTTCTTTGCTTTTTAAAATTTTTGGCTCTTTTCTTGACTAATGTCAGGTTGATAAAGGTTTGTCTTTTTACCTCTGATTGTTCAGAAGCTATGGCTATTTACATTAATTTTGGTAACTGTCCTTAAATTTTAGCATATAGATAGCCATAAAATTTTCTAATAAAATCTAATTTTTAAAGTATTTCTGTCCTTTCACAAAGTAGACCCCAAAATTAGCATACTTTCATTTCCCATTGAATAACCCCCAGCCCAATCCTCTTTGTTATTTTGTCTAGAACACTGGTGTCCAAAAATTCCAAATACCCAATTAATAAACTCTGAGCATACAGGTGCAATGTATGTTTTTGTTTATTTAGAGTTTATATACATGTATCACTTAACATATTACATAAATTATAAAATATATACAAAAATATAAAAAAGAAGAAATAGGATACAAAGATAAAAATTCTAATATTTTTCCTGAACACCAAGAGATCATTTTGCTAACCCTCTGGGGTGCATGCACTCCATTTTGGATACCACCTGTTTACAGACTTTATTTTACTTTCAAAATAACACATAAAGTATATTAACAAGTAATTTCCCGTCAATTAAAAATTACATTTACCAAAATATTTTACAAAATTCAATAATTACCGTTGCTTCTTTTTTTAAAAATAAATTTTTTTATTTTTATTTTTGGCTGCATTAGGTCTTCGTTGCTGTGAGCGGGCTTTCTCTAGTTGCGGTGAGAAGGAGCTACTCTTCGTTGCAGTGTGTGGCCTTCTCACTACAGTGGCTTCTCTTGTTGCGGAGCACGGGCTCTAGGCACGGGGCTTCAGTAGTTGTGGCTCGTGGGCTCAGTAGTTGTGGCTCACGGGCTCTAGAGCGCAGGCTCAGCAGTTGTGGCGTCCGGGCTTATTTGCTCCGCGGCATGTGGGATCTTCCTGGGCCAGGGCTCGAACATGTGTCCCCTGCATTGGCAGACGTATTCTTAACCTCTGCGCCACCAGGAAAGCCCTACCATTGCTTCTTTTTTCCTACACCTTCTCTCTCAGTTTGCCTTCATTTAATGTAATGTCTTCTGGTTTTCCAGTAGACGTATTTTGAGACTTTCAGACTTTTCTTTTTTTGTGTCTGAACCATAGAATCGTCTCTACTGTCTCTCTTTGACTTTTAATTCACAAGTATTTGTTCTTTTTTTCTAATTCTACTTTCAATATAACAGTGTAATGAAGTGATTAAGCGTTATGGAATCAGATTGCTACTCTGTTTTTGAATCCTTGCTCTACCGATGACACCCTGTGAGAAGTTATTTCACTGCGGTTTCCTCATTTGTGTATGATAATAATAATATTCACACTTCATGGGATTATCGATCTGATTAGATGAAATGTAATGGCTTACTATGTTTAAAGCACCAAGATTTGTGCCTGGCACTTATTAAGTACTTAATAGAGTTAGTTATTTATATTTCTAATTTTGCTGAATTGAAGTCAGAGGACATAGTTGGTTCTCTGTCTGTCTCTCTCTCTCTCTCTCTTTCTCTGTCGAGTGGAAAATTTTATTGACATTTTTCTGTGGCTTGATTTGTAAAGAATTCTGTGGGTATATTCTTGTGTAATTGGTTTGCAGAATAAAGAGCTGCAAGCAAAGCCAAGATCAGCTCTCCCTCTAAGGACTAGAAAAACCGGACAAAATATTTTGTATGTATTTTAAGGTATTAGAAAGCTATCAAAGTTACTGGGCTCAGATCCTGGGGATCAATAGGAGAATAGGTAAATACAACTTGGAATATATCCATAAAATGGAAAAATTATGCAGTATTAAAATGGAGCAACTAGATCTGTATGTATCAACATGGATAAATTTAAAAACATTAAGTGAAAAGTACAAGATGCAAAATATTATATGCAGTCTGATATTAATTATGTAAAACATCATACAGTTACTATATATTTTCTGTGAATACAAATATTTGAATAAAAAAAGGCTTAGGTCTGGAAGGAAAAATACTAAGTTCTTGAGTTTGGATAACTTGGGTGTGAGGGAAAGGGATGAGAGAGTGGGAATGTTGCCAAAGGGGATTTAGTGTGAACAGATAGGCAAAATGTGGTCTATACATACAATGGAATATTATTCAGCCTAAAAAGGAAGGAAATTCTGACATATGTGACAATAAGGATGAACCTTGACGACATTATGCTAAGTGAAATAAGCCAATCACAAAATGACAAATACGGTAGATTCCACTTATATGAGGCTCTTAGAGGAGTCAAATTCCTAGAGGCAGGAAGTAGAAGGATGGTTGTCAGGGGCTGGGGGAGGGGAGAAATGGAGAGTTATTGTTGAACAGATATAGAGTTTCAGTGTTACAAGATGAAAACAGCTATGAGGATGAATGATGGTAATGGTTGCACATTATGAATGTACTTAATACCAATGAACTGTACTCTCAGAATGGTTAAGATGGTAAATTTTATGTTATGTGCATTGAGCAACAATTAAAAAAAATTTTTAAAGGACTTAGCAGTATCTATAGTATTTTAATTTTTTTAAACTAAACAATTTTTAAAAGATTGAAATGAAAATAGAATAAAATAGGTAATTATGTTACACTTAGCTAATCTATAAAGTGCTGTTAGAAGTATAAAGGAGGGCACGACAAAATGTACCCTAATGGGATTTGGATATACCGTCAGGTTATAGGGGCCACAGGGAGGGGCCAGCGGAACCTGATGTCTGCTTATTTATGACAGCTACATCTGTGAGGACTTGTTATATGCCTTATTTTCTGTATACCCAAGGCTCTGGGTTCATTATCTCATTTAATTCTCACGGCAGCCTTTTGAGTTAGGTATTATTTTTATTCCCATTTGACAGATGGAAAATCTAAAGATCAGTGAATATAAATAATTTGTCAAAGTGACAAAGCAAGTAAGCAGTGGAGCCATAATTTATATCCACGTGTGTCCAACCCCAGCCTCCTAACCTCTCTGCTACAATTTTGGTTTTCTTGTAAACTGAAGTAAATGTCCATACACTTATCATGGCATTAAGATATAATCCAGGGGACTTCACTGGTGGTTCCGTGGCTAAGGCTCCATGTTCCCAATGCAGGGGGCCTCGGTTTGATCCCTGGTCAGGGAACTAGATCCCACATGCTGCAACCAAAAGTTTGCATGCCACAACTAAAGATTCTGCATGTGACAACGAAGATCCCGCATGCCACAGCTGAGACCCGGTGCAGCCAAATAAATAAATATTTTTATATTAAAAAAAGATATAATCCAAAGAATATGTGAGATATTTGTTCATTAACATGACTGTGTCCTTAGACCCAGAAAGATAAAACTTGTAGATGCCTGCCCTCTGAGACTGAAACCAGTAAAAAGAAATCTTTAATGGATGAGAGTAGCTAGCTAAAGAATTCACTTTAGGGAACAGATCAAAGTCAGAAGAGACAAGTGCATGCAAACTTCAATCAGGATGTCTAGAGTGAAGTCACGTGAAGGCATAATTGATGGGAGCGATTTGGATTTTTAAATGTTTATATTCTTTGATGCAGTGATTCTACTTTTTGGAATCTATACTAGAGGCATAATACTAAATACTTAAAAGAGCTTAGTCCATAAATACATTCACCATAAAATGATTGATAATAGTAAAAATGAAAGTCGATCTAAATATCTAACACTAGTACAATGGTCAGGAAAATGAAATCCCCATATGGTAGAAATTATGAGCCTCACATACACACATATATGAAGAGTTTGTTATTGTTAAACAACTTGTGTTGTTTATATTGTTATACGTGTGTAAAAGACAACATGCAAACTACATGAGGAATTCCGATCAGAGCCAGGGTGACCCTCCTGCTAACAAATACAGAGAGATACTGCATAACAGATAATAATATTGGAAATATGTAGTTGAGGAAGGAAATTAATAAAAAGCAATTTTATGATAAAATAATAGGAATTAATAAATAATAGGAAATTTTCAAGTCCCAGAAACAAGTAGGGAAACCAAAGCCATCAGGTGAAGAAGGTGAAACTAGGGCCATCAGTGGAGTGTTGGACCTGGAGATAGACCCTTAGGGTCCAGGGTTGGGGCTTTAATATCCACATGGGGATGGAAATGAGGCTTCAGGTCCATGAAAATCAGGGACCTTATTTTGACCTAATTCCCTCTAAAACAGAGGCTAAAGCAAGGAGGAAAGAGTTCAAGCATTATTTGGTGTATTAGTCAAGGTTCTCCAGAGAAACAGAACTGATAGGATGCGGATTTACATAAAAAGTGATTTATTTTAAGGAATTGGCGATTGCAATGATGGGCTGACAAGTCCAAAATCTGCAGGGTGGGCCAGCAGGCTGGAAGCCCAGGGTAGGGTTGATGTTGCATTTCGCTCCAAAGGCTGTCTGCTGCAGAAACCTCTCCTGCTCAGGAGAGGTCAGCCCTTTGTTCTATACAGACCTTCAGTTGATTGGATGAGGCCCACCCACGTTATGCGGCAGAGTCTGCTTTCCTCAACGTCCACTGATTTACATGTTTATTTCATTCCCAAAATACCCTCACAAATATATAAATTTATCTCCTCACAGAATAATGTTTAATCACACGACTGGGCACCATGGCCCAGGCAGGTTGAAGCATAAAATTAACCATTACATTGGGGAAGTGCAAACAGAGGGCAGCAAGGCTGAGAAAAGGAGAAGTGAAGCAAGGAAATGTGAGGAGGTGTGAAATGGTGCGCTGTCCTTCTGGCTGACACTTTATGCTAAGCCTCAAAGATCACAGAAGGTTACTCAGCAAGCCTGTCTGGCTGGCATATGGTTCTTCTCCCAACAGGCTGCAAAGAGACATGATAGCCATGGGAGGGAGGAGGAAGGGGAATTTATCTGCCAATCTCCCTCTCATCTCTTGCTTTCCATTAGTGAAATTTCAGTCCACAGGAAGTTAACTCCCCAACGCCCCCTGGGGTTGTCAGGTGGCTCTTTCTGCAGTGAGAGTCAGTGTGACGTTCCATTCAAGTCTGGATGTGGTGGGAGGAGCCAGAAACTCTGGGTTCATGGATGTTCAACCTGGCTGTCTGGTGGCAGTCAAGGTGAAGGACTTACTGTTCCCAGAGAAAGTGATGGTCAGCCCCTGGTAGTGTCAGCAGAGGCCAGGAGGCCGTCGGTACCGAGGAAATCTGAGGGTGAACATAGATTTGAATAAAATATAACCCAGCCCTTTATTGTATTGACTCCCATAGTACATTGTAGGGACTCCATTTCTTGTGAGTACAAGATGCTCTCACTCCTTCCCCAAGCAGGAGGCATGGGGTCCAATCAGTAGTCACAGAGTCCCTTAAGGTGGTGGCCAGTTGCAATCCCCTGGAAGAATTCAGATACAAGAGTCAGAAACGAGAGTTTTTGCTGTTGCAACTGTTCCCAGGTCATAACTGATCATTGTCATCTCTCTCCTCCACCACCCATTCTAAATATCCCTTATCTCCTGACTTCATTTAGGCTGGTCCAGATTGATTGCCAGGTAGTGTAACCCAGACCTTCAGGCTCCTTTTCTTCCTGCCCTTGGTGGGTTGTAGTTGCCGTGACGCCCATGATTATTCCCATGGTTATGTAGTTGCTGTAATTCCTGTGTTATTATAGGAGATAGGAGTACTAAGAGACACCCAAATCAACACCCTGAGTTCTGGAAATTCTCTTTGCTGCTCCCTTGCATAGAAGTAACCCTAGTTCCTCATGCCAATCAGGATTGATCACCCAACCAGCACAATAAGTCCTTCCTTTGCTTCCTGGTCCACTGTGGCCAGGTAGAAAAGTGGCCAGATGATATCTACCACTCCTGATTTGGGGGGCCCATTCTCAGAAAGGTCACATTCCTGTTAGGTGACACCTTCTTTCCATACAGCTACCTCCTCTGGGTTCCAGTAGCTGCTCCCTGCCCTTGCCCCTGTATGATAGGCAGAATAATAGCACCCAAGGATGTCCATCTCCTAATTCCCAGAACCTGTGAGAATATTAGTTTATATGGCAAGGGGAGGATTAAGGTTGCAGATGGAACTAAGGTTGCTGATCATTTGGCTTTAAAATAAGGAGGTTATCCTGGATTATCCAGGTTGGCCCAGTGTCATCACAAGGATCCTTTAAAAGTGGAGGAGAGGGCTTCCCTGGTGGCGCAGCGGTTGAGACTCCGCCTGCCGATGCAGGGGACGTGGGTTCGTGCCCCGGTCCAGGAAGATCCCACATGCCGCGGAGTGGCTGGGCCCGTGAGCCATGGCCGCTGAGCCTGCGCGTCCGGAGCCTGTGCTCCACAACGGAAAACATGAAAAAAAAAAAAAAAAGTGGAGGAGAGAAGCAGAGAGTCAGAAATGGGGAAATGACATCATTGGAAAGCCAGCCATTGCTGGCTTTGAAGATGGAAGGGGGCCGGGAGCCAAAGAACGTGCAAAAATCAAGGAAATCATTCTTCCTTCGAACTTCTCAGCCCTGTTAACACCTTGATTTTAGCCCAGTGAGATCCACTTCACAATTCTGACCCCTTAAAAATGTGAGATAATACATTCGTGTTGTTTTAAGGCACTAGACTTGTGTTAACATTTTATAACACCAACAAATATATCCCTTAGCATCACTGCAGGCCCAAGGGCACTGCACCATCCTAGTTGGTTTCCTAAACCCCTTAAACCTTTGAGGGGTGTTTAATAAGAAAAACTGTTTACAATTACCCAGTTTGAGTTATTACCCATTTCCTGCTGAGACTGTAAACTGATACTGAGCCCAAAGCATCATTGCCAGGATTCGATTATCCTCAGCCACAGGAAGGGAGAACAAACTTGTCCAAAGAATTAAAGGGGCAGCTAATTAAAGTTCTTGCTGAGGTGTCCTAAAGGCACCCGTGAAAAGCCTAGCCCTCAGGTAGCCAGTGAACTTAATTTCACTCACCCCTCTCCTCCAAGTCTCCCACCTCTCTTCTTGCAATCTCGAGGAAAGAACCCTGGACTAGGAATCGGGAGTTCTGCTTTATAATCTGGCCTTTCCCATTGAGTGTCTTTGGGAAGAGCAGCTAATTTCTCTGCGCCATGACTATTTCATCTGTTAAAAGGTGAGCTTGGAGTCATAGTCCCTCAGCAAGCCATTCCATCTCTGACACTATTAATCTGTATAATTTCATATTACCCTGAACATTCCATCCTCTCCCCTGTGGCCCACGGGACTTCAGGTTTCATTGCCGAGGTCCTCCTGGCAGCATTAGCTGTGCTGTTGCAATAACCAGCCTTCCATGGTTTGGAGAACAGGGTGTTGATTTCTTTCACATGTGTCACTCCAGGGCCGTTCCAGGTCAGAAAGGCTGGGTTGAGAATGGGGGTGGGAGTTCTGTTCCATAAAGTCACTCGGGTACCCAGACTAATGGCAACTCTGCCATCTTCAACACGGAGGTTTCACCATTGTTGTGGTTGTTTCCATCTCAGTCAATGAGACAGGGGAAAGGGAGCAAGGAGGAGAACTTGTTGGAGTGTTTTACGGGCCAGGACTGGAAGTAGCAGACGTCACTTCTGCTCCCATTCCTTCATTTAGAACTCAGTCACATGGCCACACCCAACTGCATGGCAGATATATTGCTGGGAGCCTAAGAAAGAAAGAATCAGTGGATTTGGTGAACAACTGGGTGTCTCTGCCACAAAAGCTCACATGGAACTCTTTCATTTGTCAACTCAGGCCCCTCTGAAGAGCCCAGGAACCCTTACCCAGCTGGCTCCTACCTCCCTCTCTGATCTAATCTAATCTAATCTAATCTCCAGCCACCCACCCACACTCACTCCGTCCTTGTCTCATGGGCCTTCCTTGGATTCTTGAATCCCACCTAGCGCTTGCATTATCCCTTCATTCCGCCTGGAACACTACTCTCACCAGGAGGGCTCTTCCTAGCCATTTACATCTTGGCTCCCACATCCCCTCCACAGAGACCCTTCCGTGACCATGCAATGTTATCCCCATCTCCATAGACTTCTATGACATTGTCCTGTTGAGAAATATGGCTGAGACTCTCCGGAATTGAAGGACTACACCAAATATCAAGCAACATAATTAAAGATGAAGGCTCACCTCTGCTGGAGACATCAGAGTGCAATCACAGGGCATCAGAGAGAAAGAACAACTTGAAAGAACTTCAAAAGTATCACCTCAGCAAAAGGAAAATGAACCAGAAAGGAAGAATAGAATGCAAGAGGCAGTAGTGGGCCAAAAGCACAATAAAACACATTGGCAAATCTAATCTTTGACTGATGGTAAATCGTAACTATTGAGAGGTTAAAAGCATACAAGAATTTAAATACTAGACAACTGTCAGGTAGAATTTAAGAGGAAAGATTGCAGAGGGAAATTAAGTCATGTTACATCTTTAGTGGAGGAGAAGGATCATCATTTTTATTAACTTATGACTTTTATAGAAAAATATAGTTAGGTATGCACAGTTTTTAAAGTTTTACCTAGCTGCAAAAATGGATGTATAAATAGAAGTCACTACTTCTGATCAGTGAAAGAGACAAGAAAACTTCATTAATCCAACAAAAGGCAAGAATGGAGGAAAGAAGAAGAGAAACAGGGGAGAAAAGGCTGGTAAAGAAAAAACGTCTAAATACATCAGGTATGGCCAAAAAAATGCAATCAAACTAAACTCACCTATTTAAAAATGGGGTGTCTCAGATCAGCTTTTTTTTTTTTTTTTTTTTAAATCCAGCTCAATGCTGTTTAAAGAGACAAGCCTTAGATGAAGTGCCTCAGAAAGGTCGAAAACAGGAAGCTCATCTATCCTTTTGGCTTCAACCATGACCTCCATGGGAATGACCCGCGTGGAAACCACACCATCACCAGAACCTGCCACGACAGGTTAACAGGGATAAGCCCACTGTTAGTGGAGGGTAGAGCAGCAAAGACCAATGACCCGAAAAGTGGGTGAGTCAGTTCAGACTGTGCTTTCTTTTCTGACCAGAGAGTGTAGCAACATGAAAAGCTTTGCTGAGGATGGACAATTGATAACGGTCTGTAAAGAAAATGACAAGCACTAGTAAAAATCCACCTCCAGCAGCATGGGAGACAATTTATCACAGCAGTTAGGATGTGAGCTTTGTCTCGTCTGGGTGTAACCCTCCTCCCGAGTTTTAGGAATAACTTAGCAAGTTGTTTATCCTCTCCAAGCCTGTTTCTTCGCCCATGGAATAAAGACAGTGATGCCACCTCTCTGAGTTTGGGGGAAGGCTGAATTAGGTGACAGTGCCTGGACATGGTAAGCCTTCGGCAAACAGCCTCTATTACCGCTATTACCGATTACCAAAGACAAAGAGCGGATATAGGGCTTCCCTGGTGGCGCAGTGGTTGAGAGTCCGCCTGCCGATGCAGGGGACACGGGTTCGTGCCCTGGTCCGGGAGGATCCCACATGCCGCGGAACAGCTTGGGCCCGTGAGCCATGGCCGCTGAGCCTGCGCGTTCAGAGGCCACAGCAGTGAGAGGCATGCGTACCGCAAAAAAAAAAAAAAAAAAAGACCGGATATAACAGTAGTGCCACTCCCAGGGTTAAATACCTCAGGGGTCACCTCAGCCAGGACTTAGTTCTCAGCCCTGATGGTCCAGAATCTCATTTTTTTTCACCTCCAGCAAACGTAATTTACACAAGTGAAAATTACAAGAAACTATGTGCAAACCCAAACATTGTTTTA
Source organism: Phocoena phocoena (assembly GCF_963924675.1). NCBI lineage: Eukaryota > Metazoa > Chordata > Mammalia > Artiodactyla > Phocoenidae > Phocoena > Phocoena phocoena. The sequence continues at coordinate 73,769,441 of NC_089220.1, forward strand.
AGTAAGTATAAGTGCCAAGTAGACAGTGTCTCCCCAGATTCAAGAAGAAATTTCCCTTTCTCTCTTCCTTTTCTTCTCCTAGGGAATCAGGTCCATGGTGTGGCAGGACCACTAAATTCACAGATTGCTTAAAGGTCCTCTGTGGGGGGAAAGGCGTATCCTCTGTACCTTTGCTTTTGGTGTCTTTTCTTCCCCTCCATGGAAGCCGCCCTGTGTCAGGATTCACTCCGCCTGTGACAGGGAGATGGATGCCCTAAGCACCGACCTGAGCACAGCTCCACTGCTACCTTGTCACCGTTTATCACCTTGAACCCTGTAGATAGAGCTTCTTATTTGTGTGCTCGGGGTTGGTGGGGAACAGTTAGAAGTATCTGCCTGAGCCTGATCCCTGCTAGGATCCAGTCATGTCTGGACATGCCAGGCCACCCAGGACCTTCTGTTTATAAGAGATTCGATGGTAAGGGCACGAAAGAGCACTGGACACTATGGGGGGAAATTAGGAACACAGAGCAGGGTCTGTCTGGAAGATTTATCCTCTGGCCCAGACTCACTGCAGAGAATGTCTGTGCTATTATCACTGTGACCTCTGGGAGACACAGACTCCACTCAGTACTGGTACCCAGTGACCAAGTGACACACTCAAAACCTTGGAGGGATTCTCCTCCACGGAATACAACTCTGCACGCCGTGAGTCCACAAGACACGACTTACACTGACAGCTAAGACACATGCAGGATGACATCAATAGGTGTGACACATGCAGGATGACATCAATAGGTGTGGTGGGCAACCTCCAAGAGGGTCCCAATGACCTTGCCTCTTGGTATCACACCCTTGTCCCCTTCCACATGTGCCATGGTTGAACTCTGTGACCAATAGCATATTGATAGGGACAGAGCAAAGGGACAGATAGTAGGTGATTAAATAGTTAATCCCACTAAGGGATTGTAAGTAGAGAAAAAAGGCTGGGAGACCCCTGTAAGTTAACGATCACTCAAGAAAGCAGGTTTGCTTAACCCCAAAACCAAGCAGGCTTGCTTATCAACAAAACCATGCAACAGAAGCATGAGACATGCCCCAAAACAATGAAAGAATTGCGACTGAGAACCACATCCTGCCCAGTGAGGTCAGTAAGTTAGTGATTCCTAGGACATGCTCCTCTGCGTACAGTAAAACAAAAATATAACGAAAAGGTGACATTATACTGAAACCTGAGATGATTTACCATATTTTAATATATGTTACCACTTTTTTGCTCATTTCCATTGAACCGTGACAGTCCCAGTTTGACCATGTAGGAGCAAGAAAACTCCCCCACCCGACGTGGAGGAGGAGCTGATGATAAAAGTGTGACGTCTACTCAAGAATGAGGAAGAAGGGGACTTCCCTGGTGGCACAGTGAGTAAGAATCTGCCTGCCAATGGAGGGGACACGGGTTCAATACCTAGTCTGGGAAGATCCCACATGCCACAGAGAAACAAAGCCCATGTGCCACAACTACTGAGCCCATGCTCTAGAGACCATGCTCCACAACAAGAGAAGCCACTGCAATGAGAAGCCCGTGCACCACAGTGAAGAGTAGCTCCCACTCTCCACCGCTAGAGAAAGCCCGTGCGCAGCAACGAAGACCCAATGCAGGCAAAAATATAAATAAATAAATAAATAAAGCAATTGTACTCCAATAAAGATATTTTTAAAAAATTTTTTTAAAAGACTGAGGAAGAAGGTGGTCTTTTCCCCCTCCCCACTTTTCCTTTGATTATAAAAATGTAACCCACTAAATACTCAGAGCAGTGCAATGCTCACCTGTCTGCTTGTAAGCCTCACAAGCGTCCTATTCCAATAAAGCACTTCTTATCTATCACTTTGCCTCTCTCTGAATTCTTTCTGTGCTGAGACATAAAGAACTGGAGGGCTTCCCTGGTGGCACAGTGGTTGAGAGTCTGCCTGCCGATGCAGGGGACGTGGGTTCGTGCCCCAGTCCCGGAAGATCCCACATGCCGCAGAGGGGCTGGGCCTGTGAGCCATGGCCTCTGAGCCTGTGCATCCAGAGCCTGTGCTCTGTGACGGGAGAGGCCACAACAGTGAGAGACCTGCGTACCGCAAAAAAAAAAAAAAAAAAAAAAAAGAACTGGAGCTCCTTGGAGCCCCCCGAGACACATTTCTGCAGTTTCAATATGGCAGGAGCCATGGCATGCCACTTCCAAGGCTTGGCCATAAAAGACCAAGATCATGGCTTCTCCCTTGCTCCCTCAGATCACTCACTCAAGGGAAAGGCAGTTGTCTGTCTTGAGTAGCCCTATGGAGAAGGCTGCTTGGCGGGAAACTGAGGCTCAGCCACGTAAGTGAGCCCTCTGGAGGTAGACCCACCAGTCCCAGTTGAGCCGTCAGATGGCTGCAGACCTGGCCAACGTCTCTACTGCAACCTCATGGGAGATCCTGAGCCACCAACTAAGCCAGCCTTAGATTCCTGACCCTCAGAAACTGTATGAGATAATAAATGTTGGCTGGTTTAAGCCACTGTAACAATAGATAATAAAATAACATTCTTCTAACACAGTTATAAACAAATGGAATTTAATGTAGTAAATCCTACTATGTAAATATGGACAAAACTTCAAATGTATGTAATGGAAAGAAAATGCTTAATAATGCTAAGGTATATTCATGGTGGGGGGAAAGTGTATTGTCTAAGAGATATATTGGGAGGATTTAAGAGATTTCTTTGGAGAATGCTGATACTTTCTCATTCCCCAATCTCCAGGGAAAGGATAGAAAACTACCTTCCAACATAAACCTATTGAGAGATGGCTTCCAGGGCCCACTGGAGAGCCTGGTGTGTGTTATCTGCAGTTGGAGGGGATCCGAGACTCCTGCCTAACTCAGGCCTAAGAAAGCTGAAGCTGCCTGTGGCCACAGGACAGGGGACCTGCATTGCCAGGGTTTGTAAGAGGGTTGAGGGTTTTCCATGCAATAAATGTTTGCCACTCAGGAGAGGGGAAGCCAGGCTGGAGCCAGTTTAAGATCTTCCCAAGAACACCACATGGAGAGTGCAGAGGTTCCAATTGTTGGTGTATTGGTGACCACCAGATCCAGATGGGGTGGGGTGGGGGCAGCAGCCAGAGGAACAGAAGCCAGAGGAGGTGGGAGAGTAGGAGGAGGGGAAGATGGGAAGGCGGAGGAGAAGTCTTACCTAAGAATGCAGTGTGAAGTGTCGATTATTATCTTGGTTGGACATTTAAGTTTTTTTATTATGAGGGTGTTTCAGCATGTAAGAAGATCCATCACCTAGATTTAATGATTGTTAATGTTTGTATATTTGCTTCATCTTTTTTTCTAAGGTGTTTTGGGGTAGCTTGCAGACATCAGGGATTCCATATCTCTAGATACTTGAGACTGCTTCTGCAGAGAACAGGGGCGCTTTCTTGCAGCTGCAGCAATGCTGTCACGCCTAGTGGGGTTAACGGTGATTCTCTGGAGTCTCCTGGTTTCTGACACATATATAGTTTCCTTAACTGTCTCCTAAGTGTCTTACATATATATGTGTGTCTTACATATACATATATATGCACAGAAAGATAAACAGGAAACTTTTAACTTCTAACTTGAAGCTGTTATTTGTGACTTAAAGCGACACAAGACTTCCCAAAGAAGGAGCAGAATTCCATTCAGGAGTGGAAGAATTTTATCCCTGCTGAATAAATCTGAAAGAAATGACAGAAAACAAAGGAGAAATGTGTATTTTCATAATTTCCTATATAAGAGAGAAGTTTGCATTTCGTGAAGGTACAGACACTGCCAGAAATATGCTGTAATAACTTTATTCACATCTTTGTAACCCAGATGTTCAGACACTGCACAGGAGTCACATACATTGCTGATATGTGTGTAAATTGGTACAAAGGCTATGCAGGGTGATGCGGCAGTATCTATCAAAAGCATACGCTCTTTGATCCAACAATCTCTTCTCTAGGATTTATTCTGTGCATATCCATGCCATGTGAAATGACCAAGTAAAAGGGTATGCCTTGCAGCATTGTTGGCAGAAGATTGGAAACAATTTTCAAGTCCATCAGTGAGGGATTATATATATATATATACACACACACACATATGTATAATTTACATATACCTATATTTACAACATCTATATATATTTTGGCTTCACCATGCAGCTTGCGGGATCCTAGTTCCCCAACCAGGGATTGAACCTAGGCCCCAGCAGTGAAAACGCCAAGTCCTAACCACTGGACCACCAAGGACTTCCCATATACCATATTACTTATATTTACATGGTATATATTATTATATATTATATATGGTATATATAATTGTATATAGTATACATATATGGTATAGTGTTCCAAAGCAGGAATACTGTAGAATGTGCTAGGCAACCAGAAAGAATGAAGCTAGATGTACAGATAGACTCTTAAGTGCAGGTGGAGGGGCTGAGTGCACGTGCTGTTGTCATACCACAGCTTGTCCTCCTTACCCATCCTCCCCTTCTGGCCTCACTCTCTTCCTGAGAGTACAGGCTCTCTTGTTCTCCTGCTCAGGTTGGGTTCAGCCTTTGGGACGCAGGGAGGGAAGAGAGCATGGAATGGGTATTTAGCCCCTGCCTCTTCCCTGGGATACCCCAGCTGGCTGTGTTGCTCATACTGGGTCACTGTGCCATCTCACTCAACTGTTGCTGGCCCTGGCTGGTTACTGCATTCTCCCTGGGCTTCTCCTATGTCCTGCCCACACTTTCGTAAGCAGTCCATTCATTAAAGTCAACTCAAATGACTCGTTATTTGTGCCACCTGTTTTCTGTCAGGGTTCTGACTGATACAGTTTTTAGCACTTATGTAAAAAAAAAAAAATGCATGTTGGTGGGGGGCACGGGGGGGACATGCGCTTATATATGCTTAGAACATCTCCGGAAACCTGCACAGAAACTGCTAACAGTGGTGCCTCTAGGAAGTGGTGGCTTGGGGAGCAGAAGAAAGGGATATTCACTTTTACTGTATAATTTTTGTTCCTTTTGAATTTTGTACTATATGCATGTATTACTTACAAAATAAGTTTTGTGAATATTTTAATTGAATGAATGTGACATGTAACATTGTTTGTTTTTTGTTTTGTTTTGTTTTTTGCGCTATGCGGGCCTCTCACTGTCGTGGCCTCTCCCGTTGCGGAGCACAGGCTCCGGACGCGCAGGCTCAGCAGCCATGGCTCACGGGCCCAGCCGCTCCGCGACATGTGGGATCTTCCTGGACCGGGGCACGAACCCGTGTTCCCTACATCGGCAGGCGGACTCTCAACCACTGCGCCACCAGGGAAGCCCGTGACACGTAACATTGTAAGTATAAGGTGTACAGTGCGTTACTTTCATACATTTATATATGGTAACATGATTGCCGATGTAGCACTATTTATCACATTATACAATTACAGTACAATATTATTGTCTGTATTCATCATACTGTGCATTAGCTCTCTACAGCTTATTTTCTACTTGTTTCAAGTTTGTACCCTTAAACACCATCACTCTTATCAGCACCCCCATCCCCTAGTCACCATCACTTTACTCTCTGTTTTTTACAGGTTTCACTTTTCTAGATTTCACATATAAGTGATGCCACCAGTACTTGTCTCTGCCTGACTTATCTCACTTAGCATAATGTATTCAAGGCCCATCCATGCTGTCACATACGGGAGGATATATTTCTTGTGGCTGAATATCAAAAATAAATTTTGGGGCTTCCCTGGTGGCGCAGTGGTTGAGAGTCCGCCTGTCGATGCAGGGGACACGGGTTCGTGCCCCGGTCCGGGAAGATCCCACATGCCGCGGAGCGGCTGGGCCCGTGAGCCATGGCCGCTGAGCCTGCGCGTCCGGAGCCTGTGCTCCGCAACAGGAGAGGCCACAACAGTGAGAGGCCCACGTACCGCAAAATAAATAAATTTTAATTTTTCTTTTACAAAATAATTTAAAAAATAAAGACTGCAGAGGGACAAGGTGACAGAAGGCATCACATGCAGCTGTCCCTGCAGTGCGCAGAGCCCTCCTTCTGTAGGAGCAGCTGCCTCTCCTGGCAGATACTCCAAGCTGCCAACTGAAGAAGGAAGGAAGGAAAGGGGGAAGGGAGGGAGGAGGAAGGGAGGGAGGAGGGAAGGAGGAAGGGGGGAAGGAGGGAGGGAGGGAGGGAGGAGGGAAGGCAAGCATAATTAGCAGGCTTCTTACACTATACACTACAGACAAGGGGTACAATGTTTTGAAAAAAATTGGTACATTTACTCAGAGCATTTTCTGATTGATGCTCATTGGCAGGCGAGGGGTTCAAGCTAAGAGCAGGAATCTCACAGCCTCCATCAGCGTGCATGTTGGCCACACCTTGTCCATCCCCTGTGGAGCTCAGAGTCACGGTGACCAGGATAGGGTCTGCTGGGGATGCTCACCCAGGTCCACTCTTTAATCCCTCTCTGACATCCTTACCACCCCACCTACAGAGCCCTAACCAGCCTTGGCCCATTAGAGTCCTAGCAACAGAGCAGGGAGTCTGGCTGGGGGGCCCGGTCCACCTGCTCCAGGCTTGTCTCCTCCTCCCGCTTCTCCACTGCTGCGGCCCTTTACTCAGCAAGTCTCTATTTTTATCGCGCTCATTATACTGCAGGGCTCTTCATTTTCATCTCATTATTGTTGGCAGGGTCATCCAGAGGCTTCGTTACCCGGGAGACAGGGAGGGGGGCTGCACACTCAGCTCTTCCCCAGGCGTGGCTAAACCATCATCTGACAATCAGGGTGGGCTCTCTCTTTTCGGACTGTAGGGTGACCGCCAGAGCCCATCAGCTGTTGCAGCTCTTCCTCCTTCCAGAGCATCTGGTTCAATCACAGTTCCCTGCATTGATCCTTCCCTGCTTATCCAGAAAGGGAGAAACGTGTCTATATTTTATAGGCAGATATATAATTGATAGAGCAAACAGAACATCCATACAAGTCCTCGGTGTGAATATTTCAGAGAAGGAAAATGTCTAGAGGTAACAGACTGCAGTATTAGGAGCATGTGGAATAGAAACACGCCTGCCCTAAAGAGCACGTGTTGCTGCTACTTCCAAAGGCTGTGGCTAGACGAGAAGTCTCCAAAGCACATTTGCAGAAAGGCTCCCGGTGCTCTTGCCCCAGACTCCACAGCAGCAACTGGAAACAGACGATGATCTCTAGGAGGTGGCCACGAGGAAAAGGAGGGGCCAAGGCACTGCCGTTGAGAGGGACTGGTGCTTCACCTCTGTCCCCAGCACTGTTTCCATCTGAGGGTCCTGCCCCCACCCTCTCCCTCACACTCTGCTCTCCTATGGCAGGGACAGAGGGCCCCAAGCCCTCACACCTGTGCCTCTCCTCGTGTGCTGTCTCTGCTGGAGCTGCTCCTTCTCATCCTATAAAACTCCCACGGCAAATGTCGCTTCTTTAGTGAACCCTTCCTGGCCCCCTATCCTATACCCCTCGGGCAGAGTTAAACATGTTTTCCTCTGAGATTCTTTGTTCCAGGATTGTTATGGTTGGTTGTTTGCTGCCTGATTGTCCCACTGCTTTTTAAAAATTTTTTTTTTTTGCGGTATAGGGGCCTCTCACTGTTGTGGCCTCTCCCGTTGCGGAGCACAGGCTCCGGACACGCAGGCTCAGCGGCCATGGCTCGCGGGCCCAGCCGCTCCGCAGCATGTGGGATTCTCGCGGACCGGGGCACGAACCCGTGTCCCCTGCATCGGCAGGCGGACTCCCAACCACTGCGCCACCAGGGAAGCCCTGTCCCACTGCTTTTATATCACCAGACTTTGCTGGATGCTTGACGCACAGAGCACAGCTTAGTTGAGTAGTACTGCACCCAGAGTGGTAATTAGAGACAATTATGTAAAGCGCCTAACAACTAATGGTCTGCTTTGTGCCGGGCACTGTGCTGAGAACTTTGCAGGCTCTCTCCCCCTTAATCCTCACCACAACCCGAGAGGTGGGTGCTCTTATTCCCCATTCTACAGAGAAAGAGAGTAGATGAAGGTAAGTACCACACTCAAGGCCACGCAGGTAGAAATGGATAGAAATTCAACTTCAGTCCAAGTCTGTCTGATTCCATAACATTTGCTCATCTCTTAAATTTTTAAATAAAGAAATAATACCCACATGTGGTGAGGAATAAGAAGAATCCAAACTCCATTAAAGGATAAAAAGTAAGCCATCCTCCTACCTAGATCAACAATCTCACTCCCAGAACCAACCACTCTTGTCAACTTCCTTTTTCCTTCTAAAAATAATCTCTGCATACACCCTTCTATAGATCTCCTCTCATTGCACACGCAGTAGCACACTCTATAGACTGTGCCACACCTTGCGTTTTTCCCTTTTAACTTTCATCTTGGAGTTTTTGTCTTGGAGTAGTTACAAACCTATGCCCATGTTTGTTTTTTGTTTTTTTAATTTTAAAGATACGCTTCCCTGGAGGTCCAGTGGTTAAGACTTCACCTTCCGATGCAAGAGGTGCAGGTTTGATCCCTGGTCGGGGGAGCTAAGATCCCACATGCCTCGCGGCCAAAAAACCAAAACATAAAACAGAAGCAATATTGTAACAAATTCAATAAAGACATAAAAAAAACAAGATACAGAGTAGTCCATAAATGGATGTATTATAACTTATTTAATCATCCCCTGTTAAACATGGCCTATTGTTGGGCATTTAGGTGGTTTCCTGCCTTTTACTATTATACATGGGGCTATAAAATGTGTTCTTGTCCATAAGCCGCAACACAAGTTATATTACTTTACATGTAAATCCTCGGTCCTTCTGGAAAATTTGGCATAACAAATGGGGTAGGGATCCAGTACAGATGTTGGCCACTATACTCTACTATGGCCAATGATCTTACCTGGGACATAGCAGGTGCTTGTAAATGGTTATCAGTGACAACGATGACGAAGATAATTACAGCAGCATCCACTGGAGCATATCATCAGGCAATGTTTATTGAACATATGAGCATGCAGCTAATCCACATTAAGCATTAAGGATGGCTACCCGGAAGCCGTCTAAACGTTGGAGTGACTGAGTTCTAAAAGTCACTTACCCATCAGAATGAATGAGTTTGCAAACTTCCTAAGAGCAGGTTTTGACATGGGAGAGGAGAAAGACATCACATGGATGCAGTGATAGGATGCACCAAAGTGTGATGACCCAGGATGGAGGAGCTTCTGAAGACATACTCTGTGATTTGTGTAAGACATTCCTTGCGGACTGGTTCAGAAGAACCACTGCTAGGGGTCAAAGGCTAATTGGACAGCTGAGGGCTGGAGGAAATGGAGGCATGTACTTGCACTAGGTGAGGTGTTGGCCAAAGAGGTCAGGCCACCAGCTGTCAAATCAGAGCACTGAACACAGAACTGACCCCTAGGTTACATGAGAACATAAAGGGCTTATGATGGGCAGTTGGAGGCTTGTGATCTGTGCTTGTTGGATAGAAGATGGAGGATGCAGGACTTCTCTGGTGGTCCAGTGGTTAAGAATCTGCCTGCCAGTGCAGGGGACACGGGTTTGAGCCCTGGTCCGGAAAGATCCCACATGCTGCAGAGCAACTAAGCCCATGCGCCAGAACTACTGAGCCTGCGCTCTAGAGCCCGCGAGCCACAACTACTGAGCCCACATGCCACAACTACTGAAGCCCGCATGCCTAGAGCCTGTGCTCCACAACAAGAGAAGCCACCGCAGTGAGAAGCCCACGCACCGCAAAGAAGAGTAGCCCCCGCTTGCCGCAACTAGAGAAAGCCTGCACGCAGCAACGAAGACCCAACGCAGCCAAATAAATAAAATAAAATATATATTTTTTAAAAAAGGGCTTCCCTGGTGGCGCAGTGGTTGAGAGTCCGCCTGCCGATGCAGGGGACGCGGGTTCGTGCCCCGGTCCGGGAGGATCCCGCATGCCGCGGAGCGGCTGGGCCCGTGAGCCATGGCCACTGAGCCTGCGTGTCCAGAGCCCGTGCTCCTCAACGGAAGAGGCCACAACAGTGAGAGGCCCGCGTACCGCAAAAAAAAAAAAAAAAAAAAAAAAAAAAGATGGAGGATGCCACAAGAAAGAATTGTAATCCCCGTCACCTGTAAGGATTGTCTTCGTGAGATGCTCTCTTATCTAGGTGGGTTGAAGTGCAAACCACACCAGCAGGGGATCCCTGGGAGGTGAAGATGAATAGCTCTGGGCTGGGATTACCGATCTCCACATAATAGGTGTACACGGTGGAAGAGCAGGGCAGAGGCTGCTCCCAGGCCTGGAGTTGATGGAAACAAGCAAACCCCCTGCTGGGCAGGCATAGGAACATCTGCAGAGAATAACTGAACAGTAAGTCGTGTTCCCAAGCTCCGTATGAGGACTCGGTAATAAAACATCATAATAACAGCTAAAACCTACCATAAACCAGGCCCAGCTGTTAATTCATTTAATTCTATTTTACACATGAGAAAACTGAGTCATACAGAGTTTGACCCTCCAGAACTGGAGTCATGTCTTGCATCTATTATAAAAATTTGGTTATGAGTTTAGTCCTGAGGGTTGCTCTTACAGACCACCTTCTGTCTCCTAAGATGTGGCCTTCACCAGGATAGCCACCAGCAGGATGGGCAGACCTTAGGTCATGTCTGTGACTTTCCTAAGACACTCCAGGAACAGAGAGATCTCAGTACCACTCTGCTCCTCTCTAGCCCTTCAGGGTGAGGCCTGCAGTAGAGACACAGGCTGATTCTTTGAATAACCCAACCACGGAATAGTGAGGTAAGAGCACTGGCCTGGGAGTGAGGAAGCCCAGGGCCAGGGGATGGATAGACTAGAGAGAGCGCCTGGGAGGAAGGAAGGAGGTGGGCAAGGCTCCTGACCCAGCTCTGCAAAGTAACCAGCTATGGGCTGAACACAGAGGTCACGGGACCCACCTGTGTCTGGCAGACCCCAGCAGGAGCTGGGCAAATGCTGGGGACAAGCAGAGAGCGTGCACAGGCCTCTGGCCTCATACCGCCAACACCTTGCCATCGGCAAAGCCAGGATACCCCAACATGGGAATTAGGAAGCTTCACTTCAAGTTGGCAGCAAGCAAGTTGCTTGTCTCCACAGTCCTGGGAGGGGTGGGGTGATTTCTACAGAAGAGCACTTATTTAGTTGTGGGTCATTTCCTAGGAATGTGCTGCTTCCTCCTCTCCGCCCCCTCCCCCCACCCGGGGCTGGACAGATCTGCCCTGCTCTGGCTTTGTCACGGCTCCAGGCACATATCAGCTGGCCTGGCCGGGGGTAAGCAAAATACAGAGTCAGAAAAAAGAATGAAGCTGAAAAGAATGGGGCTTCGGCAGCCCCAAACCTCAACACCGCCAGCCCTAGACCCACCTGTCACACCCATCCCTCGCTCACTGCTCACAGAGAGAAGGCAGCGAACAGTCAAGCTGTCCCCTTTCATCAGCCACACTCGTGACAATCATACTGTCCCCAGGCCTCCGTCCTTGCTGTGGTCTGTGAGGTGCTTTGGAGCTGTCCTTCCAACCCCCACAGGTTGTCATGGTGCCTGCTGTTCAGACTCTTCATTGGACAGAGCCGCAGACTGTCTCCATGGCAATAAAAAGAATCTGTGGAGAAAGGATGCTGGCCTTGGAAATATACTCACAGGAACACTCCTGGGAAATAAGCTCCTCTAAGGGGGTCAGGAGACATTCCCCTCCTGAAGATTTAGTTCCTCAGCCATTCCACTGGCCTGGGGAACCCGGCTCTCTAATGGCGGTGCCATCATCCTTGTCTACTCGCCAGCCACAGAGGATTCCAACTCCAGACTCCTGGCTGCACCAGCAAAAACTGCAAGTCAGGATAGCGTGGTTGAGAGACAGAACACCTGCCCTTCTCGTGCTCCACAGCTAGCGTCCCTGCCCACCCCACTCCTCCTGGGACCTCTCCCTGCCACCCTCTCTCCCCCTCTGACAGGACCCTCGGCCTCCCTACTAAGGTGTGAGCTGATACAGCTGAAAACAATGTCTCCCCTCCTCCCATATACCTGTGTGTTATTACAGAAGCTTTGATAACGAAAGAGATCTCTACTGGTCCACTCCAGTCTTTGGGAAATATTTCAGTTCTTAACCCCCAACAAGTGAAGGCAAGAGGGGCACTGAGTCTCCCTGAAATGTTTGCCATGGAGTTAGCTGGTGCACTTTAGGAGTACAGGGAAGAAAGGAGTGAGAGGAGGATTCTGAGACGACTCAATCTGATATGGGCTGTTGGGCTCTGTTGTGAATGGGATGATGGTTTCTTTTGCTTGGCATCTCATACTCCTTCCTGGTGCCTGTTAAAAGGAACTCTCCCAATGTGAGCCAACTATGTTCTCAATAAGCTGTTTGGCCAAGGGGACCATTTGCTTTAGATGATAAAATCTAACCCAGGACACTCAAGACCCAAAATGCCCAGTGCTCTGGTCAAGATTACTGTTGAGATATCCAGTGGTTAAACCCCAAGGCTCCACATCTCAGTCCCACACCTGAGGTGTATCAGGTCACCAAGGCCCCAGTCTCACCACCAGTGTCTTTTGTCAATTGTCTCCAGAAGCTGGGTCAAAATGGGACAAAAGGGTGCCCTGTCTTCCTCCCCTCCCAGGTCCTCACATTCTAAACTGTCCTGATTTTTACTCAGGGAAAAGCAAAGGGAGTTGTTAATATGTAAATTTCACCATTTTTTTTTTAATTCTTTTTTTTATTTCTTTTTGTGGTACGCGGGCCTCTCACTGTTGTGGCCTCTCCCGTTGCAAAGCACAGGCTCCAGACGCGCAGGCTCAGCGGCCATGGCTCACGGGCACAGCCGCTCCGCGGCATGTGGGATCTTCCCGGAGCGGGGCACGAACCCGTGTCCCCTGCATCGGCAGGCGGACTCTCAACCACTGCGCCACCAGGGAAGCCCTAAATGATTCTATTTTTTGACAAGTAGAACATTCGCTTGTTGAAAGACCCCAGCCCATCTCTATTAGTGTGTAATGAGTTTATTCTGAGTTTCCTCTCAGATCTTCCTTTCCTGCCTTCTCCTCATTTCAATCCTCTGCTTTCTTCTGGGAACCCCACGGGACAGCCACGTGGACTGCTCAAACTATTAACCATAGATCCGAGATCTGGCGGCTTGAAAGCCTCCAGTGAAAATTTCTGAAGGCTATCATTTGGGGGAAGTGGACTAATTGTTATTTGCGGAAGAGGAGAGATTGTGTTTCTTCCTGGGGCCTCACTGGAGCAATGGTTGAGTGTTTTGTCCTTGAAACATATCTGAGACCCTGGATGGTTACTTCCTGGAAACCTGTGGTGGACACTTTAGGTGCCCTGACTCACCCCTTTCGCCTTCAGCCTGATTTCTGACATGGACGGGTGGATTGTATCTGTGAGCCTTGCTACACTGCAGAAAGCATCTTTCTCTTTGACTGGAACTATGGGGGTGTGATAAACCCAGGGGCCGCTCTCGATGGATGGGAGATGAAGCACTCTGTCAAACGCTCTGCTACCAGCCTTAGGGTGGACACTTCCCACCTGAGAGGCATTCCATATTCTCCTTGGGCTGTTGGAAGTTGGGGAACAGATTCTGTGGCAAGCAGTGCCACCCTCCCTGCACGGGCTTTTTTTTTGGTTGTGCCAGGTCTTAGCTGCAGCAGGTGGGCTCCTTAGTTGCAGCATGCATGTGGGATCTAGTTCCCTGACCAGGGATCGAACCCGGGCCCCCTGCATTGGGAGCATGGAGTCTTATCCACTGCACCACCAGCGAAGTCTTTGTATGGGCTTTCCTTACTTCCCTGATCACTCACCACTCCCTCCCTCACTCCTGCTTCCTCCCATCTCCCGCCCAAAAGCCCTTGTCTCTGCTTTCGAGAGAAACCAAACTAAGACAGACCTGCAGAGAGAACTGGGCTGACAGAGCCTGGCCATCACTTTGTCATGGAGGGTGATTGAGAGACAGATGGGGATTCACATCTCAGCCTTGCCTTTTACAAGCTGCACGTGTGTAGACAAAACCTCTCTGGAGCAGGTTGCAATTGGAAAACATCAAAGATTTATGATAAAATGATCAGCAAAGGGAGACATTTTACCCACTGGGATTCACAGGGACCCATCCTGCAGAGGGGAGAGCATCTTTTGGCCCTCAATGGCTAAGGCAACGGAAACTCTAAACTTGAGTCCAGGCACCAAGGGCACACACAACAGCCCAGCCCAGCATGGCTCCTTCAGTCCCTCTACTGCCTCCACATGGTGTCCCATCCCCACATGTAAGGAAGCCCCAGGGCACGCTGTGGCCTGTAGCTTCAGCTCTGAACCTTTCCCCTGATCACTTCTGTCCTCCATTCCCATCCTATTCTCAATCTTTCATTTATTCTGTTAATCAACTAATGTTTGCCCCACTGCTTACTTGGCCAAAAGGACCATTCGCTTTAGATGAAAGGATTATTCAACTTCTTGGTAAAATCTGACCGAGGATCTTCACTGGTGAACTCAGCATTGACCAAGCATAGCCTCAGGCATTCATCTATTTTTGCCCTCACCTCACCCCACAGAACCCAGCCTCCATGAAAACCCATGTGTTTGACTCTTCAGCCCAGGGACACCGCCTCAGGCCAGCCAGGGACCACCCCTTCTGCTCCAGTGCAGCACCAGGAGCCTCTGCCCGGACACTGCCCGTCCAGCTGCCCTCCTGCCCGTGAGCCCAGCCCCACAAGTGGGACCCAGGCAGAGGCAGCCAGGGATGTCAGCACAGGGGTGAGGGCTGCATTGTGGTGGGACAAGGGACCCACCACCACAGTGGTCTGGGATAAAAACAAGAGAAAAACAGCCAGGGTCTTGCTCTTGTGCCACTTTTTATTCCCAGGCGGCCCAACATCCAAACAAGACTGGGTACCCTCAAGGGTCACAAGACAGAGAACCCTCAGGCTGGAATGCCGTCACCCCCGTTTATCATAATCCTCACCTGTAGCCATCCCAGGATGCCCTAGAATTCCCCCTTGCCCTAATAGTTCTTTCCAGAGCTTTCTTAAGAGATCAGAGATGAAGAGGTTAACTTGAAATGTATAAATACAGACAAAACGTTCCCAGGTAGAGTTGGATATGCCAAGCGCCCAGAGCCAGGGCCTGACCCATCCTGAGGAACCCCCTCCCATTCCTGTGGGAGCTACAAGCGAATTAGCCCCTGTGCCCCGCACCCCGGGGCCTTCCAGCACACAAATACCCGCAAAACAGCAGGAACGCTCTCATGTGCCAAACTCGGTGTTTTGTTTTTCACTTATTAGCCCAGGTGAAAGCATCCCAGTACCTCCCCAAGGTCTGTCAAGAACCAAAGAAATACTGAGGTTATTTATTCCAAGGAAGCACTTGTGTCTGATTATCCACAATCCACAGCCTCCGGCTGGAAACTTGGCCTGAGGAGGACTCTGGGGTAAAGGGATGGGGAGACCCAAAAAGTCCAGTCCGTGTCCTCACCCAACCCGGGCAGCTGCCTTCCTTGGAGCCCCTGTCCTCTTGTGAGGCTGCGAGGTGAGGGCAGTGTGATTGGTGGACATGAGGGCCTGCCCTTCTCTTTGCCCCACAACTCATTCTCCCTATGCCCTCCCCCTCCCCTTTCCCCTCCCCCTCAGCCTCCCCCCTCCCCCCCAAACCGCATTCAGGACACGCCCTCACCTGACAGGGCTCTGGACAACTTGAGCCCAGGGCGGGCTTTTCCAGATGCTCCTCAACAGAAGAAGGGGCAAGGGCCATAAATCGAGTGCAACCCCCCCCCCCGCACCCTTATCCTTTCTCCTGTACCTTTCTCCTGTATCCTTTCTCCTGTATCCTTTCTCCTGTCCCCAGCCCTTCCCATCCCTGAGGTCTCCCCACCATAGACACACACACACAGACACCGCACACACACAAATCCCCTCTCTGAGCGTTGCCTTATTGGAAGCAAAGTTCTCTTCTCTCCAGGCCTCAAATCCCTGCCTCCTGCTCAGGGTACAGAAATAGGGCTTTTTTTTTCTTGGTGACACCCCTCCCCACTCCTACCCAGGAAGTCAGCACCTTCTCTCGCTCATTGCAGGAGGGTGAGGGGTCAGCAGCCCTGACCCTGCTGTCAGCCTGCTGTTCCCCGCCCCCTCTCTGCAGCCTCTGTCTCCTTGGGGTCCCTCTGCACCACCCTCAGTGTCTCCCTGCAGGCCTCTGGGGCACTGGCCTGGCCTGTCTAGCAACTTCCCTCACTGTCTTTGCGCTCAGCCCCTGTGGAGTGTGGGAGAAGGTCTTGGGGCTGGAGCTGGAGATCCAATGGCAAGGTTCTGCCCATGGCCTTGGCTATTAAAAGGCTGTGGGACACCCCAGCAAGTCACCTCTCTGGGCCTGGCTTTCCCACTGAAGCAGTCTGTCCTGCCCTGCCTGTCTGCGTCTCCTCAGCACACCTCACTGCCCACCCGCCATGGCCCCAACTCTTCCAGGCCCGTAAAACCTGCTCTGCACTGACTGAAACCTTCGGCCCCAGCGTCTTATGCTCTTGGTTCACTGGTAAATTCTGATTCCCCACTTCAGAGCCCTCAGTCAGGCTGCTTCAGGTGGCACCCTGCCCTGAACGTGTGGCCTGGACGAGTCCCAACCCCAGGGAAACCTCATTGAATTTCCTAAGTGATAGAAGTGGTAAACGTGTCTTGATATTCATAACAAATCCCTTTCAACTACACCTGAGTTTGTTAATAGTTAACTTTTGGAAAATACCTAAGGATGGGGGCTGGTTGCTAGGGGAACCAACTATGTGATTAGAGGGTTGGAAATTTCAGCCCCATCCCCCTGACCTCTGGGGAGGGGAGAGGGATTGAAAGTTGAATAAATAGACAATGGTAACTAACACAACATTGTAAAGCAACTATACACCAATAAAAATTAATTTTAAAAAATTACCAGTGGTCAGAGCTTTCCTGTCAGTGGTTGAGAGTCAGCCTGCCGATGCAGGGGACACGGGTTCGTGCCCCGGTCCGGGAGGATCCCACGTGCCGTGGAGCGGCTGGGCCCGCGAGCCATGGCCGCTGACCCTGCGCGTCCGGAGCCTGTGCTCCGCAACGGGAGAGGCCACAACAGTGAGAGGCCCGCATACCGCAAAAAAAAAAAATTACCAGTGGTCAATGATTTAATCAATCATGCCTATGCACTGAAGCCTTCATCAAAACCCAAAGGGCAGGGTTCAGAGAGCTTCTGGGCTGGTGAACACATGGAGATTGGGGGAGAGCAGTGCCTGGAGAAGCCATGGAAGCTCTGCGTCCTTTCTGCATACCTTGCCCTGTGCATCTCTGCGGAGCTCTGTGAGTCTGAGGAGGGTGCAGAGAGTCTGAAGAGTCCTTGGGGACGGGATGGAGGAGAAGTGGATGGGGTGATAGATTCAAAATTTCCCAGCCAGCTGGAGAGAATGGGGTCTGCCTGAAGGAAGTGCTCAAAATGGCCCATGGATAAGATGAGCGAGAAGAAATTCTCCTCATCGGGCACCGGCTGAAAATCGCATTTGGG
Source organism: Phocoena phocoena (assembly GCF_963924675.1). Lineage (NCBI taxonomy): Eukaryota > Metazoa > Chordata > Mammalia > Artiodactyla > Phocoenidae > Phocoena > Phocoena phocoena. The sequence continues at coordinate 73,786,960 of NC_089220.1, forward strand.
TGAAAACAGAGAAACTCATTTTGTGAGCATTTCCCCTCTGAGGTGGTGGCAAATGTGATGGGGGGAAGATTTCTGTCCAGCTGTGCAGAAGCGCTTGTGGAATAGCAACAACTCTTCCTTGGAGAATAGGCGAGCAGCAGAGAAGGTAAGACAGGCTGTCATCTAGTGCACCCAGCTTCAGGAGGGAAGATTTCAAACAGTTCCAAGAAGAGTCATGATCCCATGAACTGAGACGCTAAAAGGGAAAATGACTCAGGAGAGTTAGGAGACTGTCAGCAATGAAATCCCAGCTACAGATTCACAGATGAGGCTTAGGAGACATTAAGGAAGCTGAAGAGCCTGGGGAGGCCACAGGGAGCTAGGATTTCAGGCCATTTCTGAGGGTGGAGGGAAGGGCATCCAGCCAAGGGCAGATACGCAGGAGGGACCAGCCCAAGAAGGATGTCAGCAGAACCCAGAGAGCTGGGGAGGCAGAAGGACAGCTTTGGGCTGTGCTTGGGGCAGCGGGGGATGCTAACAATGACAGGAAGAACACGACCCCATCACAGTCCATGTGGTCTGTCAGAGGGGCTAGGGGAAAAAACACAGGAGTGAACAGAACCGAAGTCGTAGGAGAATAACGAAACCAGAGATGAACCTCAAGGCATTTTACAAGGTCTGTCCCAGATCCTGGTGAACCAGGTGGCAGGATGGCTAAGTGGACTGCAGTGGGTTGGAACATCCAAGCCCATGGAAAGCTGGTGGGAGGGTCCAGGTTTGACAGGTACAGCAGATTCATCTGAGGGACAGTGAGAAGCCCTCATCTAGGAAAGGTGGAGAATCTCAGTGGCAGGTACGGTCACCAAAGAGGAGCATGACCACCAATGTACGTCCCCACCAAAGGATGTGAAAAACATAAACTGTTGGCAGAGAGCAGACACCTTACTATGCTTGACTCTTACCACAAGCAGAGACTTAATCACACAGCTCTACCCCCAGAGCTTGGAACAGGGCCTGGCACATAGCAAGTCCTCGATAAATATTTGCCAAATGAATACATGCGAAAGGGACGGGAAGAGAAAAGAGGGCAGAAAGAGTGTAGGAACCAGCTTTAAAAGCACACAGGCCAGAAAGGAGCATCACAGCGCATTCCAGGGGGCACGTGGTCAGCGCCTGCTTTTACAGTAACGTCAGGAGGGGAGAGGAGGGTCTTGGTGAGGGAGCACTTCAGACCCCTCAGCCAACTCCCAGGGGCAGCCTCTCACCTTGTCCCCCACCTGCTCACTGGCGCCCAGGGTGCTCCCCACCGGGGGGCTGACTGCTGATCTGCACACCAGGGAGTCGATGTCCCCACAGTGCTCCAGGGCCTGGGGGGATGGGGGGAAACGAAGGGCTGGGTGAGCCTAGAGATGGCCTGAGGAGGCCTCGTCCTCCCTGAGCAACCCTGTGCATGGGACATTGAGGCAAAGCTTGCTAATTAGGGGCTTCCCTGGTGGCTCAGTGGTTAAGAATCCATCTACCAATGCAGGGGACACAGATGGGTTTGAGCCCTGGTGCATGAAGATCCCACATGCCACAGAGCAACTAAGCCCATGCACCACAACTACTGAGCCTGCATCCTACTAGAGCCCACGTGCCACAACTACTGAGCCCGTGCGCCACAACTACTGAAGCCCGCGTGCCTAGAGCCCATGCTCTGCAACAAGAAGCCTGCGCAGTGCAACAAAGAGTGGCCCCCGCTCGCTGCAGCTAGAGCAAGCCCGCATGCAGCAGTGAAGACACAACACAGCCAAAAACAAATAAATAAAATAAATAAATTTATTTAAAAAGCTTGCTAATTAGATACCGTCTCCAGCAGGAGTGGTCACAAGGCTCCTGTGAGAACCAAACTCTCAGTGAAGGTTAGTGCCCTGGACAGGCCCAGGGGTAGGCTCTCCGGGGCTGAGGGCCTCAGGGGAGGAAACCCCTCTGGGGACTGGGGATGGAGAAATCCCTTTAGATCCCTCCTCAACCACAGATCTCCCAGGATGGGTAGGAATGAGGTCCTCCCATGAACAGGCCCCTTTCCAGAGAGCCGGTGTGAGCAGTGAGGTCCGCCCGGTTAGACTGTGAGCAGCTGTGGTCTCAGACCGCCTTCCAGGGCCTCCAAGCCCCCCTCCTGGCCCCTATGCCTCCCAGGGCTGAGCAGGCAGGGTGTTCTGCACACTCTCCTCCCTGTGTCCTTCCACCCCCGGGGCCCCTTGCTGTGTCCACCAGCTGCTCCTGGTCTCTGCCTTCCCCTGTGGCACATGGTGCCCACAGTGCTCAGCCCCTCCTCCTGCAGCGCTGCCACCGCCAGGCCCGCGTTCTGCTGGGCCAGACGCTGAGCCATGGCGAAGCCAATCCTGTGGTGGAGATGAATGGAACAAAGCCTCAGCTCCTCGCTACTATTCTCCTTCCCCCCCAGCCCTGGAAATCAACAAGGCTGTGTCCTGCTCTATAGCCCCGAGGTCCTTTTGAGCAAGTAAGTGTCCCTGTGAGGGGTCAAGACCCACAGGGCAATAGGATACTCACCCATCAGTGGACCCTGTGACCCCGGCTACCTGATTGGCCAGAATGCCATTTTGTTCTATCCCGCTGCTGCTCAGTTGCACAGAGAGCCCGGCACAGGGACGGAAGAGGCCCCGGGGGACCCAGGCCCTGCACGGTGGCCGGTGACTGGTCTACTTCCCGCTGAACTCGGCCCTGGGGGAAAGAATCAACTTCATTTATCACTGACGCCGTCAGCAAGAATGGTGATGATCTGCCCCCAGCTCCTCCGGACAGACAAGGCCAGTGGCAGAGAGTGGGAAAGAGTCGGGCCAGTCAGGGTGAATTTCAAACAGGTGAGCCTCAGGTCAGGGAAACTTTCCTGAAAATTCTCTCTTTATAAAAGGGGCAAATTAGAATGTGAGATCCAGAATTAAGTAGACATGATTGTTTTCCCATTCACTCCATAAGCAAGCACCGAGCCCTGGGCAGTAGATGCCGGGACCCCTGGTGAACCGTGGCCCCCAACCTCCACCTATGGAGCTTCCCAGTAGAGTGAGAATGCCAGATACCAAACTAATAATTACACCAATTATCAATTTTAATGAGCTGCTTATAGTTGAAAAAGTAGAAATCAACGAAAGTCTCCGTCAAACCTGGAGGGAGTATAAGCACAGCCACTTTGGAAAATGGTTTGGCACTGCCCGGGGAAGTTGAACGAACAGCCCTCTGACTCTGCACTTTCACAACCCAGGAGTGCTGTCACATGTGCACCATGAGCCTTCACACGAGCGTTCACAGCAACATGCTTTGAAATAGCCTCAAACTGGAACCAAGCCCAAATGTCCATTAATGGTAGAATAGATAGACAAATTGGGTTGCACTTATATAATGGAATAGTATGCAGCAATGAACATTAGTGAACTGAAGCTACACCGAACAACATAAAGGAATCTAAAAAATGATATCATTGAGGGAAAAGAGCCAGGCACAAAATAATCCTTTATTATGTGATTCCACATACACGAGTTTCAAAAGCAGGCAAAACCCCTCTATGTTGTTTAAGAATGCAAACAGGTGTTAAAACTGCAGAGAAAAGCAAGGCAGTAATTATCACAGAAGTCAGGAGAGTGGATATTCCTAGGGTAAAAGAGGGGGGACGACCGGGGAGTGGCAAACTGAGGGGTTTCTGGGATGCTGTCTGTGTTCCATTGTATGACTACATGGTGTCCACTAAGATATGTGTGTCTTGGGGCAGGGATAAATTAGGAATTGGGGATTAACAGACATACACTACTATATATAACATAGATCAGCAACAAGGACCTACTGTATAGCATAGGGAGCTATATTCAATATATTGTAATAACCTATAATGGGGACTCCCCTGGTGGTCCAGTGGTTAAGACCCTGCACTTCCACTGCAGGGGGCGTGGGTTCGATCCCTGGTCGGGGAATCCCTCATGTGGATCCCGCATTGTTCCGCATGCCTCACAGCGTAGCCCAAAAAAAAAAAACCTGTAATGGAAAAGAATCTGAAAAAGAATACATATACATCTATATGTGCATACACATATAGATATATATATAATTGAATCACTTTGCTGTACACCTGAAACATTGCAAATCTGCTATACTTCAATAAAAAAGGTTTTAATTGCGGGCTTCCCTGGTGGCACAGTGGTTGAGAGTCCGCCTGCCGATGCAGGGGACACGGGTTCGTGCCCCGGTCCGGGAAGATCCCACATGCCGCGGAGCGGCTAGGCCCGTGAGCCATGGCCGCTGAGCCTGCGCATCCGGAGCCTGTGCTCCACAACGGGAGAGGCCACAACAGTGAGAGGCCTACATACTGCAAAAAAAAAAAAAAAAAACGGTTTTAATTAAAAAATAAATTAAAATTTTCAAAAAGAATATACCTCCACAAGAAAAAAAAACATATGTGTGTCTTGCATATGTATATGTATATACATACATATATACTTTTTCTGTATTTGTTATATTTCACAATCAAAATGTTTAAAAAGTAAAGATTATCTGCTCATGGTAAATTTTTAAATTCAAGTGGTTCAAAACTAGTTCAAAACCTAAGTCTCCCAGTTCTCTTCTTGGAGGCAAATTTCCCAGTGTCTCAAACACTTTCTCAGAGATGTTCTGTGCAAAGGGCTTTGTTTGAAACAGCAAGCTTTTGTGTATAAACGCTCAATCCACAAAGGTTTTCCTGGGAGCATGCTGCCAGATGGTGGAGGAAGCAGAGGCTCAGTGGACTCCTTGAGGGCAATGCCACTTGCTCCCTCTCTGGGGCCCCAGAGCCTTGCCGGCCCTGAGTCCAGGGGTGCTCGTCAGTCCAATACATTACAGGGGTGCACAGCTCATTCTGCTCAGGCTGGGAGAATCATCACTAGGGAGGCTGCAGATAAACAGGACCTGGAAGGTGAAGGGAGGTCTGACGGGGGAAGCAGCAGGATAGGTGGTCTGTGCTCTGGTCCAGGGCACAGACCGAGAGGAGAAGCAGAGAGGTGTGAGTGTCCACTGTGTTTGGGAGAGAGCAGGGTCACCTCTGTGCCTGGGGAACAGAGAATGGAGGACTCCTGGTTGCAAAAGCTGACTGGTTCCAAATGCCTGCATGATGACTCCTCCAGGCTGTGCTGAAGTGAAGCTCTCTGAAGGGCAGCTGTGAGGAACCCAGGAAGCCAAAGGAGCCCCAAGCCAGGCTGCTGTGTGGAGACCCACGCACCCAGCTCACCCTTGGGAAGGGAAGAGGTGTGCCACCCTAGCTATGCGCAGGATGAAGACTGGTATGGGAGACTCAGAGAGGAAGACATTTCCCTGTGAACTGCAAATACATCAGGGATGCATGCCTAGGGGACTCTCTTTCCACCCAACCCCAAATTTCCCAGCTCCGGGTCAGTGTGAGCCCAGAGGCTCCTGCCTCCCCTGTGGTGAGATTCCCGTTTGCTTTCTGGAGAGCCCTGCCCCTTCTTGAATCTAGCAACCTGATTAGCTTCCTGCCAAGGGAAGTGGGGAAGGCATGGTTGGAGCAAAGCACTGTTGAGGATACTCAAGGACTTGGGGTGTACTTTTTGGGCAAGGCAGTGCCAGGGAGCTGAAGAGAGGCAGGCTCTGGCCACTCTGGGCCCAGGGGCCAACGGACATGCCCTTTCAGGAGGCTCTGGTGTGAGCTGACTCTGTCCACAGATCTTCATCAGTTCCAGACCTGCTCTGGCCACTCCATCATAAAGGGACTCTGGTTACTAAGCAACCCCTGCCGTACCTACTGCATCTCCCCTCGTTCCTTAGCAACCTTTGCATAACTCAGTTCCCTGGAGTTAGGTGTTGGTATCTATACATGATAAGAGAATAGGTGCTGCTCAGGAATTGTGGAGAAATTTCAGATGAAATATCAATCTGTATCAGTGTCATAGTGTCATAATGAAGGTGACCAAATGCTCTGCTTTGGGAGGGACAGCCTTTGTTTTCAGTTTATGTCTCTTCTGGTACCCTATTTCCAAAAACACCCTTTGCAGGTCCTACATCTCCTTGCTTTTTTATCCCAGCTGCTTTCACTCTGTTTGCTCTCTCTCTCCCATGCTCTCTCTCTTCTCTGCAAGGTCATATTTACAGGCTTTTATTCAGAGGGATGAGGGATTTCAACTCCTGATGGTTTTACCTTTCTTAAACAGGACACCAGATTCTAAACACTATTCTGACCCCCAGGGGACTCCTCTCCCCCTAGCTGTGAGCACAGATTAACCCCATCAAGTGTCGGGGGAATCAGTCTCCTTGGCTGGGAGGGCAGCAGGAAAAAGAGGACTTGCATTTTGTCGGGACAGGACATCCCCTGCTGGAAGGCTGGAGTTATAGCACCTCTGAGAAGCTGTTCCCATCTCTCAGCAAGCCGGCGTCCTACAACACTTCTTGCTGTAAGGTGGTTTGCCGGAAAGCTGCCCTACTTGTAAGGAAAAGCAGATCCAGGCTATTGCAGGTGAAGTGCGGAGAGACCGGTCAGGCCTCATCTATCTCTTTTTTTTTTTTTTTTTTTGCGGTACGCGGGCCTCTCACTGTTGTGGCCTCTCCCGTTGCGGAGCACAGGCTCCAGACGCGCAGGCTCAGCGGCCATTGTTCACGGGCCCAGCCGCTCCGCGGCATGTGGGATCTTCCCGGACCGGGGCACAGACCCGTGTCCCCTGCATCGGCAGGCGGACTCTCAACCACTGCGCCACCAGGGAAGCCCTCATCTGTCTCTTTTGGTTCCCCTTCCTGTTCAAGTCCCCCTAGACCAGGGCCTGAGATTGAGTGGCTTCCAAAGGCCCAGGCTCTGGCACCCTCTCCCCTCATTCATCTTTACTTTGAAGCAGTCAGCTGGGCCAGAGTTGAATGCAGGTCCTGGGAGCTTGGAGTGGCCTCTGAACCTGGCATTGCCCACTCTGATTCCCCTTTCCATGCTGGTCAATTCAGATGCCCAAATGTGGAAGATGGGAAGTCAAATGGACACACCTCAACCTAGTCCCAATGTTGAGGTAGGTGGCCTTCTCTTATCTCTTGGGTCCAAAGAGATAAGAGAATGGTAAAGGAAAGAAAACAAAGACTAGGGAGAGACGTACAGTCATTAGAAACATCGAAAATCAGGAAAGAGAGGGAATTCCCTGGCGGTCCAGGGACTCCGTGCTTTCACTGCTGAGGATCTGGATTCAATCCCTGGTCAAGGAACTAAGATCCTGCAAGCCACATGGGAGATGTCAACAGAAGCTGCATGATCTTGGGTGTCTGTTCCCCTCTCTGACTCCATTGGCACCTTGGTAAGAAAAGTTGAGCTAGGTGATCCTAAGGGCTCTGATAGTCCCACGAGCTTTTTTATGACAATCAGAGAAGAAATCAAGACTGAGCTGCAGGGACTTCCCTGGTGGTCCAGTGGTTAAGACTCCAAGCTCCCAATGCAGGGGGCCAGTTTCGATCCCTGGTTGGGGAACTAGATCCCGCATGCATGCCGCAACTAAGAGTCCATATGCTGCAACTAAGAAGTCCACATGTTGCAACTAAAGATCCTGCATGCTGCAACGAAGATCCCATGGGCCACAACTAAGACCCAGTGCAGCCTAAAAAAAAAAAAAAAGACTGAGCTGCAGACAGAGCCCAGGAGAAAGAAGCACCAGCACGAAAAGTAAACAGGAGTGAAGGTGGGCAGTTCCGGCATCACGAACACCAACCTGGGCACAGCATCCCTGCCCTTAGGCGGCATCAGCTCAGCCTCACCTGGCTGTGCTCATGGCTGTCCTGAGCACTGGTCAGGGGCCCCTCCGCCGTGGAGCCTGCAGCTGAGTGCGAGAATGTGAGTAGGCAGCAGGCTGGGTTTCAGGCACTGCTGTTTCTATCTGAAAAACTCAAGGATTCATGGACTTTACAGTCCTAGAATTAAGAAAGTTGGAGGTGAGAAAAAGCCTCCCCCACACAGCTGGTGAGGAAGCCTCAGGAGGGGGAAAGTGTAGGAAGTACTTGTCTGAGTGAAATTCTGCAGAATACTGCACAGACCACTTACCAATGACCCAGTCGTGCCAGTCCAGCTGTTCCCAGACTCTCACACACAACAGAAGCGGACAGACCCGTGGGTCCAAGCGGGCTCAAGACCCCACACTGGGCGGGGGGTGGAGGGGAGTGAATGAAAGGACAGGCAGCCTATAGGCTCAGCTGGCTGGGGACGCAGAGCTGAGTACAAAGTCAGCACCAAAAAGAGACCATAGACCTCAGTCCTAAAGCCAGTGATCCCACCCTTCCCTGTTATATCGGGCCCCTGGCACCATACAGGACTAATGGCTGCAGAGCTGCAGGTGCCCACTACCCAAGCTGTCACCTGGGTCCAAATATTTGATGAGCACCTGCTTCACATTGGAACCTAATCCCCAATGTGATGGTATTTGGAGGTGGAACGTTTGGAGATGCTTAGGTCATGAGGGTGACCTTCACTGTGTTAAGTACCAAGAATATCAAGACACTGAAGGCCTAATCCCTGCCCTCAATAAACCTACAGTCTATTAGAGGAGTCAAATTAATGCAGTGCAGGGTACTACTTGTCAAATGGAAGGAGGTTTGAGACTCAACCTCAAACCCAAGGAGAGCAGAGGATAAGCCACGTAGAGATGCCTGTGGGATTTTTCAGAGGAGGTACCCAGGCATATGGGTAAATCGTTCTGGCACTCCGGAGAGCAAGTTAGTAATCAGAAGAATGATTTGCAAACTCTTGATCATAGGCAGAAGCAGCCTCATAAAACGGATGAGATATTCCAAGAAAGTGAATAATGTGGAAAGAGAGGACAGCCAAGACTGGAAATGTGGTTGCCAGCCTCTGAGATGGTCTCTGGGACCCCTGTGGGCTGGCGTTCACTACCTTGTATAGTTCCCTCCCACATCATGCCCGGCTTGGCAGAAGTCGTGGTACGTCACTTCTGAGATTAGGATATATAAAACTGAGCATTCCGTCTTGGGCCCTCGCTGTTTCTTTCTTTCCCTCTTGGATTAGTCCTGGCTGCCATGTTGTGAGCAGCCCTATATGGCAAGACCCACGTGGCAAGGAACTGAGGGCTGCCAAAAACCACATGGTTTGGAAGCAAACGTCTCAGCCCGAGTTTTGAGATGACCGCAGCCCCAGCTGGGAGCTTAACTACAGCCTCACCAGACACCTTGAGCCAGAACCCCCAGCTACACTTCTCTCATTCCTGACTCTCAGAACCTGTGAGATAAATTTTTGAGCTGCTAAATGTTAGGGTAATTTGTTATGCAGTAACAGATAACCAGTACAGGAACCTTGGAAAATTTTACCTCATTGAAGAGATAGAGCAGAAAATCCTAAAATATAATATTTTTTAAAATAATATAGTCACAGTTAAAACAGTGTTGTATTGATACTTGAACAAACAAATCAAAGGAACAGAAGGGAAGGTTCAGAAAGAGATACAAACACACTTGAGAATTTAACATGTGATAAAGGTGGCATTTTGAATCAGTGAGAAAAAAGATAGATGTAGCAATAAATGATGTTGAGACAACTGGGTAGCTCTCTGGGGAAAAAGAACTTAAATTAGACCTGTGCCTTTCACACCACACACCAAAATACATTTCAGATGTATCAAAGATTTAAATATAAAAAATGAGACCATAAATACAAAAAATTACAGGAATCTTTTTTGCTTCTGTATGGAAAAGAAAACTACCTAAGCCAAGCCAAAAGAAAAGTACAACTTAGGGCTTCCTTGGTGGCGCAGTGGTTAAGAATCCGCCTGCCAATGCAGGGACACAGGTTCAAGCCCTGGTCCAGAAGATTTCACGTGCTGCAGAGCAACTAAGCCCGTGAGCCACAACTACTGAGCCCGCGTGCCTAGAGCCTGAGCTCTGCAACAAGAGTAGCCCCCGCTCACCGCAACTAGAGAAAGTCCGCGCACAGCAACGAAGACCCAACGCAGCCAAAGATTTTTTAAAAATTAAATAAATTAAAAAGAAAAGTACAATTTATATAAAGTTCTAGAATAGACAAAACTAATATATGGTGGTAGAAATCAGATCAATGGTTGTCTGAGTGTTGGGGCACAAGGGAACTTTCTAGGGTGATGGAAATGTTCTGTATCTCAATTGGGATGGTGGATACACAGATACAGACATTGGACAAAATCCTAGGGACTGTACACTTAAATTGTGTGCATTTTATTTTGTCAGCAGTATACTTCAATAGAGTCGATTTGAAAGAAAGAAAGAGGGAATTCCCTGGTGGTCCAGTGTCTAAGACTCCTCGTTTCACTGCCAAAAGCATAGGTTCAATCCCTGGTGGGGGCAATAAGATCCCACAAGCCGTGCCGCATGGCAGAAAGAAACCAGGGCGTGGGGGGCGGGTGGCAGGGAAGAAAGAGAGAAAGAAAGAAGAAAAGAAAAGAAAGAACGAACTGAGGGCAAACACCAGTAGGTCTGAGTTTTTTAAAAAACAAGATTTCTCCATGAGACTTGTTAGTCCTGGATCCTGACCTACACTCAATCCGTTTCCTCTCTAGTGGTGACCCTTCCCCAGCTTCTCCTGGGCATAGATGATTCAAAGCTGATTTCCTACAGAATGGGAGATTCTCTTCACAGAGTCGAGGTTTATATGAAGCACAGCATCACTTTGCTTTGGTCTCTATACCAGGTTGAAGCATCCTCCAACCTTTGTTTCTGGAATGGTGCTGTCGACTGAATGTCTGTGTGTCCCGCCCCCCCCCCCAAATTCATATGTTGAAACCTAATCCCCAATGTGATGGTATTTGGAGGTGGAACGTTTGGGAGATGCTTAGGTCATGAGGGTGGAGCCCTCATAAATGGGATTAGCACCCTTATAAGAGAGACTCTAGAGAGGTCCCTCACCCCTTCCTCCACGAGGACACAGTGAGAAGACAACAATCTATGGACAGGGAAGAAGGCCTTCACCAGACACTGTATCTGCTGTCACTGTGATCTTGGACTTCCCAGCTTCCAGAACTATGAGAAATAAATGTTTGTTGTTTAAGTCATCTAGACTATGGTATTTTTGCTATAGCAGCCCAAGCAGACTAAGACAAGTTGGTCAGCTGGTTTAGTAGTTAGTTGATTTGTTGTTTGGAAGGTTGGTTGGTTCACAAATTGCAGAGATGATAAAAGCAAGAGAGATTTTTCTATGGGCAAAATCTGAAAGAGAAGGAAAAGAAGGGGGGAAAAAACCTTAAAAAGAAGAAAAGAGGGACTTCCCTGGTGGTGCAGTGGTTGAGAATCCACCTGCCAATGCAGGAGACACGGGTTCGAGCCCTGGGTCGGGAAGATCCCCCATGCCTCGGAAAAACTAAGCCCATGGGCCACGACTACTGAAGCCCACACACCCTAGAGCCCGAGCACTGCAACTACTGAAGCACGCACGCTCTAAGGCCCGCATGTCGCAACTGCTGAGCCCTAGTACTGCAACTACTGAAGCCCGTGCACCTATAGCCCGTGCTCTGCAACAAGAGAAGCCACCTCAATGAGAAGTCTGTGCACCGCAACAAAGAGTAGCCCCTGCTTGCCACAGCTAGAGAAAGCCCACGCACAGCAATGAAGATCCAACGCAGCCCAAAATAATTTTTTTAAAAAAAAGAAGAAGAAGAGAAAACCCAAAGAAAGAAAAAACCTAAAGGTCTGTACATTTGAGGAGGATATTGACCATGGTGAAATTTCTTAAGACAAAAGTGAGAAAAAGAAGAATTGGGGAAAGTGGCATATATACATTCCCCTGATGGGGAAGAAAAGAGATTATGGAGAAGAAAGTTCTGGAGTGACCTTTTACCGCCTCAAGAAAACCCCCTCAGTAGCCAAGGCCTTTGGTAGCCATGGGGTAATGTAGAAACAGGGACCTGCTGGAGCCCAGAAGCACAGGACATAGTACCAGTCTCATGGTGACTACAGAAGAGTTATGCAACCTAATGCCAAAGGCTACATCTTGTGAAAGCTTATATGTATTTAAAAGCAAAAATTCCCATTGCAACATTTTATAACCTCCCTCCAATTCATTCCCTGCTCATCCCTTTCACCACAACATCTCACAGCCTTGGCAAGCTGCAAGGCATTTATCAGGAGAAGACTGAGTTTGCCAACATTTCTTTGCCCCGATATCCTCCTCTCAGAGCTTCTTATCTTATCTTCTTCCAGTGAGCTCTGGCTCACAAAGATGTCCATAGTGCACCAGCAAGCTGACAATGGATCTGGGTTCTACTCCACAACTTGGCACCTAAGGGTCATCCCCCATATCCCCTTTATGAGACTGACAAACAGCAAATTTTAAAAAACAGATGCCCAGTTAAATTTGAATTTCAGGTAAACAACAAACAATTTTTTAGCATAAGTATGTCCCAAATATTGCATGGGACATAATTATACTAAAAACGTATTCCTGGTTTATTTGAAATTCATACTTACCTGGGTGTCTTGTATTTTATCTAGCAACCATACCCTTTCACCCTAGTGATAATGATTCTCCAGAGAACAATGACAGCTGTCAACTTGTTAACTGATCTGAAAAAAATACCAAAATTGTGTAAATTGTACATATCACCCAGGAGAAAGATGAGGACAAATTATTATATAAAATTAACTATTACATAATATATATAATGGGGTTTTTTTGGCTTGTCTGCACTGCACAGCTTATGGGATCTTAGTTCCCTGACCAGGGATTGAACCCGGGTCCCGGCAGTGAAAGCGCCAAGTCCTAACCACTGGACTGCCAGGGAATTCCCTATGGAATATATTTAAAGGACACCAGCAATACATGGCCACAGTCTCCTTGTAACCATTTAAAAAAAGCCAAATAAAGCAAAAGTTCTCCATAAGTAAGCCACCAAGTGTCTGTATGCTTCCCAAAAGTAACCACAGTTAACAGCGTGTTCTTCTAGAACTTTTCTATGCATTTGCATGCATATGTGTAAGTACAGAATATGTAGAGTTGTTTTGTGTGTTTGTATGTATCATATTGTAAATGCTATTCCGTTGTTCTTGTTACATGACAGTGGTCTGGGAACCACTTGGGAGATCCTTTCAGGGGGCCTATAAGGTCAAAATTATTTTCATAATAGTAAGACCTCATTTGCCTTTTGCACCCTCACTCTCTCACAAATGTACAGTGGAGTTTTCCAGAGGCTCCATGACATGTGATGATGTCATTGCTCTGACAGCTAGTGAAATACGTACGTGTAATTCTAATATTTTCCAAAATGTTCTAAAGAAGTAGAATTAGAGTATAAATGTGTGCATTTTCAAGAGGTGAACTCAGTTTGTTCTTGAACTTTTACTGTGCTATTCCTCACTAACTTCAATTGTACCTGCTATAATTTCTGTACTATTATCCAATATTGTTATTTTGAAATTCTGAATTTTTCCTTGGACCCCTGGGGAAACACGAGAAATAAGTATGCTTCATCTTGTTTTGCAATAATATTTTTTAATGTTTCTCAAAAAAACTTCCTAAAATTTGTAATTTTATGGGCTTCCCTGGCAACCCAGTGGTTAAGACTCCGAGCTTCCACTGCAGGGAGCATGGGTTTAATCCCTGGTCGGGGAACAAAGATCTTGCATGCTGTATGGTGCAGCCACAGAACTTTTTTTAAATTTTTTAAAAAATAATAAAATACATGTAAAAGAATGAAATTAGAACACTCCCTGACACCATACACAAAAATAAACTCAAAATGGATTAAAGACCTAAATGTAAGACTGGACACTATAAAATTCTTAGGGGAAAACATAGGAAGAACACTCTTTGGCATAAATCACAGCAAGATCTTTTTTGACCCACCTCCTAGAGTAATGGAAATAAAAACAAAATAAACAAATGGGACCTAATGAAACTTAAAAGCTTTTGCACAGCAAAGGAAACTACAAACAAGATGAAAAGACAACCCTCAGAATGGGAGAAAATATTTGCAAATGAATCAATGGACAAAGGATTAATCTCCAAAATATATAAACAGCTCATGCAGCTCAATATTAATAAAACAAACAACCCAATCCAAAAATGGGCAGAAGACCTGAATAAACATTTCTCCAAAGAAGACATACAGATGGCCAAGAAGCAATCTTGCTCAATATCACTAATTATTAGAGAAATACAAATCAAAACTACAATAAGGTATCACCTCACACCAGTTAGAATGGGCATCATCAGAAAATCTACAAACAAGAAATGCTGGAGAGGGTGTGGAGAAAAGGGAACCCTCTTGCACTGTTGGTGGGAGTGTAAATTGATACAGCCACTATGGAGAAGAGTTTGGAGGTTCCTTAAAATACTAAAAATAGAATTTACCATATGACCCAGCAATCCCGCTACTGGACATACACCCAGAGAAAGCCATAATTCAAAAAGACACATGCACCCCACTGTTCACTGCAGCACTATTTACAATAGCCAGGTCATAGAAGCAACCTAAATGCCTATCGACAGACAAATGGATAAAGAAGATGTGGTACATATATACAATGGAATAGTACTCAGCCATAAAAAGGGATGAAATTGAGTCATTTGTAGAGGTGTGGTTGGACCTAGAGACTGTCATACAGAGTGAAGTAAGCCAGAAAGAGAAAAAAATATATCATATATTAACGCATATATGTGAAATCTAGAAAAATGGTACAGATGAACTGGTTTGCAAGGCAGAAGTAGAGACACAGATGTAGAGAACAAACATATGGACACAAAGGGAGGAAAGCGGGAGTGGAGTGGTGGTGGTGGGATGAATTGGGAGATTGGGATTGACACATATACACTAATAGTATAAAATAGATAACTAATAAAATCCTGCTATATAAAAAAATAAATAAAAAGTTTTTTAAAACTTTATCTAAAATAATAATAAAATAAAAATTTTATCTAAAATTGCTACTTTGAAATGTAATAATGTTTTATTCTAACACACATCATTTCTTTATTTTTTTAATATTTATTTATTTATTTATTTGGTTGCCCCAGGTCTTAGGTGCAGCAGGCGGGCTCCTTAGTTGTGACATGCAAAAACTTAGTTGCGGCCTGCATGCAGGATCTAGTTCACTGACCAAGGATCAAAACTGGGCCAAGGATCAAACCTGGGCCCCCTGCGTTGGGAGCGCAGAATCTTAACCACTGCGCCACTAGGGAAATCCCCATCATTTCTTTACAATATATTTCTTCTTATGTTCAAGAATTTATCATTGGCTTAAGAAAGACAGATTAGAAGACTTTCTTCTTCAACCCACCTCTACACCATCTATGCCTAAAAATACTGAAAAAGATGAAATTGACATGTCAGAGTTCTCTGACTAATGGAAAGGAGGGATAGACTCCAAAGCAACTGTGCAAAACTAAGTAAGAAACAAAAATATGATGAAATCTGTATTTCTCTCAACTATATAGATATTAGTTGTTTATCTCATCACGTCTTACGCAACAGAACATTTTGAATAGTATTATAGCACTAGGTAAGTTGCAGCATCATCGTGAGACCAATCATTCAGAGTTAGAGAAAAAGGAATTGCTTAGTTTAAATGTAGATATGCTGAGCTCTTTAAAAGCTAAAAATTGTTTCTTTCAGCTTTTCAAAGTAGAAATGAAAAAGTTACTGAAGCGTCGTACAGGATAACTTATCACACCGCATTTGCTGAAGAAGTGAACTCAATAGCTGAGAGATAATAAAGCCTCGTACCTTGACATAGCTGAACACCTGCTAGATGAAAAGTCGTGAAAGAAATCTGAGCTTCCACTTAACAACAACACAGTCACTCGTCAAATTAAAGATTTAGCAGCAAATATGAAGACTGAGTTAATCTCTTGCCTGAAGAATTGTACTTGTGCCTCATAAATGAATGAATCAACATACACAGGAGAAACGTGCTCTTTTCTTGTATTCATCTCCTGTCAGCACCAGCTGATCGTTAAGTATCTTCTTCTATGTGAATACTTGGCAATGAACAAATGTGGTGGTGAAATTCTCAGTGCTGACTAACTTTTTTGAATGTCATGGTTTCTCCTGAAACAACGGTTTTGATATTTCCACCAATGGCACAAAAGCAATAGTGGGTTATTTGGTGCCACAGGTAAAGCAGTGGCACCAAACTGTCCAAGTAGTCATTAGATTCTTCATAGCACACACTCGCAGTTTAGGAAAAAATGTCAGTTTCACTTAAGATCATTTTATTAAATCTTGATCCTTTAAAGAAGATATGGTATATATATATATATATATATATATATATATATATACACACACACACACACACAATGGAATGTTACTTGGCCATTAAAAAGAATGAAATAATGCCATTTGCAGCAAGATGGATGGACCTAAAGATTATCATACTAAGTGAAGTAAGTCAGACAGAGAAAGGCAATATCATATGATATCACTTATATGCGGAATAGCCTGTCCTCCAAGGCTGCATATCAAGGACATTCCAGAGCCTTTTACCCCCATCCTCCTCTTTCCTGAGAATATATTCTCCCTGTCAATCCTAAATATTGATTCAACAAACTGTCGCCGAGTCATATATTATTTTTCTAAGAATCAGTAAGGTGTTCATTTCACAAGGTAATATAAAGAATGTCCCCAGGACTCTGCTCACCCCCTGTGCTCCCTCCTGCCCTCCCACTCTCAGCTGCTCCCTCCCAGGTTCCCAGCTCCGGTGTGTCCATTAAGTCAGCCTGCCCCTAAACCTCACACGGTACACAAAAATTAATTCAAAATGGCACACAGATTTAAAGGTAAAACATGGGGACTTCCCTGGTTGTCCAGTGGTTAAGACTTTGCCTTCCAGTGCAGGGGGTGTGGGTTCGATCCCTGGTGGGAGAGCTAGGATCCCACAGGTCTCTCGGCCAGAAAACCAAAACATAAAACAGAAACAATATTGTAAAAAATTCAATAAAGACTTTTTAAAAAGTGGTCCACGTCAAAAAAGAAAATCTTTTAAAAAATAAGTAAAGGTAAAACATAAAACTATAAAACTTTTAAAACATAGAACAATCTTCCTTAGTCTGTTAATATGGTAAATTACATGGATTGATATTTGAATATTGAATGAGCCTTGTATCCTTGGTTGACTATGATGTATAATGGTTTTTATGCATTGCTGAATTCTATTTGCTAATTTTTCATTAAGGCTTTTTGTACCTATTTTTGTATCTATATTCATGAAGGTTATTGAGCTATAGTTTTCTTTTTCTTTTCTTTTTTCTTCCTACGGTCTTTGTCTGATTTTAGTATCAAGGTAATAGTATCTTTATAAAATGAATTGGGAAGTTTTCCTTCCTCTTCCATATTCTGGGAGAGATTATGTAGAATTGGTCAAATCTATCTAGTATACTCCAAAAGGAACAGGGTTCTCTTTCTTTCTTTCTTTCTTTTTCTGTCACAATGGTTAATGATTATCTGGGGGAGGTGAACCACTCACCTAATATGAGGTTCAACTATGTCCTATTTGTTTTTATATTTCTGTAATGCTAGTATAGCTAGTACAGCTTTTACTATGTGCCAGAAACTATTCCAAGCATTTTGTAAATATTCTTTTACTCCTCATACAACCATTTAAGGTAGGTATTATAATCATTCCTATTTCACAAATGAGAAAACTGAGACACAGGTAAATACTTGCACAAGGTCACACAGCCAATATAGGCATACCTCAGAGATACTGCAGGTTTGGTTCCACGCCACCACAATTAAGTGAATATCACAATAAAGTGAGTTACGTGAATTTTTTGGTGCATACAAAAGATACATTTACACTATACTGTTAAGTGTGCAATAGCGTTATGTCTTTAAAACAAGTACAAGGGGGCTTCCCTGGTGGCGCAGTGGTTGAGAGTCCGCCTGCCAATGCAGGGGACGCGGGTTCGTGCCCCGGTCCGGGAGGATCCCGCATGCCACGGAGCCGCTGGGCCCGTGCGCCATGGCCGCTGAGCCTGCGCGTCTGGAGCCTGTGCTCCGCAACGGGAGAGACCACAGCAGTAAGAGGCCCGCGTACTGCAAAAAATGAAAAATAAAAAAATAGGGCTTCCCTGTTGGCGCAGTGGTTGAGAGTCCACCTGCCGATGCAGGGGACACGGGTTCGTGCCCCGGTCCGGGAAGATCCCACGTGCCGCGGAGCAGCTGGGCCCGTGAGCCATGGCCGCTGGGCCTGCGCGTCCGGAGCCTGTGCTCCGCAACGGGAGAGGCCACAACAGTGAGAGGCCCGCGTACCGCAAAAATAAATAAATAAATAAAACAAGTACAGGGGTGGAGGAAAAAGGAACTGGATGAAGGCAGTCAAAATGCACAAACTTCCAGACATGAGATAAATAAGTCCTAGGGATGTAATGTAGAACATGATAAATATAATTAACACTGCTGTATGTTATATTTGAAAGTTGTTAGAGAGTAACTCCTAAGAGTTCTCATCACAAGGAAATTTATTTTCTATTTCTTTAATTTTGTAACTGTATGAGCTGATGGATGTTCACTAAAGTTACCGTGATCATTATTTCATGATGTATGAAGTCAAATCATTATGCTGTACCCCTTAAACTTATACAGTGCTGTATGTCAAGTACATCTCAATAACATTGGAAGAAAAAAATAAAAATAAAAACTTTTTAAAAAGTATATACCTTAAAAAAAAAAAAGTATATACCTTAATTTAAAAATACTTTATTGCTGGAACTTTCCTGGCGGTCCAGTGGTTAAGAATCCACCCTTCCAATGCAGGGGGCATGGGTTCAATCCCTGGTCAGGGAACTAAGATCCCACATGCCCTGCAGCAGCACAACCTATATATATATATATATATATATATATATATATATATATATATATAGTTGCTAAAAATTGCTAACCATCATCTGAGCCTTCAACGAGTCATAACTTTTTGCTGGTGGAGGGTCTTGCCTCAGTGTTGATGGCTGCTGTCTGATCAGGGTGGTGGTGGCCGCTGAAGCCTGGGGTGACTGTGACAATTTCTTAAAATAAGATAACAATGAAGTTTGCCACATCCATTGACTCTTTTACAGACCATTTCTCTGTAGCGTGCAATGCTGTTTGATACCCACAGCAGAACTTCTCTCAGAATTGGAGTCAATCCTCTCAGACCCTGCTGCTGCTTTATCAACTAAGTTTGTGTCATTTTCTAAGTCTTTTGCTGTCATTTCACCAATCGATTAAGTTCACTGTCTTAACTGGGCTCAGTTCATGTTGTCCCAGAACAATTACAATAGTAACATCGAAGATCGCTGATCAGAGATCACTACAACAAAATAATGATTAAAAAGTTCAAAATATTGCAAGAATTACCAGAATGTGACACAGAGACACAAAGCGAGCCAATGTTGTTGGAAACATGGTACCAATAGAACTGCTTAATGCCGGGTTGCCACAAATCCTCTGTTTGTAAAAAATGCAGTACCTGTGAAGCACAATAAACGCGAAGTGCACTAAAACGAGGTAGGCCTGTAAATGGAAGAGTTGGGATTTAAACCCATTCTCTCCATCACAGGAATCTTCTGCCCCTGGAGACATTAGTATTATTTTCATACTCTAGTTAATGAAACTGAAGATCACAGAGCTTAAGTGATTTGTCCAATTGGACATGACAAAAGTAGAATTCTTGATTCCCACCCACACCAAAACCTGGCTTTCCATATCTCCCCATCTCAGAAAGGAGTTCCAGCCAAATGCATGAGAGCTGCCTTTGAGTTTTCTCTGCACCTGTACTCCCACAGCCAATCCATCAGCCATGGGCTTCCCTGGTGGCGCAGTGGTTGAGAGTCCGCCTGCCGATGCAGGGAACACGGGTTTGTGCCCTGGTCCGGGAAGATCCCACATGCCGCGGAGCGGCTGGGCCCGTGAGCCATGGCCGCTGAGCCTGCGCGTCCGGAGCCTGTGCTCCGCAACGGGAGAGGCCACACACACACACAAAAAACAATCCATCAGCCAGTCCTGTTGATTTCACGTCCAAAACACACTTCAAATCCTCTCTTCCTCTACTGTCATCTCTGGTCTATACTATGAATGCAGTGCTCCTAACTGACCTCCTTCATTCTCTCCTAAACCCTCATAAGCCGTTCTCCCTCCACCCTGCAACTAGAGTTTTTTTATTTTTTAATTTTAAAAAATTTTTATTTATTTACTTATTTATCTGTTTATTTATGACCACACATGGCGTGGCTTGTGGGATCTTAGTTCCCCAACCAGGGATTGAACCTGGGCCCTCGGCAGTGAAAGCACAGAGTCCTAACCACTGGACCACCAGGGAACTCCCTAGAGCTATCTTCTTAAACATAAATCTCCACTGTTTAAAACTCTTCAGTGGCTTCCCATTGCACCTAGAATCCACTTAGAATCAAAACTTAAATCCTTTCCCTGACTCACAAAGCTGTGTAGCCCCCGGCTCCTGCGTATCTCTCAGAGCACCTCATCCACATTGTCCTTCGCCCCCGTGCTTCTTTCTGCCCCAAACCAGCCCTCACAGTCTCTGCATCTGTTATTCCTTGAAAGCTCTTCCCACAAACATTTTATGGTCGATAAACGTCACCTCCTCATAGAGACTTTCCCTAACCACCTGGTACAAGGGGACCCTCAGCAGCAGTCTCTCCCACCATTCTCTTTTATTTTCTTCATAGCATGTGTCACTGCCTAACATTTTTTTCTTGTTTATTACCTCCGCTACTAGAGTGTAAGCTCCCTAAGCAAATAATAATAACACTTATGTAGCTCTTATTTTATACCAGGTACTGTTCAAAGCACTTTTACACAGGTAAACTCATTTAATCCTCACCACAATCCTAAAAAGTTGCACTATAAACATCTCCTTGTTTCAAAGGACTCAAGAACAGAGAGGCAGAGCAACTTGCCCACAGTCACACAGCTTGTAAAGGGTGAAGCTGGGAGGCAAGCCCAGGCAGTCTGGCTGTGGAATGTGTGCTCCTAACTCTCCTACTTTATGGCCCTCGTAAGAGTCCCATGTTCTGCTTGGAGAGCCGTCCAGAAACTTGTAAGAGTGTGACAGACAGGGCTGTTCAAGGGTAAAGCTCATAGAGACAAAGGCCCAGAAATCAAATCTGAACCAAGGCAAAGACAGAGGGCCTGGTGTGTCATCAGCCAAAATGAAAACTGTCAGACTCTCTCCCGAGTTGTTCAGGGCTCTCCCGGGAAGGGTTTGGGGCCACAAATCCTTTAACCATCCTTCCCGTCCACAGCCTGAGGTCACCACTGTCACTAGTGTCTGAAGGCCAGAAATAGAAAAGAGACACTTGGCCTTCTAATGTGCTTAATCTAATGCTTGATTTATTAAAGATGAGACAGTGGCCTTTTGCAGTGGGAGCCTTGCTAGGCACTGGAGACTGCCGGATGTGGCATCTGGGTCCCAATATTCACGTTGTCCTTGCGTGATGCTTTCTGCTATACTACAAGGTCACGCTACTCCCTCACTCCCACCCCAGGACTTTGCTCTGATGGGGGAGGGGTACCAGGATCACCACTAAATACTAGCAATAAAAGCCAACTTAGTCTGCTTTTCCTGTAGCTTATCAGCACAGGGACACAGTGGTGGGTAAGGTGAAGGGTAGCCCAGCTCCAAGGATGGGATTATGACCTTAGACATTTCCCCAGTGATGAATGTCTAGTCACTCTGAACATATTCACAGCAGCTCCGGCCCTACCTTACACACAGCGCTCACTCAAGCAGGAGGGGACCTGCCAAGATTCCAGTGAGCAGGAGGTCAGCACAAGAGAGGTCTGGCCACCAGGGACGCTGGGGAAGGGTCCTCAGTCACTAGGCGGTCTGGAGCATGAAGTCACAAGGACAGACCTGGAAGCACAAAGGAACAACAGGATCACAGCAACACTAGCCACCGCGTGGCCTTGAAGCCAAGTTAGCAAATGAGCACCATCGCTCCTCCCATCTGCAGGGTAGGACCAGGATGGTTCCCAGAACTGAGAGCAGAGGAGAGGGTGGAGTCATGCTGTTAGGCAGATATTCCCAACAGGGTGAAGGAGCCACAAGGAAAAAGAGCTGGGAGGCTGGGACAGGTCTTTCCAGGTGGGGAGAAAGCTATGGGTGAGATGAGGGAGATTAGAGAGAGCCTGACTGCCCTCCTCACCCAGTGCATGCCCCACCAAGGGCAGGGTTTCGGGGGACTCTTCATGGAAAAGTCTGCCATGAGGCAGTGTGTGCAGTGGCTAAAAACTCAGGCTTTAGGGAATTCCCTGGCGGTCCAGTGGTTAGGACTTGGTGCTTTCACTGCTGGGGTCCAGATTCGATCCTGGTCAGGGAACTAGGATCCCGCAAGCTGTGCAGTGCGACCTAAACAAAAAACAAACAAAAAACCCCCACAATCTTTAGAAACCAAAAAAACTGCTCTAAAGCCATGACTCCACACCCAGGAGCTGTAAGGCCTAGGGCAGTGGTTCTCAAAGTGTGCTCCTTGGTCCAGTAGCATTAGCCTTACTGGGGAACTCAGGAGAAATGCAAATTCTTGGGTCCCACCGCAGCCTTCTGGATCACAGTCCGGGTGTGAGGTCCCACACGCTATGTTTGATCAAGCACTCTGGCTGATTCTGCTGCGTACCAGAGTTTGAGAACCGCTAACCTAGGACAGAACTATCTGTTAGTTCTGTTAGTTAGTACTGGTTAGTACTGGTTAGTACTAACTGGTTAGTACTATCATCTCTCACCTAGTCTGAGAAACAAAAAGAATCTGGATCCTAATGTTGCCCTCTTCCTGGGTCACCTAGTCAGTGTCACTCTCAAGCAGCCAGTGCTAACAGGAAGATACCTAACGCACCTCTCTCTCAGGGGGGTGCTCACCGCGTATCGAGGGAGGGGAAGGGGCTGGGAGGTGCCCTGGTTCAGGACGCAGCTCGAGAGCTACCAGCTGTGTGAAGCTGTCAGGTGTGAAGCTTCCCTTTGTACCTCCCACACCACGGAACCAGGGACACGCTGGCTGCTCAGTCCTCACTGAAGGGTGAAATCGACCTCAACTTCTCCACGTCTCACATCAGGATCAGCCTGCACCACCACCTCTTCCGGAGTTGCTGGAAGGCCATGACTCAAATTACAGATTGAATAGGTAAAGGTGCCTGTGCAGAGACACTGTTAGGCAAAGCGGAGCGGGGGAGGCTAAACTAATGGTGTCAATGCCCTTGCTCTCCCACCTAAGGCTACTACAAGGGCACATTCTACTCTCTACGGTTCCCAAGAACAGCCTGGTCCAGCAGGACCAGAGCGTAAACAGCAGGAACTGAGCCTGTGGTTGTCACGTCTGGAAGGAGGCATCGCACAAGGGCAAAGGGAGGAAAGGGTGGGGTATCTTTCTGCCAGCTCCAAGGGGCAGAAGGAGAAACCTCTTTACCTGAAAATGAATTTCACAGAGAGGCGTATCTCCCTGCATTTATTCCTGGCACACGGTGTTTTGAATTGTCGCTCCCCTTTTATTTCGAAGATGTCACTTTTAAAATATATTTTCCATTTTTCTATTTTCATCAGAGAGAAAGAGTCAACTAGATGTTAATCTGTCTTTCACACATGCTAATTTCCCATTTAATGAGGAAATTCTGTGGGAAATAGCAGTTGCAGCTGTAAGAGGTGAAATTCCACCCTGGAGGATAAGATGAGGGGGCAACTGAGTGCGGAGTGAACATCAGATACTGAGGAGCCCGAAGCAGAAGGCCGTGTATTCACACCCGTGTGATAATTGTGGTTTAGCCACGAGGTCTCTACTGGCTGCCTCCTCCTCTGCTGCCAGAAAGGGATGTGGGTAATGATCATGATTTGCTGTATCCTCAGGTTCCCTTTATGTACAAATATAAACCATTATTATGAGATAAACCAGGGTATTCGTGTGGGATTTAGGAATGCTCAGGGTTTTCCTCACATCTGATGTGCTGGATGACTCTAGCCTTGACTCTCAGCCTCTCCAAGCCCCCAGCTCCTCCCTCTGTGGTAGAGCCAGCCTGCACTGCTCTGGGGATCTTGGGGGTCCTAACCCCATCTCCCATCCACACATGTACAGGGGCTAGGACTTCGAGCAAATTGTGATGAAATAAGACACAGAGCAGTGCCCTGGTGGAATGTCACCTGGCTGGTTTCTCTACCTCTTACATCTTACCCTTGCCACCACCCATGGCTCAGAGGTACCGCAGATCATTTAAAGCATAGAAACATGTGTCCCTCAGTGTGAGGCGTGGTACCTAATGTGCACCCAAATCCAGTTCAGTCCCAGTGACTGCCCGCCTCCCTTTGTCCTCCCCATCCCGCCCCAGGGAAATCAGACTCTTTCTCTCAGCTCCATTGGATGACGTAGAAGGCCCAACGCCGTAGCATAACCCCCAGGACTCCTTCTCTTTCCAATACCAGGCTGCTCCCTTCACAGCCACCATAGGAAACAAATGGGCTTAGGATGGATGAGGGGGGTACCAGAAGATGCTGGACTTTGCTGGGCATGGATGCCCCTTTCAGAATCTCATGAGAGCTATTGTCTTCTCCCCAGAGGGGAAAAAATGGATACCCATGCTCCATTTGCCCATTTTCAGAGGGTTCACAGTCCCTAAGGCCCATCCTTGGGTCCCTCAGCTCATAGACCTTGGGTTAAAAACCCCTGCTCCGTAGAGAACCCAGTCCCACAGAGAGTATGGAGAAAGAAGCAGAAACGAGTTCTCAAACACCCTTTCCCTTCTCAGCAAGCCAAAACCGGGAGCGGTGAGAGGCAGGGGTGGTCACGCAGGGAAGAACATTCTGGAACCATGATCTGATAGGCAGAGGGGAGCTGTGTGTCCTGCCAGCAGTGGCCAAATAGAGGAAATGCAGTGTCTGGCCACGCAGGCCACTCTTACCCTCTCTCCCACCATGGGGATCTCTGGCCCCATCCTGACCCCTGGTGGCTGCCGGTGGGAGGAGGTGGGAGAGCTTCCCAAGCTCCTCCCTGACCTGCGGGGGAGAGGGGGCAGCTCAACTGGAAGATGAACCCCCAAGCCTACAGGCCCTGGCTGGGGTCCCCAGGAGGTAACAGCATGTTTCTAAGGGTCCTTCAGGGGGTTCACTCCACTGCAGTGCCTTCTCAGTCTAAGCCTGGCAATCAAACATATGTGCATGAAAAAAAGCACTTTTCACCTGTCAAGTTGGCAGAAGGGGTGTGTGTGTGTATGTGTGTGTGTGTGTCAAATACAGGTCAGGGTGCAATATGCAATAATACCAGCACTCTCACTGGGGAGAGTACAAATTTGTACAACCTTTCTGGAAGCGATTCTAGCAAAATAAATCCAAAATCTTACAAAGTGTTTCTATCCTCTCACCCAGCAATTCTGGGTCTGTTAATACTGTTAGAATCCAACTTCAAGAAACCATAGACTGAAATAACACGATACCTAAGTTTTGAAATAAATGGCAGAAGAGAAAATAAGATTAGCCAAAAGTGATAATTGCTGAAGTTGAAGGATGGGCACATGAGAGTTTTTATTCTACTTTTGTCTATCTTGGTATATCTTTGAAAATTTCCATGATAAAGCATTTTTATTTTTATTTTGGCTGGGCCGCACAGCTTGTGAGATCTTAGTTCCCCCACCAGGGATTGAACTTGGGCCACCACAGTGAAAGTGCCAAGTCTTAACCACTGGACCCCCAGGGAACTGCCAGAAATTAACATCTTTTATACAAATCTTTCTATCTCTGATGCTTTCTTTTAAAAATGCTTTGGGAATCTCCTGGCAGTCCAGTGGCTGGGAACCTGCACTTCCACTGCCGAGGGCATGGGTTCAATCCCTGTTTAGGATCCCGCAAGCCCTGCTGCGCAGCCAGAAAACAAAGACGTTAATTTTTAATAGCAAAAACTGTGCAAATGGCATAAAAGTGCTATGCTAGAATGGTTCAACAAATTATGCTGCATCCAAACAGTGGAATATTATGCGGCCATTAAAAATTCAAGGATGTTTTAATGACATGAAAAAATGTTTACAGTGTAATGCAAAGCAAATAAGTAGGATACAAAATTGTCTATGAATCATTTAGCTGATTAAATAAAAAATGCGTAGAAGAGAAGACGATATGAAAACACGCTCAAGTGTTTGTCAGGCAGTGAGACTATGTGTGATTTTTACTCTTGACATTGTGCTTTATTTTCCTATTTCTACAATCAGCATGTTTTACTTTTAGAAACAGGCCCCCAAATTGCATTTGTTAAAATAATACTCACTTGGGAGTCTGATAGATATTCAACTCCAAACGCTGCCATATATTAGCTGTGCAACATTGAGCAAATTAACCTCTGGGTCCCAGATTCCTCACCTATAAGACTGGCATAATGCCACCTATTTTACAAGCCCCATTTACTGGGCATTTACTATGTACAAGGCACTAGATCAGGTGCTTTTCCCTCTATATATAATCACACGTGCTATTCATACATGATCATTTCAATCCTCACCATAAGCTGGGGGATAGGTTAGGGTGTTCCCATTTTAGAGATACACAAACTGCAGCTCAGAAAAGTTAGGGAATGTGCTCAGGTTTACCCAGCTAGCAGGCAGTAGAGTCAGGATTCAGACTGAGGTCTGTCCATCTTTGCAAGCCCGGCTCTTGGCCTCCAGCCTGGGCTGCTAGGTTTTGTTGTGAGGATTGAATGAAGGAATGCAGGTGGAGGACAACCCACAGTGCAGCTCCAAGACCAGAGCTGCTTCACTTCATGTTGCTTTCCTTTTCTATGACCCCCAGGCATTGGTAAATTGTGGCAGAACAAACCAGTGCATCCTCCGAAAGGAAAAAAACAAAGCATCTTTACCCTAAAAGAAGGGATTATAGGACCTGTAGGGACAGACCAGAGAGTGGTTGGAAAACTGCCTCTCTCAGGGCAATATGGGGGGGCTAAGACTTGTGAGCCCCACAAGTGCCAGGGTAGTTTTGCCAGTGACTTCTTCAGGGTGTCATCAGACCTATACCTTGATTTGCAGCTTAGAATTCAGTACTGACTCACCCTACCAACAAGCATCGCTCCCCACCTTCCACTTACCCTGTCATCCTTCTTCCCTAGAGAACAGGGCACACATCTCCTCAGGTCCATAGCTTTGTTTTTCTTTTCTCATTTCCTCACAGCCCACCCTCCCCCCACCCCCACTTTGTCTTTTTGGAGAAAAGGGGAATCTTAGGGTCTGAATAGTACAAGGCACTGTGTGGAGAGGAAAGGCCTGAATATCTAGGGGTGAGTGATGCGATGCAGCTGGGCCTGCCCCAGTACTCCTTCTGGATTCCTCTTCAATGCCTCTTTCCCTAGGGAGCCAGCCGAAGTTAGGTTCCATCCCTATTCTCTATTTCTACCCCTGTCATAACACAAACTACTCTAGAGTTGCTTGTTAGTTGTCTGTCTTCTCTACTAGACAGTGAGCTCCATGAGAACACTGCAGTGTTCACCACTAGATCTGTAGCCCAGGGCAATGTGCCTGGTACACAGTAAACTATATAAATGTTTGATGAATGGAGAAAGGAAGGAAGGAAGGGAAGGAGGAAGGAAGGACCTCTCCACCACCACCCTTGTCCCAAGTAGACCCACAGTTGCCCTGTTCCATGCTAGGACATGTTCCATGTGCTGGGACCACATCCTTAGATGTGGTCCCAGCCCTAAAGGCTTAAAATTTACATGTTTCTCCAACCTCATATCCACCTTTAGAAAAACAAAGTGCAAGGGAAATTCCTGTTTATTCCAAACCTCATGCTCTTTATTTTACCACCATAATCAAAAATAGATCTCCTGAGTTTAAGAGAGGTTCCCAAGTACAAGGAATTCTGGGAAGAATTACAGGGTTCAAAAGGTCTGAAGTCTGTTCTAATCCTAGCTCTGCCACCTCTACTGTGTGACCTCGGGTGAGTGATCTCCCCTCCTGGGCCTCAGTTCTCTTCCAGTAAAATGATGGGGTGGACCAGACCTTGTATGAAAATAAACACACTTCAGAGAATTCCTTGGCAGTCCAGTGGTTAGGACTCGGCACTCTCACTGCTGGGGCCCTGGGTTCAATCCCTGGTCTGGGAACTGAGATCCTGCAAGCGGCCTAAAAAGAAAGAAATAAAGAGAGAGAGAAAAAGAAACAAAGAAATGAAGAGGGGGGGAGAGAGAGAGAGAGAGAGAGAGAAAGAAAAGAAGGAAAGGAAGGAAGGAAGAAAGAAAGAAAAGGACCTGAGTGCATTTGACTACCTACCCTGTTGTAACTGGATGGTGTCCTCCTTCCTAAATGCTTAGGGGCAGGGTGGATGCAGCATCTAAGTAAGCTGAGGGGAGGGAAGACAGTATGTGCCTACTTCTGTCTGTAAACAGGAAGGCCCAGGATGTGCTGCCCCTCGGGTGAATGGTCAGGGAGTGGTGGAAGGCTGAAGAGGGCCTTGCCACGATAAGGCCCTCCCCAAATGTGTCTTTGCCTCTAGGTTTGCAAAAGAGACGACTCCAAAGCCCCAGCATCTCAATGGCACTGCCAAATATGACCCCCTGTTCCCCATTCAAAACCAATACACCCCCTCATCTCTGCCCACCTCCTTCAGAGGGAGAACCCAGGGAGAAAGAGCTGGTGGGGGGCGGAAGGTGGTGCAGCCTGGAAAAGCACTGTGGGTCCGGGCTTCCTGGAAGGGTCCCATTTCAAGCTTGCTCAGAAAGCACAAGTGGGGAGCCTCCTGGTCCCCTGCAGCAGTTTCTTAGGGAGGACAGTGGACTTGGTGGACACAGGCACCCAGGCCCAAAGGCTTCCTGGCTTCAGTCCAAGCAGATGGCAGGTTCATCCTTCTCCCCAGGGCCCCAGAAACACCACTTCCGGCCCTCCAGCCCCTGCTTGGGCTCTTCCTGGCTAGATGTCTCTGCCCAAGCCCGCCTTCCCTGTGCAGAGCTTTCTCCCTCCCTCACAACCCTTATTTTGCTCTCTCAGTCTCCATATCTATTTCTTCTCCCTCCTTCTCCTCCTCCCCTGCCTCTCTTCTCATTGCCATCCCTCACCAGCCCCAGAATGGGTCTCCCTCCCTTTCTCCCTCTCCGACAGTATCTCCCCCTGCCTTAGCTCTCACCCCTGCACCTCTTTCTTTGTATTCCTCTCGCCCTCTCCCGGCCTCGCCAGTATCTCTCCTCCCCCCGCTGGCTTCGACCTCCCCCAGCCTCCCCATCTTCAGCTCAGTCTCCTCCCCCTGGCTCCTCTCCCCTCCCCTCAGCCTCACCCCACTCCCTGCCAGCATCCCAGGGTTTCTTTCCACCCTGGGGGTCTCTGTGCCTCTCATCCTCCTCTCTGCTTGCCTCCTCCCTCATCGCAGGTTGAGCAGGCACCCATCTTTTTCTGCCCAGGCATCCCCGCCCCCCAACGCTATCACCGCCACTGTCTCTTCTTCCTCGTCTTCTCCTCTCCCCACCCTCTCCTCTCCTCTCTTCTCCCTGCCCCTTTAAATCTGCCTGGCCCAGCCTCCCCCGTGATGCTGGGATGGAGCAAACATTGATTTGCGCTGGGATGGAATCAGAATTTTGATTTTTTTTTTCCTCTCCCAACCATAAGAAGAAGAAAATAATAAAAACACCCCCTCTTGATAGCCCCCTCTCTCTTCCCATCCAGCTCCCAGCTCCTCTTCCTGACCTCCATCCAAGGCAGATTTTTTTCCCCTACATTATTCTCATCTCCCCCTACCCCTGCCACTACCTCGCGCGCCCCCCACTGCCTGCTCCTCCGGCTGGGGAGAGAGGGGACTCTCTCCTGCGGCTCCCCCACCTGGGCTCTCCGGGTTGGAGCAGTCTCTCCGGAAGGGGAGGGGGCTTGTCTTGCCTGGGCGAGGTGGGAGTGGAGGTATCCTGCCATGGATGCTGTGCCTGGGAGGCAGCCTGAGCCCCAGTCCACATGGTGAGTAACCTGCCCCCTCCCTTCTGCCCTTCTGCCCATCCGCACCCTCGCCTTTCCCCTGCAGAGCCTCCCCCATCCTTTCCCCCACCAAACCTTCTGCCCACCTTGCTCCGATCTCCCCCCTAGGTTTTCAACCCACCCACACCCCCGACCTTTGCCAGGGAAGCCAAAGAACCGGGGTAGAGGGGTCCTGACAGCAGCCAGGGAAGCGGGTGGCTTACGATTCTGCCCAGCCCCCTCTGAGGACCCCCCCCCCCGCAACTGTCATCCTCACTCGACGCTTTGGGGTTCCAGGTTGGAGAAGTGGCGCTGCTGCCTGGGGTTAGGACCCCAAGCCCTGGGAGGGGCCCTCTACAAGAACGGAGGATGGGGGAGCCCCGTGCCTCCAAAGCTTGGGAGCTGCTGGAAGATGCTGCTGAAGGGTGGGGGGTTGGGGGGCGGTGCTGAGGCTCCGGAGCCACTGGGCCAGGGAGCGACGGGCAAAGAGGAGGGGCCTCGCTCGCCACTTCCCCCCTCTTTCTCCGCAGCCACTCAGGATGAGGGTCCGGCCCTGCCTGCCCGCGCTGGGCGCCCCCTGCCTGGCCCCGGTCTAACTGCCCCCGCCCCCAGGCCTCGCCCGGCTCCCAGGCCCCCAGCCGGCTTCTCCAGCCCCAGGATGCGCTGAGCCACCGGGGGGCTGAGGCCGCGCCAACTACATGCATGTCCCCCGGGGGCAAGTTCGACTTTGACGACGGGGGCTGCTACGTGGGGGGCTGGGAGGCGGGGCGGGCACATGGCTACGGCGTGTGCACGGGGCCCGGCGCCCAGGGCGAGTACAGCGGCTGCTGGGCGCAGGGCTTCGAGTCACTGGGCGTCTTCACGGGGCCCGGCGGACACAGCTACCAGGGCCACTGGCAGCAGGGCAAGCGCGAAGGGCTGGGCGTGGAGCGCAAGAGCCGCTGGACGTACCGCGGCGAGTGGCTGGGCGGGCTGAAGGGGCGCAGCGGTGTGTGGGAGAGCGTGTCCGGCCTGCGCTACGCCGGGCTCTGGAAGGACGGCTTCCAGGACGGCTACGGCACCGAGACCTACTCCGACGGAGGTGCGGGGCCCTGCCCACTACTGTCTGTCTGCTCGTCCGCGTGCGCCTCCCCGCTGGCCTGCCCCGCGTATGCCTTCCCCAGCCATACAACCCCCGGTGCCCCGCTGTTATCCTACACGCCTTCCCTATCAATATGCGCCCCTGCGCCCATCTTTCTGCCCTCTCCTCCCATCATCACACACGCCTTCCTTATTTGTCTGTCCCCTGCCTGATTTTCCCTCTCCCCAATCTGCCTGCCCTCACCCCTTCCCTGTCTGCCTGAGCCTCACACCCCGCATCTACCTAACCCTCACACACACCCTGTCTGCCTGTCCCACACACCTCCCCTCTCCACCTGCCTGTCCCTAACACCTCTGCTCTGCCTGTCCCCTCACATTTCCTCAGTCAGCCCCTGACAGTTCTCTTTGCTTGTCATATGCCATCTATACACCCCCGTCAACCTGTCCTCACACCCTCTGGACTGTCTGTCCTTCACACACCCCAGCCTGTCTGTCCCTCCCCCTTTCCCCTGTCTACCTGCACGGCCCTAATCCACGGATCTCCCACTCCCTGCCTGTCTTCCCTCTGCTCTTCCACACCTTCCGACCCCACCTGGCCTGTCCCCGGCTCCTAGTGCCCTTCCCCGACCTCCACGCCAGTTGCCCCCACCTCTCCCACCCGACTCTTAGGCTTCCAGGGGCGCATGGGGCTGGGGGTGGCAAGGAGCGGCGGGTCCTGACTCTTTCTCTCCCTCCTACCCCGCCCCGCGCAGGCACCTACCAGGGCCAGTGGCAGGCTGGGAAGCGCCACGGCTACGGGGTGCGCCAGAGTGTGCCCTACCATCAGGCGGCGCTGCTGCGCTCGCCCCGCCGCACCTCCCTGGACTCGGGCCACAGCGATCCCCCGACGCCGCCCCCGCCCCTGCCCCTGACCGGCGACGAAGGAGGCAGCCCGGCCTCCGGCTCCCGGGGAGGCTTCGTGCTGGCCGGGCCTGGGGATGCTGACAGCGCGGCCTGCCGAAAGCGCACCCCCGCGGCTGGCGGGTTCTTCCGCCGCTCGCTGCTGCTCAGCGGGCTTCGGGCGGGCGGGCGCCGAAGCTCCTTGGGCAGCAAGAGGGGCTCCCTGCGCAGCGAGGTGAGCAGCGAAGTGGGCAGCACGGGACCCCCAGGCTCCGAGGCCAGTGGGCCCCCGGCCCCGGCGCCGCCCGCCCTCATCGAGGGCTCGGCCACTGAGGTGTATGCGGGCGAATGGCGCGCCGACCGGCGCAGCGGCTACGGCGTGAGCCAGCGCTCCAACGGGCTGCGCTACGAGGGCGAGTGGCTGGGCAACCGGCGGCACGGCTACGGGCGCACCACCCGCCCCGACGGCTCCCGCGAGGAGGGCAAGTACAAGCGCAACCGGCTGGTGCACGGGGGGCGCGTGCGCAGCCTTCTTCCTCTGGCCCTTCGGAGGGGCAAAGTCAAGGAGAAGGTGGACAGGGCCGTCGAGGGTGCCCGTCGAGCCGTGAGCGCTGCCCGCCAGCGCCAGGAGATCGCCGCTGCCAGGTGGGCACCCGGTGCAGAGGCCGTAGCAGGGTTAAGGGGAGAAGGTACCCTGGGGATAAGGAAGGGGGCGGTGCCTAAAGGAGGACCAAGACAAAAGGCCTAGGGCCCGGTGGGGAAGAGCAGGCCTAGGGCCAGGCATTTGTAGCCCTGGGTATTTGAGGTGTTTATATCTGAGGCTGCAGGTGGACGTGGGTGTAACTGTGGGTGGCTGGGTATTTGAGGAAAGCCCTGTTAGACTGTAAGCGTGTCTCAGTGTCTTTTGTGGGGATGTGTGTCGTTGTGTGTGGGAGTAGCAATGAGCGCTGCCTTGTGCCGGCCCAGGAAACCTCTTGGAACTCAGACATGTCGCTAGTCTTCCTCTTCTTGTAGCTGATCCGGCCTCCAGGACTCTGCTGCTGGGAGCAGCAGCCCCCAGCAGAGAGACAGGGAGCGTACATCCGTAACCACATCCAAGCCAGCCCACAGTCTGCTATCATTTCAGCCTTAGGCCTCGGGAAGGTCTAGTTTGTACAGCTGATCTATCCACCTGAAAAGATAGTCCCTCTCAGCTTTATCTCTTCTGCCTCCCTTAACCCAACGGATAAAGGTTGAAGGGGAGGAGACTTGCCTATAAATGAAATTTTCTTTCTGCAAATCAGATTACATTTCATGCATCAGGAACCTCATTATCTAAAGCAGTGCAGTCCAGTAGGAATATAATGTAAGCCTAGTACATAATTTTGAATCTTCTAGTAGCTGTATGAAAAAATTACGAAGAAACAAATGAAATTAATTTAAATAATATATTTTTATTTAACCCAATATATCCAAAATATTATCATTTCAACCTAAAATCAATATGAAATAAGGAGAGATTTTACATACCCCCCCATTTTTCTTAAGTCTTTGAAATCTAATATGTGTTTTGCACTTAGAGTACATCATTCAATTTAGACTCGCCACATTTTAAGTGCTTAATAGCTGCATATGGCTTGTGACTAAAGAAAACCAAAAATCTATTTGTAAGGAGTTCATAAGCCCCTGATTTATACAATTTACACATAGGAATTTTTAGATATTGGTTTTTCTTTAAAAGGGAGGGCACAGTTGAAGGATCTTGTTTGAATTTGAGAGTGTTTCAGAGGATGAAAAGTCAAGATATGTCCAAATATGCTTCAGTGAGTTTGTAAAATGGATGACAAGGGGTGTGTGTGTGTGTGTATGTGAGTGAGTAAACAGGTCATATCCAGAGTAGATGCCTGAACCAGAGAATGCCTATCTGTAGATATATCCGAGTGTCTGGATGGTTAGAGTCCAGGGCCTTGAGCCAGGGAAGGGGGAGGGCAGAGCACCAGGGAGCACTTCGGGCTGGATGGGGAGTGGGCATGTGCAGGAAAAACCGATCTCAGTAGCCAGAAAGATCAGGCAGTGGGAGGAGGCTGGTTGGTCTCCCCAGCAACAGGCCTGGCAAACCTGATTGGCTGCTGGTTGCCATGGAAACAACAGGGCCCCAGCAGTAGGTGCCTCTGCCAGGTAGCCTGAGCCTGGCCTGATGCCTGAGCACTGACTGGGTCTACTGGCTAGGATTTGATCAACCATACCCTCCAAAGTCAAAAATACAGGACCTTGTCAATGCTGCAGTTTCTTGGCTGCCAACAGAACTCAATGCAACCCAAAACTGTGATCCTCATCCCCTGCCTTAAACTCTGAGACCAGCTCAGTTTCAGGACAGGGCTAGGCATATAGATCCTGAAAGCCCTAAGACAGAAGAGCAGGGTTATCTGAGATCCCTCTAAGCAGGTTCTAAAGGTCTTGACCCACCAGGTTTGAGGAGAGGAGGCTGACCATATCTCCCAAGGTATATAGAGAGGAAGTAGACCTAAGATGACAGGGGACACCATGACCCTTCTCCCTACCCCCATACCCAGATTGCTTTCTTAGACCAGATTCAACAGGCCCAGGGCCAGAGGGAGTCATGGGTCTTGATGCATTCAAGCCCCTGGCAAGTATATCTGATTACCTCTACCTCTGATCCTTTACGCCCCACCTTCAGTCAAGATTACAGAACTAATTTAGTAATTACAAGGCATCGGGGTGGGATAGGGAGGGTTGGAGGGAGACGCAAGAGGGAGGAGATATGGGGATATGTATATGTATAGCTGATTCACTTTGTGATACAGCAGAAACTAACGCACCATTGTAAAGCAATTATACTCCAATAAAGATGTTAAATAATAATAGTAATTACAAGGCATCTATGATTAACAGCAGAAGGTAAAAGGGAAGGGAAAATTGAGGAAACATCTGACACCAGATGGAGAATTGAGAAAAAACAGAGGGGAAAGGATTGATAATGCTTCAAGGTTACCTGTAACTAAGGAGCAGAGCAGGGTTGAAGGGGGTTGTGGAAGGGAGATTAAGAGCTCACCTCTTAGAAGGTGTAATCCCAATGGTAAGAAAGCATGCATGTTAGCAGGGAGAGGGAATAGATAGTAGCAGAAAGGGGAGACCCACCCTTACTCCAGTTCCAGAGCTCAGAAATGAGGAAATGGGGCGGGGGGCAGTGGCAGTGATTGGGGGCAGGGAGAACGATGTGATAACAGAAGTGGCTGAAGAAAACAAGATGTAAAATTCTCATAACAAGAGGTAGCAACACAGCAAAGAGACATAGCTTGTGAGCACCAAGCAGGTGCAGCCGTAGAGAGATGTGCTAAGAGAGTGAGGCCTCATTTGTCACTGGGAGGGAGCAGGACAGGGATGGAATAACAGAGTTGAGGGCAGTGGGGAGGGCCTGGCCCTGCAGCTGGAGGAAGGGAAGTGTTACTACTGGATGGAATGGTGGAGGGAGTGAGAGAGGAGCAGGAAGGTGTGATGACAGCAAGCTCGGCCCAGATCTAGGGGAGGAAACCGAAGGCCGGCTGCCCTGCCCGGGAAGTGGAGCAGCTCGCAGAGTGTGAGCAAGGGTGAGGAGTCCAGAGGTGAGCTCAGATCTGGGGGCTGTGATGCAGTGGGGACCTGGGCCAAGGGACTGGAGTAGGTCTGTTAAGACAAGTGTCCCTGGAACCCAACAGGGCAGCAGACGCCCTTCTAAAGGCAGTGGCAGCCAGCAGTGTCGCCGAGAAGGCTGTGGAGGCAGCTCGAATGGCCAAACTGATAGCCCAGGACCTGCAGCCCATGTTGGAGGCCCCAGGTGAGGCGTGGGCAGTCTGGGGCGGGGCTGGGGGAGGGGGTGGCTTCCTGGGGAGCTGGGGGGCCTGGGCATGGAGAAAGGGGAAGGGAATCCCTGCAGGGGACAGGGGCGGGAAAGGCCAGGGTATGAGGACCTAAGGGGACAGGGGGTGGGGACCAGGCCCAGTTGTTTGAGGAGCGAAGTAGGAATTTATGAAATAGGGTCATAGGACTAGGGGGTTGGGGTCTGGCAATGAGAGGCTGTAAACCTGGGGGTACCAGAGTCCTGGGAGGTGCCCAGGCAGGGGGATAAAGCTGTAGCTTCTGCAGCCCAAGGCCAGTTCGTCCCCTCTGATTCTTAGCTATCCCTGCCCCAGGCCGCAGACCCAGGCAGGACTCAGAAGGTTCTGACACAGAGCCCTTGGATGAGGACAGCCCTGGGGTGTACGAGAATGGACTGACCCCCTCAGAGGGCTCCCCTGAACTGCCCAGCAGCCCTGCCTCCTCCCGCCAACCCTGGCGACCCCCTGCCTGCCGGAGCCCACTGCCTTCTGGAGGGGACCGAGGTCCCTTCTCCAGCCCCAAAGCTTGGCCTGAGGAGTGGGGGGGCCCCGGTGAGCAGGCAGAAGAACTAGCTGGCTATGAGGCAGAGGATGAGGCTGGGCTGCAGGGACCAGAGCCCAGAGATGGCTCCCCACTCCTCGGAGGCTGCAGCGACAGTTCCGGAAGTCTTCGAGAGGAGGAAGGGGAGGATGAAGAGCCCTTGCTCCAGATGAGGACCCCAGGGCGCTCGGAGCCGGAGCCCACAGCCTTGCCAGTCCTGAGGGGCCTGTCCTCGAGGGGTCCTGAAGCCGGGTGCCTGATGGAAGAGGCTGAGGAGGCTGCTGCGTCCGAGAGGCCCGCCCAGCCGGTGAGAGACCCTCCCCTCCCCGACTCTGCCCTGTGCCCTCTGAGTCTCCCATCCTTCCTGGTCCCTCTTATCAAAGCCTGGCCTCTCATCCTTTCCAGACTTCTCTCTGATCCCCTGAGGGGCTTTGATTTGCACTTAGCTTCCTTTTTGCCTGCCCAGTCTTGGACTATATCCCACCTCAAAAAAATAGAGAATTTGCAAGCTGGAAGGAACCTTAGAGACCTTCACGTCCAACTCCCTCATTTGACACACGGGAGGACTGAGGCACTTACAGTAACTCACCAAGGTTACGAATAATTAACAGTACAGCCAGAACATCTTTGCCTGCTCTCCTTTCATATCATTTCCGGCTCCTGGTTTCCTACTCCACCTCCACCCCCACCTCCACACTTTCTCTCTTTGGTGCCCAGAAATAAAAAAGGAAAAGCTTGTTCCCTCCCTACCCTGACTCTCCCTCCCTCTCCTGGGAAGAAGAGAAATAGGGAAGAAAGCAGAAAACTGGGAGGGGTGGAGTTTCCCCAGTACCCTCCACTCTGATTGGACTCCAGGCCTTCTCCTGTTTCCTAGCAACCACATCCTCACCCCTTCATCCCCTCTCTGCTTCGCTGCAGTAAAAGCTGCTGCTGCCAATGTCTGATACTAAGGCCAGGCACCTTCTGCCTGGGCCACGTGCTGCAGGGAGGGGAGTGGAAGGAGAAGGGAGGATGGGCTGACTTGAGGGAGCCAGAGGGAGGGTGGGGCCCTGCCTGGGAGCAGAGGAATGTTTTCCAATCCAAAGCAAAGGTTGGAGATTTCCCTGCTCTGGCCCCTGAGGAGAGGTGCCTGGGACCCTTCTGCTTTGCCACCTCAGCCAGGGCAGGAAGGTGAGACCCGTCGCTGGACCCGGTCCTCAGGCACTGAGACTGCATTTTCCCCCATCTCTCTAGGGAGCTGCCAACCCGTTGGTGGTGGGAGCCGTGGCCCTCCTGGACCTCAGCCTGGCATTCCTGTTCTCCCAGCTCCTCACCTGAGGCTCCTGCCTGGCCTAGTTCTGGCTTTGGTTTGCTGCCTCTTCACTCCTCTGACCTGCCTTTTTCTCTTCTCTTCCTCCTGGTTGTTTTTTCTCTTTTCTTTCTCTTCTCCCTTCCCTTTCTTTTCTGTCCCCCTCTGGTTTTCTCTCTTGTTTTTCTTTCCCTCTCTCCTTTCAGATTCTCTCATTCCTTCTGGCTCTGTCTCCGTCTTCCTCACTCCCTTCCCCACCCACCCCTTCTCTCTCCCTTCTCTCCTCTCTCTAGATTGTTTACATATGAAGGGCTTTTCTCGCTCAGAGTCGCTCTCTTCTCTGAGACACACAATTCTAAGTCAGACCATTGCCCCACACCCTCCCTGCCTTTTCTTTAGACCTGAACTTGGATGAGGGTTGGGGTTTGGTGTCCTGAGGAGTCTCCCAGAAGCTGAGCAGAAAGGAAGGAGAAAATGGTGAAGGGGTATACTCTATACGGGAGAAGACTGTATCCTGGGCGAGGCACTGGCCGTGCTGCTGTGACTCCCTGACCCAAGGGGCCTGGCGTCCCTCTGAGGCCTAGTGATAAAGCTGGAGGGGGTGCAGCCTCCATCTCTGACGTTGGAGGATCCTACCTCACCTCCAAGCACTGAGCTAGCTTCTTGCCGAGCTCCATCCTTCCCTGAAGGAGATGAGGGGAATGAAAAGTAGAATGGCTCCCCAGCATCTTCTCCCTCTTTCTTTCCTCAACAGCCAGCCCCTCATCCAACCCCCTAGGGTGGCATGCCATGTCAAGAGCAACGTGTAAAGGAAAGAAAATGTCCAATGCGGCCAAGCCCACCCTCTCCCACCTTTCTCTCTCCCCCTAAAAGTTTGTTTGGTTGGTCTGGACTCACGTGTGGCCTTTGATTAAATTTCTAAGGGACCTGAAGGAGGCATTTGTACTGCAGAGGGTTAGAGGCACCTGAGCAAGGACCCCACTCCCCAACTCTGGCAGTAGTGGCTGGGAAGGCATTTCTGGAGAACAAACCAGACAAGCTGATAAGAATTCACAGGGCAGCTGAAGCTGTTTAGTAGTCCCTAAGTGGGTTATATCCCTTCCCCCATCATATCAGAATCTTGTGAAATGGGAAACCAACAGAAGGAGGGGATCAAAGGAAGCCAGTCTCTCACACACTTTCCAGGCACGGCAGAGGTGAGAGTCAAACCCGGGCGAGAGGTGGATGGAGAGCCCTGTTTGAGGTTGTGGCTGATCCCTGGTACTAGCTTTTCCCCTGGGGGCAGGAAGCCCTAGGAAGAGGGTACTGTAGGGTCCCCAGAGGATCTTTCCTCCCTCCCCTGCATGAGGCAGAGGCAAGCTGCCTGCCAACCCCCTCCCTCAAGGAATGGCCTTGCCTGGGAATGCCCACCACACACAAACTCTTCTTTTTTTCTAGTCAAACTCTGTTTACTCCTTGGCCTGCCTCCCTCTTCCTCCCCTCTCAACCTTTACTTCTAAGTTGTATTTCATGGAATTTGGGATTGAAGTTAAACTACAACAGTGCCACCAACACCAAGTCTTGCAGGAAAAAAAATATACAAAGAAATTTAACAAAAAAAAATATATTAATAAAAAATTTCAAAAAAAGGGGGGGGAAATTGTCCTCTCCTTTGGGTGTGATGGCTTCAAACCAAGCTCTCAGAGGCTCTCCGGGTAAAGGAGCCCTCTTGGGGACCCCCAGGCCTGTTATTACACTCTCGCCGGCCCTAAATACTTAAGTGTTCTTTCCCCTCAACTCCAAACCAGGAAGGCCTGAGCTAGAGGATTCAAGACTGCTCTGCTGGTCGGCTCAGGAGGGGCGGGGTCCCGTGATGGGGGCGGGGAGAGGGAAGGACCAGACCAAGTCCCAACGCTCGACGGGGCTAGTACCAGGAAGCGCTGTGGGGAGAGGAGCGGAGTTGAGACTGAAGCCAGGTGAGGCTGGCGTTAGGGCTGGCGTCCTGGTGTGGGGAAGCTGAGGCCGCCTGAGAAGTGGACGGCGGTTCCGGAGGAAGAAACAGCGCTGGGCTCTAGAAGGAAGGGAATTGCTAACCTAGAGATGGGAAACCAGGTGTACACTGAGGGAAAAGAGGTGGGGCGGGGGGGGGGGCGGGAAATAGGTGGGGTTCCGGCGCATGCTCGGTAGCAACGGGCGTGGAGTGGGGCGGGGACGCATGCGTAGTGGAGGGCTCCTCCCGCGGTGAGGAGGGGGCGGAATTTGGGGACCCGCGTGGGGAAAGGGCTCAGTTTTAGGGTAGCGGTGGGACCCAAGCCCTCAGCAACTTGGTACAGGGCAAGCCTGTGCAGAAAGGCCAGACGCTTCCAGCCAGGGTTAAAGCCCTCTCCGGTCCCGGACTTTGCCCCCAGGATGGTGGCGTCCTCGTCCTCGCTGAAGCTTCAGGATCTAATCCAGGAGATTCGTGAGGCCAAGACCCAGGCCCAGGAGCGGGAGGTGATCCAAAAGGAGTGCGCCCACATCCGGGCCTCCTTCCGCGATGGGGACCCTCTGCACAGGCACCGCCAGCTGGCCAAACTGCTCTACGTCCACCTGTTAGGCTACCCCGCCCACTTTGGACAGGTACCGGGCAGGGACGCCTCCCTTCTAAGTTTGATGAGAGAAGCTAGTGGAGCACCGTCTCGGACCCCCTCACCTATTTGTGCCCCGATTTCTTTATTCTACAA
The DNA here is from genome assembly GCF_963924675.1 of Phocoena phocoena. NCBI lineage: Eukaryota > Metazoa > Chordata > Mammalia > Artiodactyla > Phocoenidae > Phocoena > Phocoena phocoena. Next base: position 73,827,141 of record NC_089220.1, read on the forward strand.
AGCTTCTGAGCCCTCACAGTATGCACCGCAGGCCTCCTTCCGCAGTATAATCCCAACTGGTCATCAGCTGGGCTGAACCCTTCATTCTCTGGCCAGCGCCATTCAGGGCACTTCTTCCTCTCTTCCCATCCTCCTGTTAACTTGAAACTACCCACTAACTGAATCTCCTAGACCTCTCTTCTTGTTGACGGGAGGGTCATGGGATATGCTGCCCTCACAGATTAATCTGGTGTAAAGGAGGAAGATGGAAAAGGGACGTTAGTGCCTCTGGTTTCACCCCTGCCCCTTCCTGGTCTGACCCCTTCCCTGTAGATGGAGTGCCTGAAACTGATCGCCTCCCCCAGGTTCACAGACAAGAGGGTGGGCTACCTGGGGGCCATGCTTCTACTGGATGAGAGGCAGGATGCCCACCTGCTCATTACCAACAGCATCAAGAAGTGAGAGAGTTCTGGGAAGCGCTTGGAATCAGGGAGATGGGAGAGTGGGGAACTGGGAAATCCCAGGGGGTTGCCTGCTGTAGGTACTGGGAAGGGCTGGGTTTTTCAGAGGCTTGACTGACTGTCCTCCCAAAACTGTGCAGTGACCTGAGCCAAGGGATTCAGGCTGTACAAGGCCTGGCCCTGTGCACTCTGAGTGCCACGGGCTCTGCTGAGATGTGCCGGGACTTGGCCACTGAGGTGGAGAAACTGCTCCTGCAGCCTAGCGCCTATGTGCGCAAGAAGGTGAGATGGTAGGTTCTAGGCACTTGCGCCTCCAGAAACTGTGCCCTGTCTGCCACGTGGCAGAGGTGTGGAGGGCAGTCCATCCCGGCAGACCCCTGCCCCTTCTGAGACCCCTGACCTCTGCAGGCTGTTCTGACTGCAGTGCACATGATCCGGAAGGTCCCTGAGCTCTCCGACATCTTCCTCCCACCCTGTGCCCAACTGCTTCATGACGACCACCACGGTAAGGCCATGGGGCTCCTCGTCCCCTGCCTCAGCTCTGGCTGTGGACAGAAGGGAGACGCGGGATGGGAACAGCAGCTCCTAGGAGAAGGGTAGCACGTGCACACAAACACACGCACGCAGTAGACTCCCCTGTGCTCCGGCCCACCACTCACTTCCCCCACCCTGACCCAGGCATCCTGTTGGGCACCACCACGCTGATCACGGAACTCTGCGAACTAAGCCCTGCGGCCCTCAAGCACTTTCGAAAGGTGGGCTGGCGAGGGGGCGGGCCCCGGGCCAGGAAGAAAAGGGCAGTAGGGTTGGAATGGGGCTGAAGATTGAGAGGATTAGGAAGAATGCTCAGACCAGGCACTGCCCTCTCTCCAGATGGTGCCCCAGCTGGTGCACATCCTCCGGACTCTGGTGACGACGGGATACTCCAAAGAACACAGCATATCTGGAGTCAGCGACCCCTTCCTGCAGGTGGGCTGACCCTTCCCTGCTATATCCCTAGAACAAAAAGCTTAGTAAGCCCATGGCTAGTGGTCGCTTCCCAGAGAACACTTGGGCTCAGTCAGTGTCTTGGGCGGGAGGGTGGCAGGCACCAGGTTCTCCCAGGACCGTTGTGGGGAGGGGGATGCCTGAAGGCCAGAAAATCCAGTTTGGTAACAATATGTTTAAAAAGCCTGTCCTCCAATCCCCTGGCCTCACACACCTCTGAACCCCTCCCACGGCCCAAGGGACCAATGGAGGTGGGGGGAGGGCCAGGGAGGTTCTCGGGAACCAGCCAAACCCCTCACAATGCTCTCCTCAGTGCTGGACTTTTCTCCTCAGCCCCATGACTCCTTCCCCTAAGAACCAACCCCCCAACTTTTAACCCAATTTCAGGTCCAGATACTTCGTCTGCTTCGGATTCTGGGCCGGAACCATGAGGAGAGCAGTGAGACCATGAATGACTTGCTGGCCCAGGTGGGGGTGGGGTTGCCAGTTAAGTGTGTTGCTCTGTGATCCCACTGGCCCTGCGCATCCCTCACATGACCACTCACCATGTGGTGGCCATATGATAACATCTCCATTTCCCTCTGGACCGGGATTTCCCTGAGGACAGGGACACAGTCTGTCTCAGTGCAGTAGCCCCTGGCACATAGCGGGAGCTCAGGGAACCTCGTTAGCTGTTTGAGGGATGATATGATGGAGACCTTTTAGAGACCTGAGGAGAGGACGGAGCCCCTTAGAATGCATCTTCTCTCGCATCCACACAGGTAGCCACGAACACAGACACCAGCCGAAATGCGGGCAACGCGGTCCTGTTTGAGACGGTGCTCACCATCATGGACATTCGCTCTGCAGCAGGCCTGCGGGTACCCTCCCGTATGCCCCTTCCCCCTGGGGCCCCTCCCACCCGCCCCAGCCGGGCAGAAAGGTCCTGTTCACTGGTTTCTCCTCCCCACCCTGGTCATCCTGTGCCACGCAGTCCCCACTCCTGAATGAGCAGGTTGCTCCTTCCCTGACTGTCCCCAACCTCTGCCCCCGTAGGTTCTAGCTGTCAACATTCTTGGCCGCTTCCTGCTCAACACTGACAGGAACATTAGGTAATAGGCCCAGGTGTCTGGCTGGGCTGTGTCACTGAGCCCTGGGTCCTCTGCCCTCCTTCTTCCAGAGTCTCCGGATTCACCAGCCTCTTATTCCTATACCCAGGGCAGGACGGGGTGGGGGAGGGCTGACGGCCATGGCATGACAGGGCCTCTCCTGCTCTGGCCAGGTACGTAGCCCTGACGTCCTTGCTGAGGCTGGTGCAGTCTGATCACAGTGCTGTGCAGCGGCACCGCCCCACCGTGGTGGAATGTCTATGGGAACCTGATGGCTCCCTCAGCCGGTGAGCAGGACAGAGGAACGAGAGGGCAGGGCAGAGGGCCCAGCACCTGGTGGCCAAGACCCAGGCCAGCTCAGAGCAGCTGGAGAAAGGGGACTAAGGAGGCAGGTGCCTGGGGAAGGGGGGGCCTGAGGCATGTCATAGGGTGACCTGGGTTACCTTGTATAAACACACATCTCTCCTGCCAGGCGGGCCTTGGAACTGAGCCTGGCTCTGGTGAATAGCTCCAACGTGCAAGCCATGACACAGGAGCTGCAGGGTTTCCTGGAGTCCTGCCCCCCTGATCTACAGGCCGACTGTGCCTCAGGCATCCTGCTGGCAGCAGAGAGGTGAGGGGATGGGTGCCCAGGAGGCAGAGAGGGTGAAATCCAGGGACCGTCAGCACCAGGACTGAAGAGCCATATGTCCCCTAGGTTTGCCCCAACCAAGCGGTGGCACATAGACACCACCCTACGTGTGCTGACGACGGTGAGGCAGGGGCTGGACTGAGAGCTGGGCGGGAGCATGCAGGGTTCACCACACTGACTCAGCCACGTTCACCCCTCCAGGCAGGCACCCATGTGCGCGATGACGCAGTGGCCAACCTGACCCAACTGATTGGGGGCGCCCAGGAGCTCCATGCCTACTCTGTGCGCCGTCTCTACAGCGCCCTGGCTGAGGACATCTCCCAGGTACTGCTCCCACCACCAGGCCTGGGGCTGCCCAGCGCTTCCTGGGCCACCTGCTCCATATATCTGATTCCCAACTGTTTTTCCCTCAGGGTCACAGCTCTCTACTTAGCAGAGGAGACACTCAAAGGCAGAGCCCTGTTTGTAGTTAGAACACCTGGACTTCTGTCCTGGCTCTGACACCTACTGTCTGTGCAACCACAGATGACTCGTTTACCTTCATGCTAGGTCTACTCTGCATTCTACCCTGCCTATCTCCCGGAGCTGCCTTGATCAAATGAGATAGATAAAAGCTTTTTCTGCTTTTGTATTAGGTTTTGCTTTTTTTTTTTTTTTAAATGTGGGATCTTAGTTCCCAACCAGGGATCGAACCTGTGCCCCCTGCATTGGAAGCATGGCATCTTAACCACTGGACTGCCAGGGAAGTCCCCCATAGTTTTGTTTTTTTTTTTTTTTTTGGCTGCATTGGGTCTTTGTTGCTGCACATGGGCTTTCTCTCTAGTTGCAGCGGTCAGGGGCTACTCTTTGTTGCGGTGTGTGGCTTCTCATTGCGGTAGCTTCTCTTGTTGTGGAGCAGGGCTCTAGGGTGCACAGGCTTCCATAGTTGTGGCACGCGGGCTCAGTAGTTGTGGCTCATGGGTTCTAGAGCGCAGGCTCAGTAGTTGCGGCACACAGGCTCAGTTGCTCCGTGGCATGTGGGATCTTCCCGGGCCAGGGCTCGAACCCGTGTCCCCTGCATTGGCATGCAGATTCTTAACCGGTGCGCCACCAGGGAAGTCCCCGGTTTTATTATTACCTTGAATGCTGAGTGAAATCACAGATGCCAACCAGCATAGCCCCCTTTCCATATTACTTTAGTAGGCTAGGCAGAAACCACCCACCCCTTCCTCAAGGGAGGACCCCCCCGTCACTTCTCCCCATCCTTGCTGCACCCCCTGTGGTTAGGCCATGTAGGTTTGTTTTTGTTTTTGTTTTGGCATTACTTTCTGAATTGTATTCTAGGATATTTTTTTAAATTGAAATATAGTTGATTTACAATATTGTGTTAGTTTTAGGTACACAACAAAGTGATTGAGTTATACATACATATTTTAAGATTACTTTCCATTATAGGTTATTACAAGATATTGAATATAGTTTTCTGTGCTATACAGTAAATCCTTGCTTATTTATTTTACACATAGTAGTTTGTATCTGTTAATCCCATACTCCTTATTTATCCTTCCCAGTCCCCCTTCCCCTTTGGTAACCATAAGTTTGTTTTCTATGTCTGTGAGTCTGTTTCTGTTTTGTATATAGATTCATTTTTATTACTTTTTAGATTCCACATACAAGTGATATCATACAATGTCTGTCTTTCTATGTCTGGCTTAATTTAGTACGATAATCTGTAGGTCCATCCTAGGCCATGTAGTTCTGAAACTTGGCCACCAGAGGGCAGAGGAAGCCTAGGAGCCAGGACAGAGATGGGAGCAAATTAACAAAACTGCTCATAACTGCTCCCAGTGCTGAGGCCCCTCCCTTTCCCCACCCCTCCAAACTCCACCATCTCTGCACTGCCTAAAGGATGTCACGGGGTCTGGAAGTGACACAGGCCCATCATGTTTCTCATCCCATCCAGCAACCGCTGGTGCAGGTGGCAACCTGGTGCATCGGGGAATACGGGGACCTCCTGCTGGAAGGGAGCTGTGAGGAAACTGAGCCCCTGCAGGTAGGTCCTGTGTTGGGGATACACTGAGGAGGGACATATCAGGGGAGGCAGGGCTGGCCCCAGGGTCACTCCCTGTGTCCCCCTGGAAGGTGGAGGAAGAGGAGGTGTTGGCACTGCTGGAAAGGGTGCTGCAGTCCCATATGTCCCTGCCGGCCACCCGAGGATATGCCCTCACAGCCCTCGTGAAGCTCAGCACCCGGCTCCGTGGGGACAACAAGTAAGAGTGGGTCCCAACCCCTCCCACAGAGCCTCTTCTTGGTGCCTCCATTGAGAGATGTCCCTTCACTGTGCCCCCCGTTTCTGAGTTTCTGTCCAGGCCCACACCCCGATCCCCACTCCTCCGTCCTTAGCTTCTTCCTTTTTTTTTTTCTTTTTGCGATATGTGGGCCTTTCATTGTTGTGGCCTTTCCCGCTGTGGAGCACAGGCTCCGGATGCGCAGGCCCAGCGGCCATGACCCACGGGCCCAGCTACTCCGCGGCATGCGGGATCCTCCCGGACCGGGGCACGAACCCGCGTCCCCTGCATTGGCAGGCGGACTCTCAACCACTGCGCCACCAGGGAAGCCCAGCTTCTTCCTTTTGAGCCAAGAATCATGGGTATCTCCGTGGTCTGTGGGGCGTCTTCCTTTCTTGCGGCATCCTGAAGGTGAAGGGCGTGGCAGACGACCCTTCCCACTCACGCACCACCCTGCGGCCCAGCCGCATCCGCCAGGTTGTGTCCATCTACAGGAGCTGCCTGGACGTGGAGTTGCAGCAGCGGGCGGTGGAGTATAACACCCTCTTCCGGAAGTACGACCACATGAGGTGTGCGCGCCACTCTGCCGCAGTGTGGGACCCAACCCCTGGCCCGCTCCCCACTGTCCCTTTCTGGGTGCAGGGGTCTCATCCTCACCTGTGTCCTTCCTCATCCAGTCAGAGCCCCCTACTCACAGTTCACTGAAGCTAAGTGGGCTTCCCACCATCCTTGTTCATCTGAAGGCCAGCAAGACTGTGCCGCCTGAGGAAATCAGAGGGGCCCTTCTGACCCACCATGTGCCCAGGACTCCCCATGTTCTTACCCCTCCTCCCACGTGCCTCTCGCGCAAAGCCCAGGGTCTACCCAGAGGGATACACCTGCATTCCATCCTCCCAGGGCTGCCATCCTGGAAAAGATACCTCTTGTGGAGCGAGGTGGCTCTCAGGTTGATGAGGAAGCAAAGGAAAGCAAAGAAACAGCCCAGCTTTCAGAAGCAGCCCCTGTCCCCACAGAACCCCAGGTGAGGAGGCCGGGAGTCCCGGGGGGAAGAGCATGGTCCAGCTTCCATACCCAGCCCTGACACTTCTGCCCTCTCCCCCAGGCCTCAAAGCTCTTGGATCTGTTAGATCTCCTGGATGGCCCTTCTGGGGACGCCCAGCACCCTCCCCCTCTGGATCCCACCCCAGGAGGCGCTTTGATACACCTCCTCAACCTTCCCTGTGCTCCCCCACCTCCTGGTAAGCCTCAGCAAAGGGGAGATGTCTTAAAGAAGGGGTGGTGGAAATAGGCTGCTTCCCCTTCTAAGCCAAGGACTGAGGTTGGTACCCTCTTCCCTGCTGTGTACCCCCATCACATCCCCATCTTAGTAAAAGGCTTCACTACATCATGCCAGTCTCCTCCTGGACACCCTCCAGTATCTTCCCTTTGTTCCAGACTTCTTACCCTGGCCTGTGGGCCCTGCTTCCTCCCTGCCCACCTCACATGCTTTCCCACTACCCGCTCCACTGGCCCCCTCTCAGCTCCTCAGGCCCTCTCACCTCAAGCCCTTGGCGTTCCTATTCTTTTCACATGGAATGTCCTTTCCCCAGCACATCAAAATGACTGGCTCATTCTCAATCTTCAGGCCTCAGCTAAACTGTCAGATGCCTTCCCCTACCTCTCCTATTTCAGTTAGTTCCCCCCAGTTATCCTGGCATAGTTTGTTTCCTTCAGAGCACCAATTACAGTCTGTGATTATCTTTCTTGTTTATTGTTTCTCTCGCCCCGACTAGGCTGTAAGCTCCATCAGCAGCCGTGCCTTATCCACTCTGTCACTAGCATCTCGAGCAGGGCCCTGCACCCAATGGGTGCTTGTTTAATTTTTACTGAATGAGTGAACCGTTATCTTCAGCCCATACGCTGAGCCACTTCTTTCTCCCTGCTGTAGCTCCCATCCCAAATCTCAAAGTGTTTGAGCGTGAAGGACTACAGCTGGATCTTTCTTTCGTTCGACCCCCTGGAACCCCTACTTTGCTGTTAATCACTGTCACTGCCACCAACACCTCGGGGGGTGATGTCACCCACTTCATCTGCCAGGCCGCTGTGCCCAAGGTTTGTAGAAGACTGGGATTCAGAGGTGGCCTCGGTAATCTAGGAGAAAACGCCACTAAGTAGAGGAGGTGGGTGGGGGAGAGGATGAGATGAGAAGGGAGTGACTTGCAGAGACAGGCACTTGGGGAGTTATGGGAAGAGGGTTTAAAACTATTGGGTGTGGAGGGGTTACCTGAGCCCAGCCAGCTCCCTGCGGTGTGCTCCATCCAACCTCCTGTGTTCAGAGTTTCCAGCTGCAGCTACAGGCTCCCAGTGGGGACACAGTTCCAGCTCAGGGTGGCCTTCCGATGACCCAGCTCCTCAGAATCCTCAATCCTAAGAAGGTGAGCTCCAGGAGCCCCTCGAAGCTAAGACCCAGTGAAGGGGGGAGTCATTGGCGCTTACCCTGGTCTGTGCTCTCCTATTCCTAGGCCCCCTTGCGGCTGAAGCTGCGCCTCACCTACAACCACTTTGGCCAGTCGGTGCAGGAAATCTTTGAGGTGAACAACTTGCCTGTGGAGGCATGGCAGTAACTCGGCCTCCACTCACAGCCTGAAACCCTCCCGTGTCCCCAAGCCCAGGGGAGCCGCTATCTGAGGACAGCCAGCAGGTGGCACTCTGGTCCTGTACTTGCCACTGGAGTGGGGGGGGGGCTGCCCCCAACCCTACAAATAGTGAAAGCCCAATAAAGCCTGAGGGGGGAAGCCATATTTGAGGTAGAAAACGTATGTGAACCACAGCCAGGGAAGCGCCTTCTTACACAGGAAGTAGGTATCTTGCCCTAAGCCTTTGGAACTGGTTTCAACAAAGTAAGGTTTTCTTTCTACCCCTTTCCAGGTTGGGGGGCAAATGTGCCCCTAAACTTCCACAGGAGGCACTCTACCCTCTGGGCCAGAGCAAGGTACAGGGGCAACATCAAACCAGAATTTCTAGATTTCTAACAGGGACTCCCACCCATTTCCCCAGCCTTCTGCTATTCCTCATACCCCAGGGCAGGGAAATCCCTGCTGCCTCCCCTCATCTCTAACTCAGCTGTAAGGCGGTTTAGGAGCCGCTGGCAGAATCAATGGCATCGACCAAGGGAGGGAGGGTGGCAAGGGATTTTCCTGTGCTTAACTACTGATCACGGCTAAGTGGAAATCCTATAAACACGAGCGGAAATCAATGGAGGCAGCTTAGCGGCCAGGGGAGAGGGGCGGCCCACAGATTGCATCTGACGGATGAGGGAGAGGGGGCAGCCAGGGAGGGCTCCAGGAAGGATAGCTGAGGGTAGGGGGAAGGAACAGGCGGAGCTGGAGAGAGAGGATTCACTGTGGGAAGGGAAGGCAGAGAGGAAGAGGCACAGTGAGCCCAGGAATGAACCTCATTCGACCCGGAGCTTTCTTCTCCATCGGGCAAGTGACACCCTAGCCCAGTGTCACGTCTGGATCTTCCAGTCCCCTAAGGCTTCTCTTTGGAGCTGTACACTTCTAGCAGGCGCTGATAGTCCTGGGGCCGGAAGCGCTGTAGGTACACAATCAGCTTGGCAGGTGCCGTCTCCTGCGCCAGCACACCTACAGGCGAAAGGAGAATGAGCAGAGAACCAGACAGAGCCGACAATGCTTTGACTCTCCCTGCCCACGCAGCTGGACCCCAACGTTGTTTCCAAGGCAGCACTGGGATTCCGAACGCCGTCCAACCAGCTTCTCTAACTCCAACCAGCTTCTCTAACTCGCCAGCCCACTCCCTGATTAGCTTAGGGAAGCGGGGCCTAAGAGGGCCACTTGAGGCAGGAGTGGGCCTGGGAAGCCAAGCATGAGCCTCTCCTCCAGCAAGAAGTGGTGAAAGGCACTCAGGCACCATGAAGACAGAGGGTGCATCAACAGCGACTCACTTCAATTACTGCGTCTGCCCCCCAATCAAGATGAAAGCCTGTCCAGCCAGGCCAAAGCTCATTAGCTTGGTAATGAAGCACATGCAGAGATGCACACAGAGAGAGAAACCAAGGGATGTAGGAAGAAGAGACGCAGCTACAGCCATGGGGTGGAATTCACGGGGAATTCTAGCCTGTGTGCTGTGGAGTCACAATAAGCCAGTGTCTGAATGTTAGTGCCTGGCAGCATGCCAGGCAGATAGCAGGGAACTCGCTGTGGGTTTGCTGGGGAGGCAAGAGCAGCATTCCAGGGCTGTAAGGCCCGACGGCATGCACGACACTATACTCCTATGGATGAACTGTGTACAAGGGAGCTAAGCCCGGGAATGGAAAAACGAATCTGCTAACGTTTGCCCCGCTGTCACATAGACACAACGTTCTCGCCTTTTACTCAAGCCAATAGGACAAATTAAATGAGGATTTAGTTGTAAAAGTGAGAGGACAGGAGTTGGGGGAAGGAAGGATGGATGGAGAGATGGAAGAGGAGAACTGACGGAGAGAACTTAAGGACACCTGCAGTGACTAGAAGTATGAGAACTACATGAGACAACGACTGGGATGGATTAGAGACACATGGAATGATTCAATCCAGGTTAGACTACTATTGCAAAAGAGGAAACCGGATTTGATAGAGCCCTAAGCAAACCGGGTCCTCTATAAAATTGCTAAAGTAATTCCCCAGAAATAGCCTCGAGATCCTCCCCACTAACTGGCCCAGCGGGTACACCCGGAAGAGGAGCAAGGGAAGCACAGAAGGGCCTGTCTCCCTCACCAAGCATGCTGCTGAGGCTGTGGATCTTCTCTAGGGCAGCTGGGACTTCGGCCTCCTCTTGCACCAGGGCCTCTACCTCACCCACAGCGTAGCCGAAGTCAGCTGTATCCAGGTCCACCCTGAGCGGCCGCTCCTCTTCATCAGCTCCGCGCGGCACCAGTTTCCAGGCACTACGCTTAGTAACAAAACTAGCTACTTCCTGCAGCCCCAGCGGGCCCAGCACAGCAGCCACGCCTCCAGCCCCCGGGACTTCAGCCCTCAGCAGCTCACAGAGCTGGGCCACAACTGCAGGCTCAGCTGTGAGTTCCATGTACTTAGTGTGGGGTCCTGGGACACTTGCTGCTCCGGGACATTTGAGCTCCCATCCACTGCCCTCTCGCTGTCGGAGCCAGTAGTCAGCCCGCATGAGGCTCAGCTCAGGGGTGTCATAGTAGCTGTCTCGGAAAGTGACTCGGCGCTCCAGGGTACCCCCCAATTCCTGCAGCCGCTCCTCTGTGCCAGGGCCGGGAACGAACTTTCGCTCCACTTCAATCAGGCCCTGGGCCATGCTACCTGCAAGCAGTCAATCAACAAACATTGGCTGAGCTCCCAAAGACCCCTACCCCCGGAAGAAGTTAGGAAGCGCACACACTGTCGCAGGGCTCTCTGTTGGGAGCCCTTCCTCCCTGATGGATGGCCCCTTCTTGTCTCTGATGTTCTAAGGTTCAGCAATAGGGATAAGTCTCCAGTTAGACCCCTTCCACTGCTGAAAATGCCCTCAATCCAAAGGGCTCTCTAGAAAGCAGGTGTAGCGGGTAGCGGGTGTCCTTTCAACGCGCCCGCTAGACACCATGCTACCCCGGGAGGACGGCGGCTCACTGCCGGTGGCGACCCCGCCCGATCCCCCCAACAGCAACGGCCAGCGGAGCCTCGGGTCTCACCTCAAAGCCCCAGGATCTCCCTCTCGCGGGACCTGGAGAAGGGGGAAGGGAGCCCACGCCACGCCCGCGAGGAATGCCGGGAGCAGTTCCTGGCCCTGGACCTCGGCCCGGTTCTTTGCACACCCGGGAGATCCCGGCACGAGCGGCCATATTAGGCCCGCTGTGGCGAAGCCGACAGCAGGCCGGGGCCCGAGAAGCCTGTTAGCTTATGAGAGGCCGCAACCTCCGCGGTGGGCCGAGAGAGAGGCCATCTCCCTGCGCTCTGCTTCTCTTCCCAGACCCCTGCCGCTCTCGGGGGTGGGGGTGGCCCGGCTCTCAGGCCGCCGGCTGAGTCGGCACCCTGGGGCCCGGGCGCATGATGGGAGATGTAGTTCCAAAGGGAGACTTTGCTTTTCTGCCCCACCCGTCGCTATGGTGACAGGAAAGCTGCGATTAACGCCAGCGGGTCTCGACCTAAAGTTGAGAGAGTCGGATGGAAAAGGAGCTGAGGCCCCAGTCCTGTCTCCAACCCCCTTCACCCCGTTGGCAGATGGGCCTGGAATACAAGCCACTCACTCAGACGCTGTCCAGCAAATATTTTATTAACTATTATGGTGTCCCACTGAATAAAGGCCAGTGGGAATGAGCTAGGGAAAAAAAAAAAGGGTAACTAAGACCAGTACAGCTACTCTAGACTCTGGAGTTTTAAAGGGGAGTTAATACATCCCCATGAATGTTCAGGAGAAGGGTGGATGGGAGACTTTCTGTAAGAGGAGGAAGTGATATTTTGGATGAAAACTAAAGACATGATGGGATTTCAACGGTTGGAGACCAAGATGGTGACAGGAACAGCATGAGCAAAGGCTCAGAAGCTGGAGAGCACCTGGCCCATGTGTAAGAGGAAAGAAATGAATCTAGAAATACACTTGAGGGCAGGTTGGAAAAGGTTTTGAGTGTCAGATTGAGGAGTTTGTCCAGTGGCCCCTGAGCAGGCTTTGTCAGGAATAGGAGAAATACTTATGTTCATTTAAAATATAGGAAGACATGAGAATGACCCTTTGCTTTGGGAGACAAAATAGAGAAGGCTTCTTCTCCTTACTCCCTCCCAGGGCTATGATTAGCTGGAGGCATCAACTGCATGTCTGATTCTTTGAGTAAGGTAGCTTGCTGAAGAACAGTGGCTCTTGTCAACTCCTGGGCCTGCTCCTATGATGGGTGCGAAGTGCTAGGTTCTCAATACCTGTCCTCTCCCCAGTATGTTTCTGGAAACACGTGACCCATGGGAGGTACTGTGGAGAGGACACTGGTTTACAGACATGGCATCCTGAACTTGGGATCTCTTTAAGGCATACCCCGCCACATCCTATGACAGGTACCAATGTGCAGAGAGGGGAGGGACCCCAGCCCCTAATTCCTTTCACTGGCCTGCTTTTCATCTGTCCTTTGCCTATCAGTTTTGTTGCCCAGAGGAAGAAGACTTAATCTCTTCTGTGAGTTATAAAGTCCAGTCCACTAGGGCCAAGGCAGCAGTTTAAGGAAAAGGAAAGACCAGACTCCAAAGCTAGACAGACCTGGAGTTGAGTCCCATCTTCACTTTACTGGTGTTTGGCATTGGGCTAGCAACTCCACCTCCCTAAACCTCTGTTTTCTCTTTGGTAAAATGTGGACTGCCTCACAGTTAAGTGTGAGGAATTCAGTGACAAACTGTCACATCATAGAGATTCAAAATGTTAGTTTCTTTCTCCTTCCTTTTTTCCTGTGAACTCCAGGATTTTTTTCTTTTAAGAGAAGTAGGCTATAGCAGCTAGTGTGAGGTCTGGAGTCAGACTATCAGGATTTGAATCATGGAGGGGTCACTTGTTGGCCGTGTGACCTTGGGCCAGTTAATTAACTTGTTTGTGCCCTGGTTTCCTCAACTGTAAAATGAGACTAGTTGTGAGGATTAAATACGTTAATATATGTAAAAGTGCTTGGAACTGTCCCTATGCACTCAATTAATTTTAGCAGCTATTGTTATTAGAATATAGGAGAGCTTATGGGAGCTGATAAACTGAAGATGAGGATGGGGAGCCAGAACCTCCCCTCCCCCCCACCCAACTCTGGGGACTCTGTAACCACGTGGAGGAGACAGAAGCTCCCAGGGACCAAGACTAATTGCTGTGGAAGATAAGGTTCTAGTGCCCAATTGGAAGGGACAGGAACTAATAAAGCAAGAAGAAGGGAGTGAGGAAAGAGAGATAGGCCTCGAGTGGCTCCGGGAAGCTGGCAGAAGCCAGGACTTGCTCTAGAGCTGATTTAAAACAAAATTACAAAACACGTGTGCGATTTCTGCAGGCAGAAGGAAGAGGAGGAGAAGACAGGAAAGTGTTTAAAGGAGCCTGCCCTCTTTGCAGGCACCGGCTTGGACCTGGCGCCACAGTCAAGCAGGTGGCCGGGACCGCTGTCCGCCTGTCCTCGGGCCTCGCGTCCCGCCCACAGTCCAGCCAAGCAGGCGGACACAAGCTCTAGAAACGGGGGGCCGGGGCGGGGGCGGGGGCGGGCGGACTACAACTCCCGGCATACTCCGCGGCGGGCGGGCCGCTGCACCTGCTCAGTGGGGCCGCCCCGGGCGCCTGGGTATTGATTATTCCATTGTGTGGGACGCCTCGGCTCCAGCCAGTGAATGAGGCGGAGGAGTGAGGGCGAGGAGGAGGAGGAGGAGGGCGAGGAGGAGGAGGAGGAGGGCAAGGAGGAGGAGGAGGAGGCAGGGAGCGAGCGAGTGCCCAGGGTGAATCAATGGAAACCCCCTCACGAAGCCGGGAAAACACTTCAGCCGCAGCCAAATAGCATTGATTATTTTCCTTCACTTCCCTCACAGCCGTGAATTTATTTATTTATTTTTTCCATCTCCGTCCCCGACGCCCCGGAGTGAGCGCTGGAGGGAGGGAGGAGGAGGGGAAAAAAAGGAATCAACACATCGGAGAAGTCCCTTCCAAGAGCCACCCCCTCCCCTCCCCGCCTCGCGCTGCTGGGCGGCCGCGGTTCGACTCCCGTCCCTGCTTCCAGCTGAGGTGTAAGTGCATCGATTTCCGATGCTGCTGGGTTGGTTTTTTTTCTCCTCTCCCTCTCTCTTCTTCCCTTCCTTGCTCTTTGGAAGCTTGAGACGGAGGGGAGAGGAGGCGCTCGGAGACTGCCGCTGGAGGGCACGGAGAGGGACGGGAAGGGACTGGGGGAGGGGACCCGGACGGACAGACGGACACACCGAGAGCCTGAGGAGAAGGAGGGACAGGGGTATGGGAGGGAAGGAGAGGGCCTGCGAGCGGGAATGGGGCGAAGAGAGAGATGCCGGGGTGGAGGTAGAGACGGGGAAGGGAAAGGTTTCGAGGCTGGACCAGGAGCCAGCCGGACAGATGGAGGGTAACGAGAGCCTAGACGGGCCGCGCCGAGCTGTGCAGGGAGCGGGGGTCCCGGAGGGAAGGGGAGGCCGGGGGAGTGCGGGGGCTCGGAGCTGTCAGTCTGGAGGCGCCTGGGTCTCGGTGGCCCCCCGCCGGCCGCAGGATGAGGTAGGAACGGCGGCTAGCAGACAGGCAGATGGATGGGCAAGCGCGCTGGTGGGGTGGGAGGGTGGGAGAGGACGTGGATACCCTTAATCTTCGATCTTAGGTTTTGCCAGAAGTTGAGTTGTTTGTTGGTTTGGGGGGTTGGGTTTTGTTTGTTTTGTTTTGTTTTGGAAAGGTGTGAGTAGTAGGTGAGGGGAGGCCTCTACTCCTATTCAAGGTGAAGTGTGTCTCTCCCGGCCCCCAGCTCTCCATCTGCTCTTGTCTGTCCCTCTCTCTGAATAGCCCTATCAACGAGAACTCGACCACGCGTTTTGCTGCTCCTGTTGCCCCGCTGGTCTCTGTCCATGTGTCCCTACCTCTGGATTTTGCCATTCTACACCTCATTCATTCTCCCCACCCATCCATCTCCGAGTCTGTCTGTGTGTCACTGTCTCCGGATGTGACCTCCTACCCGGGTGATCCTTTCCCTGTGTGTCCCTGTCACTGTGTGTTACACCTTGGCTGCCTGACTGTTCTACCCATCTAGGACTCCATGCCCTTTCCTTCAGGGTCTGAGCGGATATCTCTGGCCTTTTCAGGCCGCTTTGGAGTTTGCTTATCAGTCATGACTGATGTTTGTGGTAGTCACTGGTCAGAGGCCTGGAAGAGTGGAGGGATGGAGCAGATGTGTCTCCCCCAAGGATTCGAGTGCCCTTTCAGCATGGCCAGGATGGCCTCCTCTTCCATCTTCACCCAGGGAGCTTTGGAACTTCCTAGCATTGTTGACTGTCCCCTCTGCCATGTGCCTGTGTCCCCCATCAGGACCTCACCTCTGGTCTCCTGTGTGTCATCTGCCTCTCCAGGAGCTTCCCACCACAAACCTCTTCCTCTCTGACTTGGTTTTCCTCCCTTCCCTCACTTTACCATTATATATCATTTCATTTCCCCATTTTGTTTCACCCCCTTTTTTCCCCATCCCTGTCTCCCATGATCTCCTTTGCCTCTTCTTCACCCTTGTTCCCACAATCTGCACTCCTCCTACCTTTTCTCCTTGATCACCCTAAGTTTCTTGTATTCCTTACCTTCTCACCCAGCATTTTAACTGCAGCAGCGAATGTACCAGAGAGCAAAGGGGCTGGGAGAGCTGGGAAGTATGGTTTGTGAAAGCACGTAAACAGGCCAAGAAATCAACTTACTGGACTTTCAGGGGCATATAACCCCTTCATCAGTCAGGGCCATTATGTTCATTCACTGTCAACTTTGATTTTGTAAAAGGACAGTCTCTGGGATTCTAAGCTCCACCCTGCCTGGTTGCCCCTTATCTTTCAGTTCATTCTAGACATCTGCGGCTTTTTCTCTACTTTCTAATTATCTTTTTCCTGGGTCCTCACTCTTATCATATTTGGATTCAGCATGATTCTTTACGAGGCAGTTTTCATTAGTGTGACAGACGCTATTGATATCTTATGCAAGGGGCCAGGTTCATTCAGCCTGAAGAATGGGAAAGGTGGATAAAGAGTCTGGAGAGTTTACCTTGTTTTACGCCCATTATTGTTTTTCCAGAATTCAGGAGCTTGAAGGGTAAAAGGAGGAGGTAGACATGGGCAGAAAATGGAAAATTTCAGAGGTGAATAGAATGACAGAAAGGAAGGGGAGGCCGGGTGCAATAAATGCATGGGGTAGAGAAATGCATGACGTGAGGAACGCGCAAAGGAAGGGATGAAAATACATGTGGAATGGGGGGGCAGGGGAGGAACCAAGGGGTGATTAATGAAAAATTGGGAGAATGAAATAAAACATGAATTAATAGTGATACAGAAGGAGAGAGGGAGAGAAAGGATAGATTATTTCTCAAGAGGAAGGTCATCAGAAAAAGCAATATGAACTGAATAAATACAGTGGTAAAATGGGGGAAAGGAGGAATGGAGGAATAAGATGAGGTGGGAAAAGAGTATGGTACAAAGAAGGGAAATGGAAGGCAAAGGGAGGAGTGCTGAAGCAGATCAGAGCTGCACAGAGCTTGGTAGGGGGAGAGAGGAGAGATGAGATATCAAAGGAAACAAATGCCTCTGGTGTGAGGACACAGCATGACGGATGCAAAGAGAGCACAGCAGGAGGGGCGATTTGGAAAAAAGGCAGAGCAGAAATACCACTGGGCAAAGCCCCAAAAGACGGAGATGCCAAAGGAGAGGAGAGAGAGCGCAGAGATATCTGGTGAAGAGAAGGAGAGATTTGGCTCATTCCATTGGCCAAATCCCTCACTACCCCCCCCCCCCCAGGCCTTTGCTTTTCAACCCCAAGCCAGGGCAACGTGAGCAAAGA
This sequence comes from Phocoena phocoena, assembly GCF_963924675.1. Taxonomy (NCBI): domain Eukaryota; kingdom Metazoa; phylum Chordata; class Mammalia; order Artiodactyla; family Phocoenidae; genus Phocoena; species Phocoena phocoena. The sequence goes on from NC_089220.1 coordinate 73,844,047, forward strand.
CATGAAAAAGTAGAATTCCCATTTACTTTAGCTGATAGGAACTGGAATCTTTCTAGCCCCCTGAGCACCAAAGACCTCCAGCCTCTGATGTCATAAACTGCTGGTGTTGCCTTGGCAACCTGACAGGGGTCCTCCCTCCATGATGTCAGAGGAGCCGGTGTTACCTTAAGACCCATAGAGGAGCAACTTGCTGCTTTGCTGGGGAGCTGCACACATATGGGGCCGGGGCCAGAGTCAAATCTGTAGGATTCCTGCATCTGGTAGCTTGACCTTGCTGCCCTGGAGCTGTTCTTAGCTCCAAATGAAGTCTTGTTTGTGAGCACCTGAGGTTCACTAGAGCCTGCAGGAGCAAGAGAAAGGGACCTCAGGAGACAGGGGCATTGAGGACGGGATGGTGGGACTGAAAAGCAGGAAAGAAGGAAGAGAGCTGGAAATGGCATTTACAGAATGTGAAAGGAGAAGGGCTCTGTGAGCAGGGAGGGAAGTCCCTGAAAATGTAAGATGAACCTTGCTTTGGCTTTAGGAATGGAGCCGGAAGCTGGAAATGCAGATTAGAGGGGATAGGAGCTGTGTGAGAGCTGTGTGAAGCAGGGATACAGAATAGGGAAGGATCCTGAAATGCCAGAGGGCATGGTGGAACTTGGCTGTGGAGGGAGGGGAAAAAAAGGGGGGACTCTGAGAGAAGCTGTCAGGTGAGAGATCCAGGGTGAGTCCTGATGGCCATATGAGCAGGGGCTGCATCTGTCTAGTTTCCCATCGTTTTCCAGGACCTAGCACAATGTCTGTCACACAGAGGATGCTTAATATCTATTGATCAAGAGGTCAAATTAATAGGGAGAGGCTAAGGAAAAGACTTGCCCACCTTCCTTTCACCCCGCCCCTCAGGCCTAAGTCTGCATAAATGGGCAAGCTGGGAAAGCAGACACTGAAGGAAAAGGCTGGAGGGGAGCAACTGTGAGATCTGAGGCAGAGAGAGGAGAGACTGGGTTAGGGGCCCACTTGGAAGCATCCAGGGCTGACTCTAGGGGCTGATCTGGGGAGTCTTTGCAGAGATAATGGGAGGAAAACATGAATGAACAGTCTTAGGAACCCAGAAGGAAGATATGGAGGAGGCTAGAGAAAGGAGGTGGTTTCCAGAAAAGGTTGAGAGTTGTTTCTAAAGATAGAGTCGGAGATTTTGAATTGGAAGTAGCATCCTTACCCCACCCCATTCCCAATCGTGAAACCACAATTGAATCTGCCATATATAAATACATTAAGTACACACACACACACACACACACACACGTGCGCACACACGTGCTGATCACAAAGAGTTCATAAATCAATTCCAGGCCCATCCTAAACACCCTGTCCAAATCCAGACAATTACAAGGAAGTCAGCATTGGCCAAGTGGGCCAAAAGGCAGAAAGAGGCACAGACTTGGATGTAAGAAACCCTGTGAGGGATGGCCTTGACATCTGACTACGCAATGCGTTGTTGGAGTCGAGAGACAGAAAGTAAAAGAGGGAGAGGCAGGAGACGCGGAGCTCATCGCAGCTCTGAGGTCTGAAGGGCGGGGAGTCTAAACGCGGAAGCCATAGAGGAGAAAGATGCACCCAGTCAGGAATTATAACTTAACCTGTTCCTGTGGCAAATGGATCAAAGGAAGCTAGGATAGAAGCCCGGGATGAGAGGAAGCGAGCTGGGAGCCCTGGGGGAGAGTCTAGCTATAATAAGAAAGGCCAGGGCAGCTGGAGAAGGGGCCAGTGGGCGGGGGCCTGCAGGGAGGACAGCGGCGGCTGGATGCACGGTCAGCCACCGCCATGGACCTGGGCAGCACATATTTTGCAGCAGGCGACAGGCTGTCGACACGGCGGTCCTTTACCTCACTGTTAGAAACTCATTTCATTGATTTTTCCATCTTTCTTCTCTGGCTTCTCAGTCATCCCACCCCTCACTTTTCTAGAGCCCCTTGCCTCACTGTGGAAAGCCCCAGGGGACTGCCTGCCCACCCGTCCTCCCCCCCGCCAGGCTGGTGAGACAGGGTGAAGGATTTAGAGGTGCCTTTCAGCACCCTGAGGTAATCCCATTGGCTCTCAGTATTCCCCTCTTACAAGCACTTGTGCAGACCAGGGCCTCTGTGTCCAGTTGTCTAGGGTGCCCAGTTAAGGGGTAACAGGGCTGAGATCCACCTGCTCCCCTGTCACCAAGCTGTACCACTGCCGTGCACCTGGAAGAAGACACCTTTTCCTAATCCCTCCCAAGACAGCTCGGCACCCCTCAAAATCTCTTTTTCAAAGTCAAATGAGAGAACAGGAGCTGCCTCTGTATTGGGGCAGGAATATGGTATTACACTGAAGCCAGGGTTCCAGCCTTGGAATCGCAGCAGGGCCACCCAGTGGTACAGTGTTGGCACAGGGGCCTGTGAAATTAGAGGGCCATAAGTAGCAAGCACCCTCTGTGGAGAGAAGAGGGCATTCAAATGCTGTGTCTGGTCCTCTGTGGCATTTTGATGTGCAGAGTAGGTGGGACGGGGTGGGTGAAGAAACGTTTACTTCACGTGTGGACATTTCCCTGGTGCCTCCTCCAGTTACAGCCAACTACCCTCAGCCTCTCCCTTTGGGGCTGGCATTGGGCTAAAGGTCAAGAGTCAGTTGCCAATCATTTGGCTTCTCAGTGAAGGAGGGCAGAGGGTGGGACAGGAGTGTTAGGTTGTGTTTCCCTGAGGAACTGATGGGGTAAATGCCATTTCCATCCTCAGATTTTTCACTCCTTGTTTTGTTGGTGATGCACCCCTACCCCACCTCAGCCCCCAGTCTCAAGCCCAAGGCCCTCTGGCCCACCCTCCTTTTCCTCTGGTCTCGGCAAGGTTGTTTCTCTGGGGCCCAGTGTGTCTTGAGTCTCAGGTATCTGAGTCTAGATTCTGCTGCTTGCTTTGACTCGTGTGTCTGTCACGCCCACCCCCCCCCCCCCCCCCAATCACAGTTGTCTTCCTTTCTATCCAGCCATTTCCACGTTCTGTACCACTTTTCCTGCTTGGACCACAAACTGCTCCTTCCTCCCATCCCCAGCTTCATGAGGCTATGTGGTTTTCAAAACCTAGAGATAAATCCCGGTGCTTTAGGGAAAGGAGTGTGCTTGAGGTTAGGAAGAGGGAAGACCAAGATACTGGTTCAGGATGGACGGGGCAGGGAGGAGTGGGAAAAGCGGAAGCAGGCTGAATAGGACGAGAAAGAGGGAGTCAAAGGTAAAAACCATGTGACTTGGAGCCGGGAGAGAGGTGGAGAGAAGGCCACGGTTTAAATGAAAAAGGAAGGAAGGCGGTAGGCTGAGGCTGCGAGGACTAAGAAACTGAAGAGAAAAAACCCGGAGCCTGACCCCCTGCAGAGAAATGACGGCCGCGAGGAGGAGGGAGGCCGAGCGGTTGTGGAAGAGGCTTAAGGCGGAAAAGGCAGGCGGCCGGCTCAGCCTCCGCGTCAGTCCTGAGTTCAAGCCGTGCCGGCTTTGACCCTTGTGGGAGGAACTGAAGTGGCAAATTAACGACGATAATGAAGTCACTGCACCTTGTTTGTCTTTGCTGGTTTCCCCTTGAGATTTGTCCTTTGGCCAGACGGGGCACCGTGGGGGAGGGGAGGGCCAGCAGCAGGGAAGGGCGGGGGAGGGGCGCGGAGAAGAGGGCGCGGAGGACAGACGGACCCGGGGAAAAAAGAGGGAGGGGGATGAGGAAAGGAGAGAGGAAGCCAGGAATGGAGGAGAGGAGGGACGGGGGACGAGGGAAGAGGAGGGCAGGGGAGAGAGGCGCGGAAAGACGGGAAGGGAAGAGAACAATGGGGAACGGGAGAGGGAAGCCTGGAAGGAGGAGCAGAGGACCGGGAGGGAGAGGAGCGGTGGCACGGGGAAATGGCGAGCCGGAGGGAAAGGACGTGGCCGGGGTGCGGGAGCTGCAGCTGGCGGGGCCGGGGGCGGGGCCTCATCTCCATCTCTAACGGCTGTGAAATGAGGTTAGCTCCATTAGAGGCGGTGAGAGTGTAACGAGATCACACTCATTAGGGCTGGGCCATCCCAGTAATTACCACCACCCCAAACACGCCCGCGCCAGCCGGGGCACCGAGCACAAACAGGCACGCCAGGCACGTGGCAGCACACCCGCACAGGACACCACTTCCCGCTGAACGGGAAGCCCCAGGGCCCACGCGGGTGTAACCGAGAGCCTCGGGGAGACCCTTCACTAACCCCGAAGAGGTGCCGGGACAGGGCTACACCCAGGCCCTCAGCCACACACACAATAAAAAGCAATAAACATACACGTACACCCGAACTCGGGGAATAAGACACGTGGATGCGCAATTATCGTTTCCATTTATTGATCACATGCAAAGTGCCAGTCTCAGTAATGATCGTCTCAACGGGCACAACTCCAGGAGGAACTATTCCCCATTCTATTTACGAAGCGACAAGCTTTAAGCAACCCACCCGAGGACATTTACATCGTAGGGAATAGAACTAGAATTTGATTCCAGGTGTCTGACCTTAAAGGCTATGTTTTAAAATAATACCATACCGTTTTTTCTGAAGTTCATATGCTATTAAGAATACACATGTGTAGACTTCCAACTTTCAGAGAGGTTATCAGAAATCTGATACCCACCACAACCCCGCCCCCAGCAGAGAGAGAGAGAGAGAGAGACACAGACACACACACACACACACACACACACACACACACACGCGCGCGCGCGCGCACACACACAGAATGGCCAGGGCCCATGCATAGACTGCAATGCGAATAGCGCCCCCTGGAGTCGCACAAAGCAGTGGCCTGTTCTGGCCCATCCTAACACTAACAACTGGGAGAAGGCCATCTAACACTTTCAAGCTCAAAGGAGAGCATGACAGCACATATGCTCAAAGCAACACACGTAAGAGCAGAGTAACACACTCAGACTCAAGGATCTCATTCAGAATGCTTACCAGCCAGAGCTCAGAAGCTTACAAATTAACTTGAGAGCAGAGCACTGGGGTCAGACTACCTGAGGCCAATCTCAACTCTATTTTCCAAGTGTTAGACCTTAAAAATTACATAACCCATCTAACTCTGTTTCTATGTTTGTAAAATGGGAATGAGTAGCTGTATGTATTTTATCAGATTGTAGTGGAGGATTAAGTGACGTGATGCTTCCAGAGGGCTCGGCACAGTGCCTGACACAAGGTAAACATTTAAAGATACTATTATTAGTTGTTGTTGTTGTTTTAATAGTATTTAAACAGAGTCATTACTATCACAAGGGTTCACGCAGAATCAGAGAACCAGAAGGATTTATTTATATACACAGCCACTTACAATGGTATCCTTCCAAGTAATTCTAGAAGAATTGCACGTAATTCTTTTCAAGCTCAGGGAGATCGAAGGTCTTCCGCAGAGGTCCCCCATGCCAGGATCAGATAGGATCCTGAATCTAAATTCAAGGGCACAGCTCCCTGTCCCCTCGCTCTGGAGTGCTCATACAGAAGAAGGGTTCAGAGCTGGCTTTGCGTGGTTATCTAAGCCTGGGTCTCTCCAGTGCACCTACAAGATCACACAGCTCCACACTGCTGTCCTAACACTTGTGGCATCATTGAGGGAGAGGCAGTGGCAAGAGGCTCCACTCCTCTCCACAACATCCTCTCCTCCAGCAGCAGACATGCTGCAGCACATCTCAACAAAGCCACGCAAATGTGGATGGATGTTCCTCTCTGGTTGTGGTTTTAATCCACAGCTTCCCTTTTAGCCCTGTCTACTCCCTCCAACCCCCATCTTCTTCCTCTTAGCCTCTCCCTTCTCCTCACACCCCACCCAGTTCCCCCCAGCCCACCTTAAGCATCTTGCTTGCTCCATCCCTCTCACTGGGGACAGGCCACCTGCCCTATCTGCTGCCAAAACTGGGGGCCCTCAACGAGATTCAAGATTCTCCAAGATTCAAGATTCGGTATTTACATGTACAGATCGAGATCCAGCTCCCCGCTCCTTCCCTCCCTCTCCCTCCCTTCTTCCTCCATCCTCTTCTCTGCCTTGGCTGTCCTTCTTTACTCTCTATGATACTCCTTTTCCTGACTGTCTCATTTCCTGCCATTCTTATTTTCTCTCTTTAGGACAAAAATTCTCTTGCACAAAGTAAACACTCCCTAAGTACTGGGGTGCCAGGGAGATGTCTAGGAGAGATAGGTAGAATTAAAATGGAGGAATAGGAGTACCTTTTTTTTGTTTTCTTTTTAAATATAGAAGGTAAGCTTTAGAGACAGAGAAAGTGATAGTTTTAATGCAAGGAGAGGCCATAATAGTTCTGATGCAAGTGTGAGCCTGGGCAAAGCTTCCAGTCTCTGGTTTGGGATAATGGGATGTCTCTAGACGCAGCGATCAAGAGGGCCTGGTGAGAAATGAAGTCTGCTGCTGGGCAGACTAGATTTAAATCCTGCCCACCAAAGAATCTGCCCTCAGTCGAAAAGGGCAGAGATGAGAGGATGAGTCCAGGTCAAGAAGGGGCAAGACAGAAGGAAAGCGTCAGCCTAGCTGCACACACCTTGCCCCCCTCTTGGGGTGGCGAGGGCGGAGAGCGAGAGAGAAGGAAAGAAACTGACCTGATAGACACCAGTATGGGCACTTTTCACATGTTACCTGTACTAGTCTTCACGACAGCTGGGTAAGGACAGAGGTGGCAGCTGTGTGATCTTGTAGGTGTACTGGAGAGACCCAGGCTCAGATAACAGCACAAAGCCAGCTGTAAACCCTTCTCCTGTAAGAGCACTTGGGAGTGAGGGCCAGTGAGTTTCCAGATGAGAAAACAGAGTGGATAAGTAACTTACCAAGGCTGCAGAGCTGGTGAGTGGCGGGGAGCCAGGACTGAACCTGGGTCTAAGTGAATCCATAGCCCATGTTCTTCCACTGCCTTAGAAAAGAAATCTCACCTGGTTAGAGTTTATTTGCTGTTGGTACCGACTGATCCCCCTAACGTGGGCACACATACTCCATCTTTCCTGCTTCTCTTCCCCTCCCCTCTGTGGCTGCCTCTTAAAAGTAACAGGTTGAAACCAAAAGGGGAGAAGGGCAGGGCAAAGTTAGTGTGGAAGAGGGCAGGCTGGAGGCAGGGATTTCAGAGAGAAGAAAGAAAAGGTCCCTAAAATGGGCTCCAAGGAAAGAGGATAGATGGAACAATTGGAAAAGTGAAAGGCAAAAATGTCTGGAGGGCTGGGACTTGGAAATCACTGTATGCAAATTGTAAGCAAATGTGCCAGTGCCCTCTGGCCGACTTGGCTGGGGAAGATTTTGCCCTGTCGTTGGGTTTGAAGAAAAGAAAGGAGAGGGGATTTTGTTTTAAGTTGGGGAGATGGGAGGAGAAAGCCAGTCTGTCCCTGCGGGCCTGTCCTCTCTTCGGTGATGTTCCCTCCATAACCACTAGGGGGCAGTCGTGTCACTTTTCCACTCCAGCTCTGCCAGAGGTGGGAGGGGGCTCCAGCCCGGGGGAGTCCTGGTCTTGCTGGGGCTCCAGCTCCAGAGGAAGTGCCCCTGGCCAGCTTTGCCTCCAGTTCTACAGGCCCCACGGCCTGGTGCCTCCTCGGTGAGGGGCACAGTCTTCCTTTCCTCAGGCCTCACTTCTTTGGTCCTTCCTTTGCCCTTGCTCCTTTGGCTCCTGTAATTCTCGGGTTCTGAAGTCTCAGAGTGTTGTCTTTTGTGGTCTCAGAGCCCGCCTTTGCAGCTTTCCACTTCACATCCAAGCCTTTCTGTCCCTCTCATAACGTCTTTCTTTGTAGCTCTCTGGGTCCTACTGTCTGTCCTGAAGCCTCCTGGTTCCCTGGCATCTTCCTGTTCTAAGTACGGTACATTTCAAGAAGTAGGAATTCTTGTCCAGCTACTTACAGGGTGCTTTTCTGCCCACCTCCCATGGAAGAATATCTCAGTTCAGGAATTATGTTGATGGGGCAACAAGTCCCTAGCTGAGCTTTGAAAGAAGTAGCACTGCCATCCTTTCCTTCTCTCCTTGAGGAATAGCGAGGGACCTGGGTCTGGACAGAGGAAGAGGGCAATACCCCCAAAAAACCTCTTCTGTTTCCCCATAGCTTTCTCTCCATTTTCCCTTTCTCCTCACGCTGTGAGGGAAGGAAGCATTAGGGAGGGTGATGGAATGAAGGGGCAGCAAGGGAGCTCTGGAGGCTGAGGGCCATTTTGGAGCTAGATGATTCATCTTAGGGGATGACTACACCCTCAGAACTCTCCACCCTCCCCTGGCTCCAGGCCTGCCTCCTCCCATCCCCCTTGGTGGCAGCAGCCTTGTAATTTAAAGCTCTTTCTGTCGCCTCTAATGTGATCCTCTCGTTTTATTGACTCTCTCTGCCGTCTGTGGCGCCCCTTCACATCAATCTCCGCTCTAATCACACCGCCACCACTGCCTGCTCTGTCTCCCCTAACCCCTCTCCTTGTGGGCCCCCGGCCCTCGCCTCTACCCAGGTCCTTCCTTTTGACTATCCCCCCACCTCCACCCTACACCCGATCCGCCCTCTTCCTCCTTCCCTCCTCCACACGCAGGAATGCCAGGGCCTTTAAGGGCTCGCCTTCTCCCTTTCCCCACGTCTAAGGTGTACCCTGAGGGAGAGGAGATGCCCTTAAGGAAAGCCTGGAACCACAGGAAGAATGACAGTGGTCTGAGGGAGAATAAGACTCTGGGCCTGGTCGTGGTGCGTGGGAACCTGTCTCCAGAAAGAGATGAAAACTGAGGTCAAGGTAGGAAGGGCAGAGAAAGGGACACAGATTCAGAGAGGGACAGAAGAAAAGACTGAGGCGGAGGAAAATGGAAGGAGGGGGGGAAAGTGAAAAAATAATTGCTGCAGTTCAAGGTTTGTAATAAATAGTGCGTGATGGGAGAAGCACAGAGAAGAAGGGGGAGGGGAGTTGGTGGCAGTGGGGGGAGCGGGAAGAGAGGCACTGAGGCAGAGATAAATTTGCAATTGAAATTCTTTCCTGAAGAGGGGGAGGGGGAGGGGAGGGGGAGGGGGGAAAGAGATTTGCAATTTTAAACAGCTTCAGGCCTACCCTCCCCCCGCTGATCCAGGTCTCACCCACTAGCTAGCCCAAAGCTAAGCTCCTTTGGTTTCTAGCTAGGAATCAGCTGTCTTTTTTCCAGTCCTGGGAAGTTAAAAGCTTTGGAGAGAGGATTTGGGGCTTAGGTCTTCCTAGCCCTCCTCTGCAGTTTGATCTACAGTTGTGATTCGGGAGCCAGAGAGAAGTTGCTGACGGATGTGAGGTGGGCCAGCACGGGGAGAGCACCCACCAGGTTCAGCCCTCAGTGTCAGGGCCCAGGAGGGGCCGCTCTTGCCCGGTCTCACTTCTTCCTACCAGGTGAGCCCCCATTATGGGGGTGACAGTGGAATGTCAGGCCCTCACACTCCAGCACATGTATCTCCCCACTTCCCCCGGCACCCCAAGGATTCCATAGGAAGAATATCTTTATCCCACAACTTCAGGGCTTCTGCTTTCTGGTTATGTAAGATAACTGCCCCCCCCCCCCCCCCCCCCCCGCGCCCCCGTCCAATTCCTTTACTTCCCTGTTAGTTCTCCACCCCCCCTCGGCCCAGGTGCTGATTTGCATCTTCATTAGCATGCAGAGCCAGCCCCTCGCGGAGCGCCTTAATGGCTCCTCCTTCGACTTCACGCCTGGCTGGTCCCCCAGGAGGAGGAGGGAAGTGGGAATGGGGGCCTCCAGGCTGAGTGCGGCCAGACCAAGGACCCATTCCAAATCAGGGAATCTGAAGGTGAGGGTTAGAGGCTGTCCAAGGCGGGAGAGGCCACACCACTTCCTGGCAGCACTCTGGCCTGAGCGCTAAAGGTTTAATCGTTCGATATCTGCTGATAATTGAGAACTGAAGAGGAGTCAGGCCACCTGGGACACTGGGAGAAGCATGGGATGGTGAGGCATGGGGGAATTGGTGAGTTTGAGGGGGGACCAAGGTAAAAAAGCGGGTGGGGCTCAGTAATCCTAGTCAGCTGGAGGCAGTTCAGGAATCCTGACTTCTAGACTTTGGGAGGCTCATTTCGCCAGTACTGTCTGCGGGGCAGTCCGCGTAGATGGAGGAGCCCAGGCCACAGCTTTGGGGACTAGCTCTGTGCCCGCCAGTCCTTTTCTAGTCTCACGGCCTGGGAGCTGTGTGACAATCAGCAGCTTATTCCGCCTCTCTTTCTTGGGTGCCTCACCCATAAAATAAGGTTGTCGTGAGATTAAATGAGATAACTGATTAAAGCAGTTAACACAGTGCCAGGATCATGCTATATGTACCTTAATATTATTACTGTTACTTTTTTTAATCCCTGGGGAGGAGGAGGGGTGCGGCTCATCTCACACAAGCCATTGTCTCAATTGGCCAGAAGCTCTTCCACCTGTGATGAGAGATGGCTATGGAACGCATCTGAGAGCAGCATGGTGTCTGCAGGCCAGAGGAAAGTCACTGTGGCCTCTCTGGCAAGAGGACCTTGACTTTGGGAAACTAACTCTTCAGGGTATGGAAAATCTGAGGGTCTTTCCCAGAGCTGATTTATTCAACAGACATGTATGGGTATGTGGCAGGCATCTTTCTCGGTACCAATGATAGGGCAACCAATAAAGCAGAGTTCCTGCGCTCATGGAACGTAGTTTCTAGAAGGGAGAAATAAGGAAACCAGGAAATATCAGGTAGTGATGAATCTCTGAAGAAAATACGCCCCCACCCCCCGCCGCCGCCGGTTGCGTTAGCTTCTGTAGAGAGGCGAGGCCTGTTGGAAGAGGTGCTATTCAAGCAGACACCGAATGACAAGGAGCCACTGGGCAGAAGTCTGGGGGAAGAGCACTGCAGGCAGAGTAAACAGCTCGGGCAAGCTGCCAAGGTGGGAATGAACTTGGTGTGTTTGAGGAACCAAGAAGGCCAGTGGGCTGGAGTTAGCCAGCCAGGTGGGGTGGAGAGTATTAAAGATGTGTCAGAAGTAGGCAGGTGCCAGGTCAAATAGGCCTTTTTTGTAGATCAGGGAGCAGAGTTTGGATTTTATTTACCCTGCAGTGAGCTCACTGATGGGTTCTCAGCAGAATATAGTATGGTTTCCATTTTGAAAGGTGATTATGATGCCTGAAATCTGCTTTAAAACAATACAGGAAAAGGGGAAGTGGGTGAGGATATAGCTGAAACAAGATTGGCCATGAGTTAACAGCAAGGTCCTCCTGTATAGCACAGGGAACTATACTCAATGTCCCGTGATACACCATAATGGAAAAGAATATAAAGAAGAATGTCTCTGTGTGTAACTGAGTCACTTTGCTGTAAGTAGAGATTGCCACAAACTGCACTTCAATTAAAGAAAAAAAAAAGATTGGCCCTGAGTTTGGAGACTGTTGAAGCTGGGTGATGAGTACAAACGGGTTCCTCATATTGTTTGGTCTATCTTTATGTATGTTTGGCATTTCTCATAATTGAGAAATAAATAAAAGATCATTCTGAGTGGAAGGAGGGGCAGTAGTGGAAGTGGAGGCCAACGTGGAGTCTGTTGCACTCGTTCAGGAAAGCGACAGTAATGGCTTGGGCCAGGGTGGTGCTGACGGAGACGTGGATGAATGGAAGGCTGAGACGCTCGCTTGAGAGACTGCTGTCGAATTGCCTGCCTGTGGGTGAGGGCGAGAGGACACTTTGGGTTTCTAGCCTAAGCAACCAGGTAAATGGTGGTACCAAGTTTTGAGATCGGGAAGATGGGAAGAAACAAGTTCAGGGCAGAAATAAAGAGTTCTGATTCTGGACATGTTCACTTTGAAGTCTGTTAGACGCTAAGGTAATGAAGCTTCAAGCTGGCAAATGGGCGCTTGAATCCGGCGCTCAGGGAGGAGGGTGGGGCCGGAGGATCCGGAGAATCTACTGCCTGACTGGGTGTCTCCGCTGCCACCTCACAGCTCCGCTCTCTCCGTGTCTCCCCCACAGGGTCCTGGCTGTCACGCTGAAATGAACCCCCAGCTCTCCTCCGTCTGCCATGGCCACCCTTAACTCGTCCTCTACCGCTGGCACCACCCCCTCCCCTGGGCACAATGCCCCGTCCCCGCCTCCGGACACCTCCCCCCGCACCCCCTCTGATCCTGTCACCAAAGATCCCCCTGCGGCCCCCTCCGCCTCTGAGAGCATGAGGTCCTCAGAGCCCGGGGGGCAGCCCCTGGAGCCAGGCTGTGGCCTCGTCCCACCAAAGGAGATAGGGGAGCCCCAAGAGGAGCCTGGCCGTGGTGGCTCCCCGCCAAAGGGCCTGGGGGCGGAAGAGGACAAGAAGCAGGGGGAGGGAGGAGGAGGGCTCCCTCCTGTGGACCTGAGCGACCACTTAGTCTTCACGGCTGGCGGTGAGGCCTGCCTAGTGGCCAAGCTGTCCCTGACAGGTGGCAGCGAACTCCCGTTACCAAAGGGCTTCCCCTGGGGTGAGGCAGGCATCAAGGAAGAGCCCAGCCTGCCCCTCCTTGCCCACCCGCCCCCTGTACACCTCACTGCCCTTCACATCCAACATGGCTTTGACCCAATCCAAGGCTTTAGCTCTTCTGACCAAATTCTGTCCCACGATACCTCAGCGCCATCTCCGGCCACCTGTGAGGGAAGGGTTGGAGCCTTCTGGAGCTACCAGCTGGCTCCAAACCCACCTGGAGATCCCAAAGATGGCCCCACGGGGAGCAGGGGAGGAGACCCCAGGGCACTCTTCTGGCTCTGCCTCCCGTGCCGCCTGGGTTTCGGCAGGCCCCAGGCCTTTGTGGGTCACACACAGTCTCACGGGGTGAAGCTAACCGCTGCTCAACACCAGGGCCTGCCAGGCAACCCAGCCGTGCTCCGGGAGGGGGACGAGGGCTGCGTGGCCCTCCTGAGCTTCCTGGAACCACAGCTGCCTGCTCACGCCCCTTTAGAAATACCCCTTGACAACAGCAGCACCGTGAACATGGAGGCCCACGCGGCTCAGACCGAGGATGGCCCCGCTGCGGCCGAAGCCCAGGCCCCTGTCCTGCCCGTGGAAGAAGGCATGGCCCTCAGCCCGCCCTCCCCGCTGACAACCCCAGCCGCCTGGAACCCCAGCCCAAGCCAAGCCAAAGAATCGCCGACGCTGGCAGGCGAGGCAGGGCCAGGTTGGTTCCCCGAGGGGCAAGAGGAGGATGGAGGGCTCTGCCCCTCGCTCAACCAAAGCTCACCCACCTCCAAGGACGGGGGCGTTCTCCCTGCCCCAGTGGGCTCCCCCGAAGACCCCGGTGACCCGCCCCAGCCCTATCGCCCAGCCGACGATTACACCCCGGCCCCTGCGGCCTTCCAGGGCCTCAGCCTGTCCAGCCACATGGCTCTGCTACACTCGCGCAACTCCTGCAAGACGCTCAAGTGTCCCAAGTGCAATTGGCACTACAAGTACCAGCAGACCCTGGATGTGCACATGCGGGAGAAGCACCCTGAGAGCAACAGTCACTGCAGCTACTGCAGCGCTGGGGGCGCCCACCCCCGCCTCGCCCGGGGGGAGAGCTACAACTGTGGCTACAAGCCCTACCGCTGCGACGTCTGCAACTACTCCACCACCACCAAGGGCAACCTCAGCATCCACATGCAGTCCGACAAGCACCTGGCCAACCTGCAGGGCTTCCAGGCGGGGCCGGTGGGGCAGGGGAGCCCCCAAGAGGCAGCGCTCCCGCCCCCCGCGGGGGACAAGGAGCCCAAGACCAAAGCGTCCTGGCAGTGCAAGGTGTGCAGCTACGAGACCAACGTCTCCCGCAATCTGCGCATCCACATGACCTCCGAGAAGCACATGCAGAACGTCCTCATGCTACACCAGGGGCTGCCGCTGGGGCTGCCGCCGGGGACGGTGGGGCCAGGCCCCCCTCCCCCGGCAGGGGCTGCCCCCGCCACCTCCCCTGACCTCTTCCAGTACTTCGGACCGCAGGCCCTAGGGCAGCCTCAGGCTCCCTTGCCTGGCCCCGGGTTGAGGCCAGACAAGCCCCTGGAAGCCCAGCTGCTCCTCAATGGCTTCCACCACCTCGGAGCACCTGCCCGCAAGTTCCCCACAGCTGGTAAGCTCCCTGGGTGTTCTCTTTTCCCTTCCTCGGGGCCAAACTCGGTTCCCTGCTTTCTCCCCAGGGCCAGCCCCGCCGCTTAAATAACCCCAGCTCCCTCAGCATCCACCCCTCCCATTCCCACACAGCACACTGACCCTTCCCTGTTCCTTCCTGGGGCCACTAACCTGTCTCTGTCCCCTAGCCCCCGGCAGCCCCTCCCTGGACGCCCACCTGCCTCAAAGTCAGCTTCTGGGCCCCTTGTCCGACGGGCTGCCTGCCTCGCCGCCCCCAGATGACAGCCCATCCCTGAAGGTGTTCCGATGCCTCGTGTGCCAGGCCTTCAGCACAGACAGCCTGGAGCTGCTGCTCTACCACTGCAGCGTGGGCCGGAGCCTCCCGGAGGCCGAGTGGAAGGAGGTAGCTGGTGACACCCACCGCTGCAAGCTCTGCTGCTATGGCACCCAGCTCAAGGCCAACTTCCAACTCCACCTCAAGACCGACAAACATGCTCAGAAGTACCAGCTGGCGGCCCACCTGAGGGAGGGGGGCGGGGCCATGGGCACCCCCTCCCCAGTGCCCCTGGGAGATGGGGCTCCTTATGGGTCTGTCCCCACCCTGCACCTGCGCTGCAACATCTGTGACTTTGAGTCCAACAGCAAGGAGAAGATGCAGCTGCACGCCCGGGGTGCGGCCCACGAAGAGAACATCCAGATCTATAAGGTGAGAGCAGGGCAGGAATCTGGGATTTGAAGGGCACAGCACAGAGCCTGAGGGGGAGAGGAGAAGGGGACGGGGCTGGAGCAAGGAGATGCAGAGTGGGAAGGTGATGCGAAAACCCAGGGGGGCGGGATTGGAGAAAAAAGGCCAGGGCACCAGGGGAAAAACTATTTGGAGACAGACGTGGAGAAAGACCAAAGGATGGTGGACTCTGACCAAGCGACTCCGGTACTTTATTCAACTTTTCTGGCGTTTGGGACTAGCGGGAGGGTTCTGTGTCTGCTCAGTCCATCTTGTCCCCAGAAGTTCAAGAGGATGGAACCAGATTCCATTCATATACTAGGAGGGAGTCCAGGATTGGTAGTAGGAAGAGGAGGAGACGGTGGAGAAAAGGCAGTCACACTCAGGTGGCCAAAGGAAGGAAGAGGAAAGCCCAAGAGGGAGGAAGGGGTGTCGGGGTGCTGCTGGTCAGGCCCCCCGGGGAGGCAAAGGGGCCCCCGGGACCTGGGGGCGTCCATCGGTCCTTCTGCGCCTGAGCAGCCTCCCTCCCGTTTCCAGTTTCTGCTGGAGATGGAGGGGGCAGCGGCGGGGACGGAGCTGGGGCTGTTCCGCTGCCTGCTGTGCGCCTGGGAGACGCCCTCCCGCCTGGCTGTGCTGCGGCACCTGCGCGCCCCTGCCCACCGCGATGCCCAGGCCCAGCGGCGCCTGCAGCTGCTACAGAGCGGCCCCGCAGCCGACGAGGGGCTCTCAGCTCTTCAGAGCATCCTGAGCTTCAGCCACGGGCAGCTCCGGCCTCCCGGTGAGGAAGAGGGGACTGGAGAAGAAGAGGTGGGCGGGGAGGGCAGCCAGGGCGGGAGCTGGGGGCCCAGGAGAAAGTGGCACGGGGACGAGAAATGGGTCCGTGCACAGTCCAGAGCAAGCGGAAAGGCGCTGGGAAGGCTGCTGAAACTGGCTTTTAGGAACACTGGGGCAGTGGGGAACAAGAGGCTGTTGGAGGAGGAGGCAGAGAAGAGCAGGGATTTTGCTGGGTGGAGAGGTAGAGCAGGAAGGGAGGTGAGAAGGAACCACCCAGTGATTCCGAGTGGTGACTGTGTGCTGGCAAAGCTTGGGGTGGGCGGGGGGCGGGGCGTGGCAGCAGCTGGTCAGGAAGGAGAGGAAGGGAGAAAAAGAGAAAGAAAGAATAGAATCAGCTTTGGGCTGGGCCAGGACTTGTCAGAAGGAGGTGGGAGCTGGGGGCATGGCCCGAAGGCAGCAGGATGGGAAGCCCTGGATGAGCTCCCCAGCCCTTCCTGTCTCCTAGGAGGTCTTCAGCCCGAAGGCTGGGCTTAGGGTCCCCCTTAGGCAGCTGAGGTTGTAAGAGAGAGACTGGGCAGAGCCCACCAGGCACCATTGACCCAGAGGGTGCAGAAGAGCCTGGAAGGGGCTGTGAGAGCTGGGCACAGGTGTCCGGGCTTTGCAGAGGCCGGCGGTGGGCAAGGGTGAGAGCAGGGGCAGCAGGAACCAGGAACAGGCAGCATTGACTGGTGCTAATTGAATTGCCAATACACTGGTTGGAGTTAAGGGCCGGAGGGGCCCAGATCAATAGCTAACGATCCTGGAGCAGGACTGAATGGAGTTAAGGAACTTTAACACTTTAATTAGGCTGCCACCGAAAATAAATTCCTACACATCTGTCAATTCTTGCTTGAGTGGTAATCTCCTCTCCCAGCTAGACCTGCCGCCTCCTGCTCACTGCAGCTGCTTCCTTTCAACCTCACCTTCCCTCTTCGGCGCCCCTCACTCTACATTTCTGGGCTCCCTTCTTCCAGGATCAGTCAAGACAGGGAGCTGAGTTTGGTCCTGTTTCTATCGCCTGCTGCTGGACCTGTTCCCTCATCTTTAATGATGGGGCTAGACTCGCAGAGATGATTTCTTAGGCTCTACCAGTTCCAACACTGTAATTTCCCCCCTCATCCTCTGTATTTCTTTTTGGCGGCTTTTTGTCCTCTCCTGCCTATTGACTCATCTATCCATCTTCTCCCTTTACTGCCTGGCTGCTTGTCCTGCTTCTTCTGCCCTACGTCCTCCCTCCTCTGCCCTATGTCCTCCCTCCTCTGATGCTTCATCCTTTTAAATTAACTCTCTCTTCATCCTACACAGGGAAGGCTCCTGTCACCCCCTTAGCTGAGCCACCCACCCCTGAGAAAGATGCCCAGAATAAGACAGAACAATTGGGTGAGTTGCTCATCTGATCCATTTCTTTCTCCATCCCTTGCCCTCCTCACCCCCCAGTCCTAATATTATACATTCTGAGGTGCTCACGGGACCTTGTGGTAATCCAGACACCCAGCAAGGCCTCCTGTGCAGAAGGAGCTGAAGTGATCAAAAGAAAGGGCTCATCAGAGGGAAGGGAGGCGGAGCCACAGAAAGCTGGGTGCTTTTGCCCTCCGGCCATCCCGCTAACCCGGGCTCAGCCCTGCCAAGCTCCACTCCCTGTACTGAGCGCAGATCTGTGCTTCCCTGCCCTTTCTCCCTTTCCCCAGAGCCCACCCCTACCTTGGAAGCCCTCTGCTACAAATCAGGTCATCTTAAGGGCCGGGGGTCTGTGAAAGGAAGAGGAAGGGGCTGTCAGAGTCTCTTAATCTCTCCTTTCATCTTCAGCTTCTGAAGAGGCAGAGAACAAGACTGGCCCTCCTGGAGACAGTGCCGACCAGACCACGGTCAGAACCGGGGTAACTAGGAAGATCTTGGGGGGGGCATCTAATTTTACTGAGATCTGCTCATATCCTAAAGGCTGAACTTCTAATTAGTAGGTCTTTACAGACAAGAGATTTCAGACCAAAGGCAGATCTAATTTTATCATGCTTGTGACTTACGTCACTCCAAATACAACATTTCAGAAATTGCACCTAGGTCCAGTTACCGGATGTGAGCACCAGCTGAGCCGGCCCTGAGGGGTGGAGCACAGAGGGAGACAGAATGAAAAGAGAAAGGCAAAAATAAAACACTAGCTGCTGCCCAGCTCTTTATTCCTGTTGGGAGCAGAAAGATGTGAAGTTCATCTTCTACAGAGAACCCCGAGCCTGGGTGGAACTGCCTTGTCACCTCCTTCCTCAGGCTAGAGGAACTGACCCAGATGATCCACGCAGACAGGAAGCTCTGCAAGTCTCCGAGTGGCTGACCTAGACAGGGCCCAAGAGTAGCTTAGCTCTGTGGCCTGAAAGGGTTCATTCTGAGGGGATTCCCAGCCTTTGGTCTTGAGGTGCCACCCTGTGCCTCCCAGCTCTCCAAACCGGACTGCAATATGCCGTGTGTATTACGACTGCAAACTGCTGCAGCGACGGCTTATGTCCTCAGCTCCCCTGCCTCCTAACTCCTGTTCCAGCTATCTGCTCCCAGGGCTATAGGTGCGTTAAGATGAGCGTCTGAATACCTTTCCTTTATGGCCATCCCCTCCCTGACATGCGGGCCTGGACCAGTGGCACAGGCGACAGGAGAGGAAGTGCAGGCTGACAGAAATGCAGGCTGCAGGTCAGGCAGTCAGGTGACTGAGGCGGAAGTAGGGGGGCCTTCACGCCCCACCCTCTGGAGGTACGGGCGGGAATGCGCGCCAACAGCGCCAGGCCAGAACTTTCCAGGGCCACTGGGGGAGCTGTGGTGTTTGTTTACATTAAAAAGGGAAGGGGAGAAAAAGGCAGGCAAAGGAAGTGGGAAGGAGGGAGAAAGAGCCGGCTTCTGAGCAGACAGGTAGGGAGTGCCCCGCTTAGTCCAGGGACCTTGGAGAGGCAGAGTGGCAGGGATTCAGGAGCCTCTGGGTCCAGGAAGTGCCAGAAGCAAGGGGAGCTATTTCACGGAGGAGCACAGGCACGGTGGGGGCAGGTAAGAAAAGAAAACTAAATCAGAGGAGGTAGGTACAGGGTCGTCCTGTCGGCTGGAGAACGGAGTAGGGCAGCAGAGACAGGGGAAGAGAGAGGCCAGGATGGAGGGAGAAGGCAGGACAGAGAAGGCGGGCCAGCCGGGGCAGCCCAGCCTAGGCCTTTGTCCCCGTCCAAGTGAAGCGAGGGAGGAGCCAGCTTTCAGGACTGGGACTCCTCCTCCAGCAGTGGTAGGACCAGGCTGTGTCCGGGTGAGTGATGGTGGGTCCCACCCCTTCCCTGACACCTCCCCCCACCGCCTGTGTGCCCCAGGTGTTCTGCTGTCCATACTGCAGTTTCCTGAGCCCAGAGTCCGAGCAGGTGAGGGCGCACGCGCTCTCCCAGCACGCAGTGCAGCCCAAGTACCGGTGCCCTCTGTGCCAGGAGCAGCTGGTGGGCCGGCCTGCCCTGCACTTCCACCTCAGCCACCTGCACAACGTGGTGCCCGAGTGCGTTGAGAGGCTGCTGCTCGCGGTGAGTACGGGCTGGGGGGCAAGGCAGGAGGGCAGGCAGAGGCCGCGGTGTCCGGCCAGCTGTGTGTGCCGAGGGGAGCGGCTCTGTGTGGGTTTGAAGGTGGAGTTTAGAGCTGGAGGGAACCTCAGAGCCGAAACCTGTCCAGAGCCTCTACTCGCTGGGGAGGAAGCGCCCTTGGGTCCTGAGAGGAGCTGTTCCACAGCAGGCACGGCTGCCGGACAGGACAGGCAGCAGCCCAGGCCCTCCCCTCCGTGGGGAAGGCAGAAGTTAGGTAGGAGGTTTGTCCACAGAGGAGGCTGGAGCTGGGCTGTGCACAGACACAGGTGCAGAGCTGGGGGGTCTGGGGTAGCGGGACGGTGGCGGGAAGTCACTGGGATCTCTTCCATCGCAGGCCACAACTGTAGAGATGACCTTGACGACCAAAGTGCTGCCTGGGCCCACTCTAAGCCCTCTGGGGGACGGCCCAGAGCCCCCCGCTCCCGGGCCAGAGTCTGTGCCCAGCAGAGACCAAGCAGCAGGTAAGGAAGGGAGGGCAGACCTCCCAAGGTGGCAGGAAAGGGGACCTGGATTCCTCGGACCAAGAAGGTCTAAAGACAACTGAGGCAAGGATGAGTTGCCCTAGATATTGAGTGGGTGGGGTCTGACTTAGACAAAGTTCCCTTCTCACTGCGCCCCCTTCTCTCTCCCCTAGAAGGCCCTCACCTGACCCCGGAAGCCAGTCCCGATCCTCTTCTTGAGCCTCCCCTGCCCTCAGCCGAGGCCCCAGACAAGCCCATGGGAAGCCCTGACCAGCCCCCTTCTCCAGCCCCGTCTCCAGCCCCTCGGCCCGATGCCCAAGCTGACGAGGTAGCTCCTCCACCCACCACGGCTGAGGAGGAAGAGGGGGCTGGCGGGGAGCCCCGCCTGGCAGAGCCAGCTCCGGCTGACTCTCGCCACCCTCTGACCTATCGGAAGACCACCAACTTTGCCCTGGACAAGTTTCTCGACCCTGCCCGGCCCTACAAGTGCACTGTGTGTAAGGAGTCCTTCACGCAGAAGAACATTCTCCTGGTCCATTATAACTCGGTCTCCCACCTGCACAAGATGAAGAAGGCTGCCATTGACCCCTCCGGGCCTGCCCGCGGGGAAGCCGGGGCCGCGCCCGCCCCCGCAGCTGCCACAGACAAGCCCTTTAAGTGCACGGTCTGCCGCGTCTCGTACAACCAGAGCTCCACCCTGGAGATCCACATGCGCTCCGTCCTGCACCAGACTCGCTCGAGGGGAGCCAAGACGGATGCCAAGGCCGAGGGGCCAGAGCGCGGCCCAGAAGAGCCCAAGGAAGGCGAGACTGAGGGGGAGGTGGGCACTGAGAAGAAGGGCCCTGACCCTGGTGGCTTCGTGTCTGGTGGACTGCCCTTCCTGTCCCCTCCCCCACCTCCCCTGGACCTGCACCGATTCCCAGCCCCACTCTTCGCCCCACCAGTCCTGCCCTCCTTCCCTCTGGTGCCCGAGTCCCTGCTTAAGCTCCAGCAGCAGCAGCTGCTCCTGCCCTTCTACCTCCATGACCTCAAGGTAGGGCCCAAACTGGCACTGGCTGGGCCCGCGCCCCTGCTGTCCCTGCCGGCCGCCACCCCTCCTCCCCCGCCCCCTAAGGCCGAGCTGGCTGAGCGAGAGTGGGAGCGGCCACCTGCGGCAGAAGAGGGGAACGAGACGGCGCCCAGCTCACCCCCCCAGCCAACGCCCAACGAGGCAGCCCGCACTGCAGCCAAAGCCCTTCTAGAAAACTTTGGCTTTGAGCTGGTGATCCAGTACAATGAGGGGAAGCAGGCTGTGCCCCCTCCCCCAACCCCACCCCGACTCGAGGCCCTGGGGGGCGGGGACAAGCTGGCCTGCGGGGCCTGTGGGAAACTCTTCTCCAACATGCTCATCCTCAAGACACACGAGGAGCACGTGCACCGCCGCTTTCTGCCCTTTGAGGCCCTGAGCCGATATGCCGCTCAGTTTCGAAAGAGCTATGATAGCCTCTACCCACCCCCGGCAGGGTCCCCCAAACCTCCCGATGGGCCTCTGGATTCACCTGCTCCCCACCTGGGCCCACCTTTCCTGGTCCCAGAGCCTGAGGCAGGGGGGGCACGCCCCCCTGAGGAGCGAGGCCGGGCAGCAGGATGCTGGCCCCCAGAGGAGGAAGAAAGCTCCAGGGGGAATCTTCCTCCCCTAGTGCCTGCAGGCCGCCGCTTCTCCAGAACCAAGTTCACAGAGTTCCAGACCCAAGCCCTGCAGTCTTTCTTTGAGACCAGCGCCTACCCCAAGGACGGAGAGGTGGAGCGGCTCGCAAGTCTCTTGGGCCTGGCTAGCCGTGTGGTGGTGGTGTGGTTCCAGAACGCCCGCCAGAAGGCTCGCAAAAGCGCCGGCGACGGCGGGCCTGTGCCCAGCGGGGGAGGCACTGGGGGAGCCTCTGGCTGCCGGCGCTGCCGCGCCACCTTCTCCTGTGTGTTTGACTTGGTGCGGCACCTCAAGAAATGCTATGACGACCAGCATCCGGAAGAGGAGGAAGAGGCAGAGAGAGGGGAAGAGGAGGAAGACGCAGAGGAGGAAGACGCAGAGGAGGAACAGGGCCCAGAACCCCCAGCGGGGCCTGAGGGCCCATCACCAGAACCTCCAGACAGGGAAGAGCTGGGCCAAGCAGAGGCCACAAAGCCAGGAGGCAAAGAGCCTGAAGGGAGGGCCCCTTCCTCGCCCTCCCCCGTCCACGCCTGTGACCAGTGCGCCATGTCTTTCCCCAGCCAGGCCCTCCTGGCCAGTCACCGCCGGCTCCACTTCCTGCCACCTGTGCAGCCCAGCACTGCCCCCCACCTCCTAGAGCTGCCCTTGCTGCTGTTCGGGGAGCGAAACCCTCCGGTGCCAGGCACTCCACCAGTGCCAGGGCCACCCCTCAAACGGAAGCACGAGGACGGTAGCCTGTCACCCACGGGCAGTGAAGCAGGGGTGGGTGGGGAGGGTGAGCCCCCCAGGGATAAGCGCCTGCGCACCACCATCCTGCCCGAGCAGCTGGAGATCCTGTACCGCTGGTACATGCAGGACTCCAACCCGACACGCAAGATGCTCGACTGCATCTCCGAGGAGGTGGGGCTCAAGAAGCGAGTGGTGCAGGTCTGGTTCCAGAACACCAGGGCCCGGGAGAGGAAGGGCCAGTTCCGAAGCACCCCCGGGGCAGTGCCCAGTCCGGCAGTCAAGGTCCCCATCACACCCAGCCCCGCACCCTTCCCCAAGTTCAACCACTTGCTGGGCAAGGTGGATGATGGGGCTGGGAGGGAGGCCCCAAAGAGGGAAACACCCGCTTTTCCCTACCCCACGGTCACCCCTGCTGCTGGTCCTCTGCCTTTCCTGCCACCTGGGAAAGAGGGCCCCACTCTGACACCAGAGCCACCTCTACCTCTCCCACCGCCCCCTCCACCCAATGAGGATGAGGGCCCAGAGGAACCGTCTAAAGCTTCTCCAGACAGTGAGGCTTGCAGTCCATCTGCAGGGGATTTAAGTGATTCGTCAGCTTCCAGCCTGGCTGAACCAGAGTCCCCTGGGGCTGGAGGGACCAGTGGGGGCCCAGGAGGTGGGGCTGGGGTCCCAGACGGAATGGGGCAGCGGCGCTACAGGACCCAGATGAGCAGTCTGCAGCTAAAGATCATGAAAGCCTGCTATGAAGCCTACCGTACCCCTACCATGCAGGAGTGCGAGGTGCTGGGGGAGGAGATTGGGCTGCCCAAGAGAGTCATCCAGGTCTGGTTCCAGAATGCTCGTGCCAAGGAGAAGAAGGCCAAGCTGCAGGGGGCAGCAGTCGGTGGGGCTGGGGGCAGCAGTGAGGGCCCCTTGGGAGCCCAGCGCACCGACTGCCCCTACTGTGATGTCAAGTATGACTTCTATGTCTCCTGCCGAGGCCACCTCTTTTCCCGCCAGCACCTGGCCAAGCTCAAGGAGGCAGTCCGAGCCCAGCTGAAGAGTGAAAGCAAGTGCTACGACTTGGCCCCAGCACCCGAGGCACCCCCCGCTCCCAAGGCTCCACCTGCCACCACACCTGCCTCTGTGCCCCTCGGGGCTGCCCCGGCTCTGCCTCGCCTGGCCCCGGTCCTCTTGTCCGGCCCAGCTCTGGCCCAGCCCCCGCTGGGCAGCTTAGCTCCTTTCAGCGCAGGTGAGTGAGAGGTTGGGAGAAGCTGGACTTCAGAGGGCATCTCCCTCTAATGAGGTGCCCCTCCTTTTCCTTCTTGACTCCTCCCATCTCCAGTCTCCTCCCTGGCCTCCCTGTGTTTCCAGCTGGTGGGGTAGAGAAGGGAGGAGAGGGAGCATGGAGGCCAGGCGGTGGGGACGCATGAGTATGTGGCTGGAGGTGGCCTCCAGCAGGAAGGATGGCAGCACCAGGAGGTGGCTAATCGGCACTCTTCATCTTCCTAGGCCCTGCAGCCTCCTCAGGCCTCCTTGGCCTCGCCACTTCGGTCCTGCCTGCTACCACAGTGGTCCAGACTGCTGGCCCAGGCTGCCCCTTACCTCAGAGACCTACGCCCAACCACACCAACACCTCCACAGTAGGCACCACTGACCCTGCCCCAGGCCCGCCTACTGAACCCTCTGGGGACAAGGTCTCCGGTGAGCGAAAGCCAGCTGCAGCCCCCGCCAACTCCTCTACCGATGCCCTCAAGAACCTCAAAGCATTGAAGGCCACTGTCCCAGCCATGTTGGGGGGCCAGTTCCTGCCCTTCCCGTTGCCCTCTGCAGGGGGGGCCACGCCGCCAGCTGTCTTTGGCCCCCAGTTACAGGGGGCCTACTTCCAACAGCTCTATGGCATGAAGAAGGGACTGTTTCCCATGAACCCCGTGATACCTCAGACCCTCATCGGACTGCTCCCCAACGCCCTCCTCCAGCCACCACCCCAGGCCCCCGAGCCCATAGCCACAGCGCCTCCGAAGCCGCCTGAACTGCCCGCTCCGGGGGAGGGGGAGGCCGGGGAGGCCGATGAGCTGCTGACAGGCAGCACGGGCATCTCCACCGTGGACGTGACCCACCGCTACCTTTGCCGCCAGTGCAAGATGGCATTTGACGGGGAGGCCCTGGCCACTGCTCACCAGAGATCCTTCTGCTTCTTTGGGCGGGGCTCTGGGGGTTCCATGCCCCTCCCACTGCGGGTGCCCATCTGCACCTACCACTGCCTGGCATGTGAGGTGCTGCTGAGTGGGCGAGAAGCCCTGGCCTCGCACCTGCGCTCCTCGGCCCACAGGCGCAAGGCGGCTCCGCCCCCAGGGGGCCCACCTGGCACCGCCACCAACGCCGCCGCTGCCGCCACGGCTGCTGTGGCTTTTGCCAAAGAGGAAGCAAGATTACCTCACACGGACTCCAACCCAAAAACTACTACTACCTCTACACTTCTAGCTTTATAAACAGATAAACCAAGACACGGGGGCAGGGAGGGCCTCGGGGCTCCTCTTACCCCAAGGGGTGTCTGGTGGGAGCTCAAATCCCTAACCCTACCCTTGGCCCTGCCCACCCCCCTGGGAATCTCTCAGTTCCCACCCTCAGTGGGCTTCACACACCCCACCTCCAGCAGAGTCCTGCCTCCTCCTCCACCCCCAGACACACCGATCCTTCACAAATCCTTGCCCCTTGGTCTTCACGGCCAACACATCCATCTTGCCATCTCGATTATTCATTCACATCCACCCTGCCCACCAGACACAAAATCTATCCTTGGTTTCATCTTCCTACAGCCTCTTTCCTACTGAATTCCCAGTCACTCTTCCAACTCCTATAAACACACAAATATGTTATCCCATGCTGTTCCACTGACTGAGAAAACACCAAAAAAAAAAAAAAAAAAAAAGAAGAAAAGAAAACCCAAGACAAGGAAGGGGGAAGGAAAATAAACTTTGCCACTCCCCCTTCTCCTTCCTACCCACCTCGTCTAGAGCGCCATACCGCTCACAAACTCCTTCCAAATACTCAGTTGGCTCCCAAGGTTGGAGCCTGGGATGGGCAGGGAGCCCACGAAACTCTAACCAAACTGGAGGTCAGCGGGGAGAAGTGCTCCCAGCTCACTCTCCTCACACCCCTCCCTCCTCACCTGACAGGGGAGCCCCTGTGGCCTGAACTCTAGGGGAAGCCGTGGCCAGGAACCCCTCTGCCAGCCCCGACCCTGCACCCTGGAAACTGCAGTAACTTATTCTCAAAGGCTTTAAACACAGAGATCCTCTCAGCAGCTGTCGGCCTGCCCCTTGTCCCAGCCCTGCCACGTGGCGGTCCAGCCTCCAGGACCGGCGCTGCCCACCAACGGCAAATCCAAAGTTCTTTAAAGAAAAACTGAAACACACAACCAAAAAAAAAAAAGCCACGAGCGCGAGAGAGAGAGATGGAGAGACCAGAGGAATGAACTAATGGAAAACAAACTTGGAAAACACAGGAAAAAAAAAAAAAAGCCTGAAAACTCTCTCATCAAACAAGTGGTTTTTTTCCTGTTTGTGTCACTCCCCGCCCCACCCCATTTTAAGGGTTCAAGCGTCTTTGAACCACCTTGTCTCTGGAAGATCAAATGGCTTTAAGTCCTTGCTTGGGTTCAGTGGTCCACAAGACTAACGGGAGCGCAGCCCTGCCCTGGCTGTGCCTGGCCTCAGAAGCAGGAGCTGGTAATGGGGAGAAGAGCCTGGAGGCTGGGGAGAGAACCCCATCCTTGCCCCCTGAATTGAGTATTTATCAGGACAGGTAACAAACATCCCCTCATTCTCAGCTGTGAGTTACAAAAGTCAGTGTCACTGAAAGTAGCTTGGCCGTCTCAGGAGGAAAGGGGTGGACTAGGCCGGGCAGTCTGGTTTCTGAATCTTGGGTATGCTTCCCTTTCATGTAGCCGTCACCGTCTCCTCTCATTCACTTCTTTCACAAACCTCTCCTCCCATTCCCTTCCTGGTGCCCCCTTCAGATTTCTGGCACTTCTTGAACCTTTTTGCCTTTGTGGGGACCCTTATGCTCTGTCTGTGTTCTTCCCACACCACCCCATCCTCTCCCCCTGCTTCCTCCGGCCTGGCCCATCTCCTCCGGGAAGCAGCAGCTGCTGCTGGAGGTACCCCCGCAACACACACACACAAAGGAGTTAGGGCCTCCCTATGAAGCTCATGGGGTCTCGAGCTGATGACAGCTAAGGGGATGGGTGGGCAAGGAGATGACCGAAGCACAAGGTGAACCTTTGATAGAGTGAGATCACCAAGGGAACCAACAGATGAGGAATGCGCTAGAAGAGGGTTCCCCGCCTCTAACCTCGTTGTCTCTGTAAGCATCAAGTAACTGTGGCAACTCCAAAGCCCAGCCACAGTGGCACTGGGTGGAGATGCAGGTGTTTTAGCAAAGAAAAGCCTGCAAAAATTTCCCAGTCCTCCAGGTAGTCTCTCCTACGACCCTTGCCCCTAAGACCTCCCCTTTCTAGGTAATCTCCTTCCAAACTCTCCCTGCAGGCTGCTTCTACTACCAGTATCCATTTCATACACGCACACACACAAATTCAGCCAGCCTGGGATTTAGGTTTCCTGGCCTGTCACTCTGTTCCTTGAACATGTTAATACTGAAGCAGTGGCTTATGTGCAGAAAAGATAGGAGGAGCGAAAAGGGGAGGGAAAACTTAGCTCAGCTCCTAGTCTCCATATGCTCTGTGAATCTCACTTCTGGTCCCATTCATTTCTAAAATGAAAAGCTCCTAAACTAGCACATCAGGGGTGGGGTGGATTAGTTATTCTGATGATGCCAAAAATACCAGTTACAAATGCAAGCAAGAAGAGTGAAACTGCCCAACCATGGGCTTGCTGTTGCTGCTCCCACCCTTCCCCCACCTCAGCATCTCTCATGCACCCCTCCCTCCCTCCCTCTCTATCCTTTTCTCTCTCCGGTTGAAATTCTGTGTATAAAACTATTTTCTTAGCAGCATGTGTATGAGGAAAGAAGCTTTTTCACTCTGTGCTTTCTGGGAATGTGATATGTGTATAAAAGTTGAAAACAAACAAAGAAAAATTAGAAAAAAAAAAACAGGAGAAAAAGAGGGAACGTTTTAAAGAAAACCTTGGCAAACACCTTGCATGGGATGATTAGAGGTGTGGTTTCATGCATTTTAGGAATTTACAGCCAGGGTAGGTTGGCTTTAGTTTGAACTATGAATATCTTCACCAGGAGTTAATAATCTCTTACACCCAGGTTCCCTGGCGTGGAGAATCCCATGTACATTCACAGTCGTGGACTAGAGCTGACTGAGTAGCTGTCCTTACCAGGAACCCTATAACCTGGGGGACAGAAGAGCCTGGCCAACTGCTGACCTAGGTCAGTCAACGTGCTTCTGGAGGGTGTGCCATTCCATGTTCCCAGTGGCTGGAGCATTCCTCCCTGACTCCTTCCTGAGACCACCATCAGCAGCAGCACTTCTGCACTGGAGATTCAGTGAGTGGGTGGCTCCTGTGGACAGACGCTGAGTCGGCACAGCCCCGCGCAGAATGCTAGAGGTGAATGCCAAGTCGCCCGGGTTAAAATGTGTTGCTTCTGTGGAGCAGTAAACCAACTCGAGCGCATGGCACAGCCATACCTATCTTGTGATACCCTCCCCTCCCCACCAGCTCTAAAGTGAGCCTGAATCAAGGGCTCATAAGACTGGTCTTAAATGGCTCGGGGCAAAGGCTTAGGGTTTCTGACATACCCAGGTCCTAAAGCATCCAAATTCTGATCCACCCTACTCACTGTCAGGGTCAGTACCAGGAGGAGGAGGTGGAAATGATCTTGGCTATCTTTGCTCTAAACCAGAGCCTGTATGGGGATGGCTTAAGGTACCCAGTTCTCAACTAGGAACAAAAATCAAAGTCTGTGGAAGAAAATTAGAAAATCTGAAGCCGTAGTGGCCAAATGGGGCAGAGTCTGCAATAGGACCACAGAAAGAGACCTGTTCTTCCCCCCGACCCTCTAGCCCCTGGAGTAGACACATTTGCTCCTCTAATCATTCATCCCTGTATAGATACTCACATCTGAAATACAGAGCTCTGTGTATAAGACTGCACCAACGAAGCAAGCAAGCACACCGTCAGAAACAGCAGCAGAACCATGTATAGACAGAGCTACGCGGATACACACAAATGCCAGAAAGAATGGGTCCCATGGGCATATAGGCACAAGGGCCGTGCCCCAGAGTCATCAACTACACTCCCGTTAAGTAAAAACACCCTCCAATATGTAGTAATTTTCTTCACACAATAGGAAGTAGGAAAAGCTTATAAACAGAGAAATGTAACCAGTGTCAAGAAGGGTGACCAAATGTTGACCATTAATCCATGGGAAAGGACCTTAAATTCCTCTGGTGTGGAGACACCATGTACATTCACAGTCGTGGACTGGAGCTGACTGAGTAGCCGTCCTTATCGGGAACCCTGTAATCTGGGGGACAGAAGAGCCTGGCTAGGGAGGGGAGGGAGGTAGAAGAGAAACCAGGAAGAAACTCTGAGGAAAACTTATATGAAACACAGGGATAAACTGTGCTGGGACCCTGTGTTACATGAAGGGCCAGGTATTGGGGAGCAACTAATGAGAAACCTGTAAGCCCTGAGGATGTCATTCTCAGTGAATTGAGTAAGGAAGAAATGTCCCAATTCCAACGAAGTTCTGGCTACAATAAGAAAGGCTATAGGCCCATCCTCAGGGGTTTACAGCATTACAGCGTGGATACAATTGTGAAAAGATGAGATGAAAAAAAAGCCAGAGAGGATGTTCGTAGAAGACCTAGGCCAGGACTCGTTAAATCTGGGGAAAGACGGGAAGTGATCGATCCCCAGGGAAAGCCTCCCGGGGAAAGACAAACTCCCAGAAGAACATAAAATTGAGTGAGGACCCACCCCAACATTCTCCTTCATACAGAGAATCCCCACAGCCTTCAGACACAGGAGAGACAAGGGGTCAATGGCATTATTCCCTGCCAGTAGGCTGAGCCTCATGTTTCTTGCAGCTCCCAGTCATAGAGAGGAGAGGTGTCTGGCTAGAGGCTAGTGGGGAAGCAGGTTGATTACAGGTGGACCAGAAAGACAGTGAGGGGGGAAAGGTGACCAGGATGGACCCATACTCCTCCCCAGCCATATACACACTCTTAAACAAACAGTGGCTAAAAGACTGGAACAAGTCATCAGCAGGAGCTCAGCACTGCCCCACACCCACAGTCCCTCCCTGATATCCCAACCTGCAGCAAGTCTTCTCAACTGGCCTGGCCTCCGCTGTGCTCGCTCCTGGAGAGCCCCGCCCAGTGCTCAAACAGCAGCACCGGCAGCAACTCGCAGGCCAGGCCCTGGACTCTGCCGACCCCTGCTTCCACTCCCCGGGACCCTGACCTGCCTCCAGAGAGAAGTGTAACTAGGACCCATCCCGTACCGAGCCACAGAATCCACACCCATCTGACCGGACCGCAGAGAGCAATCTCCCGACAGTGCTCCTAACCTAGGGGTTCTCAGTGATCTGGTTTCAGAAACAGGGCAGCCATCCATTAGAACCTGGAGGCCAACAGTGTCCCATAAGGGATTCTTCTGTGATAACTCCTGCCAGTGAGAAGCATAGTTCTAACAAGTTAAATCTGCCTGCTTTGACCTCACAATCTCTCCTTTTCCTCCTGCTGCCCCCACCTAAAAACACACATCCCCACACCCCCCAACACACATATCCCATGCATGACCGCATAAAGACATGAATATGGTTAGGGGCGATGAAGAAAGATGTAAAAGGCGTGGGAAATCCAGACCTGATTAACTGTCCTACAAGGTGACTGCCATCTCTTAGAACAGTGTTTCTTGAAGTTTTGCCCACCTGCATCAATGTTCACCTGAGAACTTGTTCAAAATGCACATTCCTGGACCACACCTCAGACCGACTGAATCAGAAACTCTTGAAGTGATTCAGTGCTTTCCGGAGTCTGAGAAGCACTTATTTAGACTGCTCGGCCCTGTCTACACCTGCAACCTGCCCCCAACTCTCCAGCACCCAAGGCCTAACCCTGCTACGGCTGGGGCTGCCACAGGGGACTAGCTTCACCCCCAGATTATCCTCATTACCCTGACATTTGGAAATCTATGTCTTCTGCTTATGGTGCCTATTCTCAACAGGAGAAGAGTTACAAGCATCACCCTTGACGGAGTGCCTCCCTGTTTTCTCCTCTGCTGTGGAAACCACCCTGATTCTTCTGAAGCTGCATCCACTTCCAGAGGTGCTGAAGGAAGAGACCCCAGGCCAGGCAGTGGCATTACTCCCCTCTGAGCAGGTCCTACTCCCATCTGAGCTGCCCAGCCTCCCCTGACATCACCCAGAGCCACCAATTCTTCTACCCGAATATCTTCCTAGTCACTGACTCACAGCCTCTGGCCACCCAGGAAGCAAGGAAAGCCCAACCTGCTAGGAGTTCTTCCACATGGAGGCCCAAGGTCCAGTTTAGCAGGACTGCTGATGGCACTGCGTCTGGAGGTGTAGGGCTGGTCTGTGTCACCACAGATGCTGGGGTTCCGTTCCTAGGGGCCTTCCTCTCTACCAGGGAGGGCTCATTGCTGATCCGTGGTCTCTCTTCCAGAGGTGGATTTCAAAGACAGGGAAATCTGTCCACCTTGAATTGGGAAGCCATAGAGAAATTCCTAAACACAAAACCTCCTTGAGTGGTCTTTCTGGAAGGACAAGTCCAAGTTGCCTTTGTCTTCCTAACACCTGCCCACCTCTCTAGGCCTAGAGCACATCTCCACCTTTCTAGGACTGTTATTGAATATGGGCCTTTTCAGAAGAGGGAAAGAACCAGTTCAACGCAACCACAGCTCGGCCAATCACAAGGCACAGGGAAGAACGAAATACACACAGGCACCAACTACCCGACTACCCAGCAGCAAGGCCTGAAGGGCTCTCCTTCTTCCTACTCTTTCCCTTCCAATCTCTTCTGGCACCATCTTTGTGGCAGCATAGCTGGCTGGCCTCTCTGTAGGATCTCATTTTGCCCTCTTAGGATTTTTTTTTTTTTTTCTGTCCTTGCTCCCCAGAGAGGAATAGAGTCCACCAGCCTGGAGCCTTGGGCGTGACTCTTAAACGTGCCCTTGTCCCTCTGTGCTCCAGCTTCCCTTGGAATTCTGCTCAAACACAGAGTGGCACCATCTAAATCCCTTTCTTGGGCGTGGCGGGGGGTAGGAGGAGGGAGGTGGTGTCTGGTTGGAAGGAAGGCGGACTTGGGGTTGGCTGGAGAGCGAGGATTCAGCCCCTCTATTGAGGGTGTCCTCGGCTCCTCCCCAGCAGGGCTCCACCTGGCGCGTGGCATGCCTGTGTGCGCCACTCTCACTGCCACCAAGTGGCGGTCATGAGCATGTTTGGTGGCTTTGGGTTTGCCGCAGTGCCAGGATCTGAGACGGCATTCACGTGCCAGTGCAGTGCTGCCAAGCGGGGCGGCATCTAGTTGGTTGGGTGCCAAGCGGCAGGAGCCAGGTGGTGATAGAGATGAAAGAGGGCTGGGGTAGAGGGAGGGGGAGGGGAGAAGGGCACCAGGGAGAAAACCAGACACTTCACTTGTTAGAGTGGAGAGTCCAAATGGGATCCGCAGAAAGGTGCCCTTCCCATTCTAGATCCCAGCTTACAAGCAAGCCCTTCCCTCCCCCGCAGACGCCCACAGAGTAACATATACAGACCAGGCAAGGGGATCTGGCCATCTTTAGCAGGAAACTGGCTGGGGGCCAGGCAGGACTGCCAGCCTCTCCATCCTCCTTCCTTGGGGTCTTGGCAATGGCGTGTTTCCTCCTTTGTGTCCTCACGCCTCTCTCCGTCTGTCGCTCCACTCCCCACACCTAAGAGGGAATGGGAAGGAGGTCCCGGCAGAAAAAAGTCTGTTCTCCCAAACAACTCTCTCTCTGTCTCTCTCTCACACACACACACACACACACACACACACACACACACACACACACACACCATCTCTCCTCCTCCCTTCTCACTCCTGGCACAACTAGCCTCTCAAGCAGATTGGCAAGAGACACCGCCACCCTCCCCACTTCACACAACATCAGAGCCTGTGCCAGGCTGCCTGGGCAGTGCCAGCACCCGCCCACCTCCTGCCGGGTCTCCTTGCTTCTTCAGTGCTCTGACAAAGGGCCGGTCTGCCAGGTCTGCCAGCCCAACGAGCTCTCCCTGGGGAGCGGTGGGCACACCTCTCCTCTTGGCACTTCCCTGGCTACTCTCTCTACCACTTCACTTTCCCAGACTGGAAGAGGACCAATCACCTCAGAGCCCGACCATTTCCCAGAGCTGAGCTCTAGAAGGACAGCGACACCAGGAACTCATCCCTGCCCCTCCTCTCTGCCCCCTGGGGCCCATTCCCACGGACCCCGCTTGGGGCGCCAGCCTGATGGATGTGATGCCAATGGCTCCCGGGTCCCGAGCCTTCCTCCCAGAGCACCAGGACTCCTGCCGCTGCCCCTCCCCATTCGCCTCCTTCCATCTCCGCGGGCACGAGGGTGGCAGCCGCAGTGCCCATGCCTGCAAGCAGGCAGCATGAAGCAACTCAGGCACCCTCCTTCTGTCCTCCCAGGCCCCAAACCTCTCCCCTCCTTCTTCCACTCCATCCCTCTGTCATTCTGGTTGGACACTAGGTTGGCAACCGCAGTGCCAATCCCCACCCATGCCCAGGAGGCTCACATACAGCACGCACTTAGGCGTACATGTACACGCGCACACACACACACACACATACACACACACGGCCCCTTGAGTGCCAGGCAGCGGTGGCAGACACACAGCAATGCATAGTGACTGGTATACCCGAGAGGCAGCCAGATTCGGCACCTGATCCAGCACCCATTTGGGATTGGGTGGGGAGGCGGGCGGCCAGGCGGGCGGAAGGAAGGGTGATGGAGGCAGGCGATGGCCCTAGGTTGGCAGCCGATGGAGCTGGGAGAATGGAGGGAACAGATGCTCTTTGCCCAGCCTCCCTCCCTCTCTCTCTGAGATCAGTGCCAAGCTGGGGGGATGGGGAGAGGGAGGATGGGGGAAGGGTGGCATTTGGAAGCTGGCAGGCGGTGGGGGGAGCTGGGTCCGCCCAGGCTGGGCAGTGCCGGCACTGGCTGCCGCCTCTCCACTCTGCCATCTGTCTCGCTTCTCTCCCCACCCCCTTTCTCTCTCTTTCTCTCTCTCTCTCTCCTTCATCCGCAGCAAAAGGAAAAGAGGAAAACAGGGTCCTCATCCGCCCACGCCCAACCTCTGCCGGACCCCTCTGCTGCTCCCACAACTCACCACACCACACCACCACCAAGCCATCTGTGCTCTCTCCTCCTGGCTCAGTCACCTTCTTTCCTTCGCCTCGCCCTCACACCAAAACGGGTGCAATGTTTTTAAAAAATAGATACATATGTATTTTACAAAGCAACTTAAAAGGAAAACCATTTTCTTTGGGAATGTCGTGTCCTTCTGAGTCTGGGTCCTCGGTGCCAATGTTTATGGCAGGCAGAGGGAGGGGACCCTGTCCTCAGCTGGTGCCCATGAATCCCATGCCAGGGAGGAGGGGTGGCTGGGGTGGGGTGGGGGCGGGGTGGGGTATCGGGAGAGCTCTCTTCTCGCTGTGCCTGTGGTGCTTTTTTTTTTTTCCCTCTTCCACTTCCGGAGCAGCTTCAAATAGATCTAGAGCCTTCCCCACCCCCAGTTCCCAGGGCCCCTGTGTCCTTCTCTCCTTGCTTTTGAGTTTCTCGATCACCCTTTCCTTTTGTGTGTGTGTGCGTGTGTGTGTGCACGTGTGCGTGCGTGTTGCATCCACGGCAGTGGGCACCGTGCCAGCCACCGCACAGCCATCTGCGATGCCTTCTGCAGCCTCCGCTGTTTCTCCCTGCCACCTCCAGCCCCCAACTCCCCTGCACCCCAGCTCCCCACCCCCAGTCCCCAATCATTAATTAGCTACTGAATTAATTAAATCGGGAATGCTAATTAACATTCCTAAAGGGCAGGCTGCCAGGCTGGGGGGGCAGAGGGAGTGCGAAGAGGAGACTGGTATGGAGGAGGAGGAAGGAGAGTTTGTCGCTTAGCAGAGCAGCGGGGAGACAGAAAGAATCCAAAAGAAGGATGAAGGAGAAGGAGGGCAGAGTGACAAGACAGAGGCATGGAAAAGGGCGTGTAAAAACTGAGTCCAAGTGAGAGTGACCCAGCCTTTCCTGCCCAAATGAGACACAGCCAACTCCTCGTCCCCGCCCAGCCTGGACAAGTATATATTCCTAGGGGGCGGACTCTGGCAGCTTTCTTCCCTGTCTCTTACAGAAAACCAACCCCAAACCAGAGTCAACAGCTACTACCTGGTCCATCCAGCCCCAGTGACCCTCAGACTAGGTCACCAAGACCAGACTCTGGGCTCAGAGGAGCCCTCTTGACTTGGCCTTCGCTACCCCTTGTCATGGTCGGGGGCACCCTGTGAGTGTCTGCTGCTGGGAGAATGGGGCAGCGTATGGGGAACCGTGAGGGGTGTCTATTCAACAGCAGTTCACTGAGGATCACCGGCACTGCCTGCAAGGCTGCCCTAGGAAGACCGTGACACAAGACAGTCTGTCTTTAGGATTCCAGAGTAGGAAAAGTGGACACCCCTACCACCCTGAAGATCAAGGATTTGGGAAAAAGCGAGTAACGGCATCTAACTTGGAGTAGTTGTTTTTAAAGAAAAAGAGATGTCAGTATAGTGAAACTTCATTCTCGGGGTGCTCTATGACACGTGAATCTGATGAGATGCTCCTCAGAAAAATGGATCTCGGGACTTCCCTGGTGGCGCAGTGGTTAAGAATCCTCCTGCCAGTACAGGGGACATGGGTTCGATCCCTGGTCCGGGAAGATCCCACATGCTGTGGAGCAACTAAGCCCACGCACCACAACTACTGAGCCTGCGATCTAGAGTCCACGAGCCACAACTATTGAGCCTGCGGGCCCCAACTACTGAAGCCTGCACATCCCAGAGCCCACGCACTGCAACTACCGAGCCCACACGCCGCAACTGCTGAAGCCCGTGCACCTGGAGTCCATACTCTGCAACAAGAGAAGCCACCGCAGTGAGAAGCCCATGCGCCGCAACGAAGAGTAGCCCCTGCTCGACACAACTAGAGAAAGCCCGCACGCAGCAACGAAGACCCAATGCAGCCATAAATAAATAAGTAAATAAATAAATAAAAGAAAAATGGATCTCACAATCAAATTATTTGGTATATACTACATATTCTCCCTCTTAAGAGATTCAAGATGCATACTGGTGTGTTAAAGGCTCTGAGAAATCTTGTAAAAAAAAAAAAAATAGAAACTGTTGAATGCATTTAACCCTGATTGTCAAACTCACTGGACCCTGGAACCCTCATTTTAAAATTTTCTAATTTAATGAATTTTATTCCCACAGAAGCAGTGCCCCACTTATAGGGAAAGCTCTGTCAAGTGATCAGGGGTGGTCCTGGCCTAGAAGCTGGCAGATGGATGAGCTGGCCCCAGGTATCACATTCCATAAACAAAGCACAGCACCCAAGCTCTCGCCTTCCAAATGTAATACAACAAGGTACCAAACCACCTTGTGGCAGAGAAACTAAATCACTCTTAGAATCACAGACCTGTATTTTCAGAGCTGGAAAGACACCTTAGCAACCATTAAGCCTAATCCCTTAATTTTAGAGTAAAAGGAACTGAGACTCAGAGAGGTGAAGTGATTTGTCCAAGGTCACAAAGCCACTAAACAGTAGCGTTGATGTTAGGACAGAGATTTCTTGACCTTTAGCCTAGCTCTGTTCCTCTATTTTCTATTGTTAAAACTTCAGGACACGGATTTCCCTGGTGGCGCAGGTTAGGAATCTGCCTGCCAATGCAGGGGACATGGGATCAATCCCTGGGCCGGGAAGATCCCAAATGCCACGGAGCAACTAAGCCTGCGAGCCACAACTACTGAGCCTGCGCTCTAGAGCCTGGGAGCCACAACTACTAAAGCCCACATGCCTAGAGCCCGTGCTCCACGACAAGAGAAGCCACTGTAATGAGAAGCCCGTGCACCGCAACGAAGAGTAGCCCCTGCTCGCCGCAACTAGAGAAAGCCCGCACACAGCAACGAAGACCCAACACAGCCAAAAATAAATATTTTTTTTTAAAAGTCAAGATAATATTAAAAAAAAAAACAAAAAATCTTCAGGACATGGCCAGCACAAGGTTTATCACAAACATATACTATTTAAAAGCTTCACCCAGACTCCCTTTTTCCTCTGGGACTAAGGCCTGGGCCTGTCTTTTCCACCCTGCCTTGGCCCTCACCCCCCCTCCCTTTGGAACCCTGCAGCATCTACCTGCCTCCGGAGAGTCTATTCCCAAAGGAGTGGGGATGGGGGCAGGAGTTCGTGCTTTACAGACTCTCCCTAAGTGTTCCTGATATCCTGGGTTCAGAACATCAGCACTAAGCCATCTCTGCCCTCCCTTCCAGGATACCCCCGACCCCACTATGTATCACTGGTATCGACACAAGGCTTCTACTTCCATCCCAGCCTCAATCCCAATCTGGTCAGGAAACCAAATGTCTCCTGGGACACCACCTGCTGTATTCCTAGCAACTTTCCCTTTTCCTGTCCTTCTCACTTTGGCATCTGGAGTCCCTGAGGTTGCTTAGCCTGGCCATCAGAGTCCTCAAGAGGAGAGGCTGTCTTCGACCTGCAGGGACACATATCTCATGAGAGTGAGGAGACCCTCGGAGACCTCAGGAACCATGGCTCCCCTGAGCTTCTGAACATCCACCGTCCCGCCACAGCCTGGGCCCATCTTTTCCAGCACAGCCCTTTGGGAAGCTGATGGACAATGGAGATGGATGGAGTCTAGCTCATTTCAAAGGTTGAGAACGCTATTAAATTGGGTTTTTTTGGCCATGCCATACAGCCTGTGGGATCCTAGTTCCCAGACCAGGGATCGAACCCAGGCCCTCCGCAGTGGAAGTGTGGAGTCCTGACCACTGGACCACCAGGGAAGTCCCCCTGTTAAATTGGTTTTGCTCTCTGGGTCCTCCTGTGTGAACGCTGCCCAGTTCACGGCCACCCTCCCGGTACAGAAACACACCCACAACTTCACAAGAGTGATGACTCTCTTCACAAGATAGCTCGCCACACCACTGGAAAGACAGAAGAGCTCTGAAATACATTCTGATTTGCGGAAGAGGTCTACGTCCAAATTTGCAGGAATCACAAGGTCCCTTGGAGCTCCAACCTAAGAGTCTGTAAGAGAACTGGCTGACCCCTCTCCTCCTTCCCTCCCGTGTACCTGACAGGTTGGCCTTTTGTCACTGGGCTCACAGAGCCGCTTCAGAGTGTGCCCCCACTGTCCACCTGCTGACTACTCCCGCGGCTGAAGAATGATCTGATAAAGGGGGGGACAAAGTGGAGTCATCTATCCAACCAGGGAGGGCAAGAAGTATGACCTAGATGTGCTCACAGGTCACATTTTTTAAAGAGAGCATTTTAGGGCTGCTTTTATCCCTGGGGAACATCTTTGCTAAATTGTCCCCTCTCAGAGGTCAGTGAGAGAGGCCAAAGTCCAGCCTTCCAGGGTCATGGATTCCAAGCCAGTTCACTTTCCCTTCTAGAGTCTGTTTTATCTCCCCAACACCCAGGCACTGAGCCGTTATCAGTAGCAGAGGCACTCCGAGCTGCAATATGAATGATGATTATTCTATTATCAAATAATGTTGCCAAGCCTGGCCGCTCCCTCCAACGGTGGCGGCAGAGGCGAGCTACAAAATTCAACATTGATAAACCGTATATGGTCTTCTAGAACCATCCCTCTGCCTGAGAGCCACTCTTTAAGGCTCCCACCATTAGCAGCAAGGAAGGGGGAGAGACTGGTTAGCGATGGCCTCTGGGGGGTGGGACCCTCGGGGAAGATGAAAAGTCCTCCAAGCCCACCACTTCCACAGCCCAACGTGAACCCCCCTACCCTTCAGGAGGGTTGATCTCAAACAAAACTCTAACACTAGTGAGCATGAAGGGGAACCACAGTGTGATCCCATCTCTGCCAGCCACTCCTTCAGTGTGGCACTGGACTTCCTGTATTCCTTCCGGCACTGACCTTTTCCAATTCTGCAGCTCAGCTCATGTCTTCTAAGGCTACTGTCAGATTTCTTTTTGGTCCTGAGCGCTAAAAAAATTAGGGTCATGGTAGTAACTTTTCTAGGGAAATGGCTTAAGACCTTGAGCCCCAGACTAAAGGGCACACCAGATCTGCTCCCCACTGCAGGACCTTTGCACTGTCTGTTCTCTAAGGCGGGTGCATTTCCCTAGACAACTGCACACCCAGCCACCCCGCCCTCCCTCCTGCCCTTTGCTCAGGAAGTCTACTTGACCTCACATTTAATAATGACTCCTGACCCCACCCAGCCCCTTTACCCTGCTCTGCTCTTCCTTTTTTCCATTGCATTTATTACCTTCTACCTGACTTGTTTTATTGTTTATTTTCTACTTCTCGGCTCTGGCAGGTAGGGATCTTGGCTTTGTTCAAGAATGTATCCCACCTATAATAGTGCCTGACACATAGGAGGAGCTCAATAAGTATTGGAATGAATGAAGCTAAGGTTAAAAGGGTACATGTTTCAGTCGGCCCCATCTCACTAATTCCATCACCTGGGGCTGGGTTTCTACCTTCTGGCAAGAGGGCTGGTGAATACCCCACATCCTCCTCTGTCTCCATCACTGCCTGCAGAACATGCCACTCAGGAAAACCTGGATGTTTAAGTAGGATGTTTCCTGCTGAACCTTGAGCACTTTCCTGACCAGTGCTCAATGAGGCGCTGAGCCCTCCTCCACAGACTTTAGTCCCCTACTCCAGGCCACCCCATACTAAAACACCAAACTCTACAGCCCTGATTCTCCAACTGGAGTAAGCACAAGAGTCACCTGATACACTTCTTTACAATGCTTATTCCCAGGTCACCTTTCCAGAGACTCTGATTCAATAGGACAGGGGAAGGACCCAGAAATATGCATTTAACAACTCTCCCCATTCCCCAAGGTGATTGTAATAACAGGTATTGTTTGGGCCACACCTTGAGGAACTCTGGTGCAGACCAGTGCTAGGTGACTTACTAAGTCATCATTTTTCTGTCTCTTCTCTAAATCTACCTAACTCTAGTATGTGGCTCTGCCTAGGATTAGGACCAGAAGAAATGGACCTGTGAGGTGGGCATGCCACTTTCTTTCCCACCAGAAATGCAACAAATTAAAACCGCACTTGGAGAAACAAGGAGAGAAACTGAGGAAGTGGAGGAAGGCAGCAATGTGGAGCTAAGGTGAAGCACGCCCACGGGTAAGGGCACACACCAGAGTGTCTTGACTCTGTACCTTACTTTTTTTTATATATAAATTTATTTATTTTTGGTTGCATTGGGTCTTCATTGCTGCATGCAGGCTTTCTCTAGTTGCGGCGAGCAGGGGCTACTCCTCATTGCAGTGGGTGAGCTTCTCGTTGTGGTGGCTCTTCTTGTTGCGGAGCACAGGCTCTAGGCGCGCGGGCTTCGGTTGTTGTGGCATGTGGGCTCAGTAGTTGTGGCACACGGGCTCAGTAGTTGTGGTGCATGGGCTCAGTACTTGTGGCGCATGGGCTTCAGTAGTTGTGGCTCATGGGCTGAGTAGTTGTGGCTCGCGGGCTCTGGAGTGCAGGCTCAGGAGTTGTGGCGCACGGGCTTAGTTGCTCCGCGGCATGTGGGATCTTCCTGGACCAGGGCTCGAACCTGTGTCCCCTGCACTGGCAGGCGGATTCTTAACCACTGCGCCACTAGGGAAGCCCTGTACTTTACATTTTGACAGCCTCTTTAGCAGTTAGGTGTGAAGTTTAAATATCTCATCTTGGAAAGTAAGCAGATAAAAATGAGCATGTCTTCTAGAGCCCGTGCTCCGCAACAAGAGAAACCATCGCAATGAGAAGCCCGCACACCACAACGAAGAGTAGCCCCCGCGCTAGAGAAAGCCCACGCGCAGCAACGAAGATCCAACGCAGCCAAAAATTAATAAATTAATAAATTATGTTTTTTCAAA
Organism: Phocoena phocoena; assembly: GCF_963924675.1. Taxonomy (NCBI): domain Eukaryota; kingdom Metazoa; phylum Chordata; class Mammalia; order Artiodactyla; family Phocoenidae; genus Phocoena; species Phocoena phocoena. The sequence continues at coordinate 73,884,188 of NC_089220.1, forward strand.
TGGTCTTTTGGGAAGGGGTGGTATGAAAAAATAAAATATGATCCAGAAAGGCAGATAAAGGTCTAGAGCACAGGGCGCCTCAGTGAAGAGGGATCTGGCAGCCATGCTAGTCAGCACAAGATACAAAAGTTCCCGACAGAAGGTCAGGAAGGAGAGGGGGTGAGCACGGCCAATTTCCTCCATTCAGGGCAATCTCTGCACAGAATTTAGCCATAAGGGAGCCAAGGATTCCCAGGCATTTGCATCTCTTTGCTGAGGCCAGAGCCTCAGCCTTGTACCTTCCAGTTTTACCCCCTCCTCCCTTTTTCCCTCTGCAGATTGCAGAAAAATCCCAGAGGCCAACCAGACGTTTTCCTCCCAGCAGCTCCTGGTTAGGAGGAAACAGAGTTGGCCAATAGGATGCTGGCTCAAATCAGCCTCATCCATTTGGGAGTCCTGGCCAGCCAGAGCCGGCAAGCACAGTTGGAAATAAGGGAGGAACTCAAAGTACATTCCTCCCTGCTCACAGCCAGAGCTAGATCCAGGATCACCAGTTTGCTGCCAGTTTTGATAAGCTGTTCAATTAAGCCTCTCCAACTGAATACTGCCTCCTATCCTGTACCCCTGTAGGGTTTCTGTCCCAATTATCACTCTATACACAAAGAAGAACAAAGAAGAATGTGTATGGAGGGGAGGGAAGTAGGGGGCGGTGGCATGTTTTTTCTTTGCCTTTTTAAGATAAAGAATGAATGAAAAAAAGCCTGCATTGTGGGGTAGTAGAAAGGAAACTGGGCTAAAAGTCAAGAAATCTAAATCGGGGTCTGGCTCTGCTACTCACAACTCATGAACTTGTGCTGTCCATGTCACTCCCTGAACTAGTCTCTTCATGCAAATGAGGGTGCTGGCCCATCTGATAACCACATGTACAAAGTACCTTCTATATGCCAGGTACTATGAGAAATGCTTTATACTTATTTCCATTCCTCGTAAAATCCTATGAAGTAGTTATTATCTTCATTTTGCAAACGAAGCAACTGAGGCTCAGAGAAGATAGGTGACTTGCTAAAAGCTACGCAGCTAGGGAGTTGAGTTTCAAGGTCAGGTTTTTTCAGATCCCAAAACCCATTAAGCCATATGCTATTGTTAAACGACCTCCAAACTTCCTTCCAGATCTAATGCTCTGGAATTTCTTGAATGATCCCTCACTGTCACTTTTTTCTTCATTCATCAGTTCATGCCATCAGGATCTGGAAGCTAGGGACTTCCTTGGTGGCGCAATGGTTAAGAATCCACCTGCCAATGCAGGGGACACGGATTCGAGCCCTGGTCCGGGAAGATCCCACATGCCATGGAGCAACTAAGCCCGTGCGCCACAACTACTGAGCCTGTACTCTAGAGCCCATGAGCCACAACTACTGAGCCCGCATGCCACAATTACTGAGGCCCAGAGCCCATGTTCCACAACAAGAGAAGCAACTGCATTGAGAAGTCTGCACACTAAAACGAAGAGTAGCCCCCGCTCACTGCAACTAGAGAAAGCCTGCACGCAGCAACAAAGACCCAACGCAGCCAAAAATAAATAAATAAATTTATTTTTTAAAAAAAGAAGATCTGGAAACTAAATTAGCCAATTGTACTTTCTATGGCCACAGAGGCAAACACTCCAAAGTATTCAAGGACACCGAGATCCCCAGGGTTTCAAGAGGCTCTTACCCCTCCACATATTTATTCTTCCATTACTCACACAGGAGAAAAATCAAGCCTTAAGAAACAGAAGGCTTCCTGAATTCATCTGTCTTCTTTCTTTTTCCTCTGATAATTATTAAGGCAAATGAACTTTTTTTAATTTTTATTTTTGGCTGCGTTGGGTCTTTGTTGCTGCACACGGGCTTTCTCTAGTTGCACTGAGCTGGGTCTACTCTTCGTTGCGGTGCGCGGGCTTCTCATTGCGGTGGCTTCTCTTGTTGCGGAGCACAGGCTCTAGGCGCACGGGCTTCAGCAGTTGTGGCTCGCGGGCTTAGCTGCTCCGCAGCATGTGGGATCTTCCCGGACCAGGGCTCAAATCCGTGTCCCCTGCATTGGCAGGCGGATTCTTAACCACTGCACCACGAGGGAAGCCCAAGGCAACTGAACTTTTCAATGTATCAAACAATGTTTATTTCTTCTCATTTAATTTTAGAATTGTTTCTCATTGTTGTTTACTTATTCCTGTGTATGTGATCCAAAAGACGGCAGGGCAGGCCCATTTTCAGTCTGGGTGCCAGCCAAAGCTGCCCTATAATCAAGAGGCCTCTCGATGAACTGATGATGATCCCGCCCTTTAGTGGCTTCCACTCAAGGTAGACTGACCCACACATTCTAAACAGATCACAAAAATGTGGAATAATAACAGCTAGTAAACAAAGAAAGTGTTAAAGCAGAAAATAAGCAGTGCGTTGAAACAAAGTGTTATGTAATTCTTCAACTTGCCTCTCCCTGTGCCAATAGGTAATTGAGATAAGTCATTCTGGCTGTAAGCAGGGTTATGCCTGAACCACTGCAGACCTATCACTGATTGCAGGAGGGAGATGCAGACAGGCCTGAGGATGTTCCAGAAGAGACACAAGATTTAGCCTCTTAAAAAAAAAAAAAAAAGAAGTCTATGTATGTCAGAGAACAGGCCCAGGACAGAGGTCAAAAATAATAGGAGAAAAGTTACCCTAGAGTTTAATCAAAAGAGATCTGTCAATATTTGGCTTGTTCTGCAAGAGACTATCCAGAAGAAGCAATTAACATAAAGCAAATTCAGGGGAAGAGCTGCAGTGTGTCCTGTGCTGGCAAGGGAAATGGCACTCTCACAGGCTGCCGGTGGAAGTATAAACTGGCTTATTAGCCTTTTCGGAGGGCAACTTAAGTCTCTATTAACATTTCAAACTTCTATCCAGCAATTCTACTTCTAGACATTTATGAGAAAACTAATTTAATACTCTTTACAACAACAGTGTTTAGAATAATTCCCATCATTAGGGAAATAGTTACATAAACTATAGACATTATGTAGCAGTGAAAAAATTGAGAAAGACCTTTAGGCAGAGATATGGAAAGATTTAAGATACATTATTAAGATAAAAAAGCAAGTTATAAAACCCTATGTATAGCGTGCTCCCATTTATGTAAAAATAAAGTAACTATAAAACATTCACAAAACCATGTATTTCTGTACATACATAAATACATGGAAAAGAATCCATAAGACATACATGAATTTGATAATAGTGGTTGTAAGAACTGCAGTGAAAATCAAAGGGGTTTCTCTTATCTGTATTGTTTGAAACCTGCTTTAGAAATGTATTCATGTGTAGTAAATAATGACCAACAAAAACGCCCTCTAAAAATGAACTAAATTATGTATATATAGATATACACACCTTTATATATGAAATGAAAGATGTTCAAGGTATGTTTTTAGTGTAAAAAGCAAGTTACCAAACACCAGGCATAGTATAATCTAATGATGAGGGTGGAAGGTAGAGGGTAATGAACATCAGCCTGGAGTAAGAGGCCTGAGTTCAAATCTTCACTCTGCCACTTAATGGTCCCTTGATCGTGGGTAAGCTGCTTAATCTTTCCAAAGCCTTGGTTTAAGAATTACCTAGTACATGGAGTGCTATGGGGTTTAAGTGAGAATGTATAAAAAGTACTTTCCACAGAGCCTGGCACAGGTAAGCACTCAATAAATGGTGACCATTATTTGTATTAATAATAATAAATTCAGTATCAAAAATTGGATCTCTGAGATCATTCCAAAGAGAATCTATGATACTTGATGATTTAGTTGTAACATTAATCATTATTTTTTTAAATTACTAATTCTGTGAGTTTTAGTCATTAAATTTTAGACCTGAAAAGAATCCCAAGAATTCATCTAACCTGATGGTCCCAAATCTGCCTGCATAGTAGAGTTAGCTAGAACGCATTAGGGGAGGAAAAGAGACATTCCAAGGTTCCACTTCAGACTAGATTAGAATTTCCGGGAGGTGGGATCAAATGATCTCTTTATTTACAAACGTTCTTTATCTATACATGTGCTTATACATGCATAGAACACCTCTGGGGAGGGAAATGAGGGACAAAGGTACAAAGGAAATTTCATTGTATTCCCTTCTGTAGTGTTTACATTTTTTACCTACTCAAAAAATATACTCTTTTAAGAAATATAGGGACTTCCCTGGTGGCACAGTGGTTAAGAATCCACCTGCCAATGCAGGGGACATGGGTTCGAGCCCTGGTCTGGAAAGATCCCACATGCCACGGAGCAACTAAGCCCGTGCGCTACTACTGAGCCTGCGCTCTAGAGCCTGTGTGCCACAACTACTGAGCCCGCGAGCCACAACTATGGAAGCCTGTGTGCCCTAGAGCCCTGCTCCGCAGCAAGAGAAGTCACCACAATGAGAAGCCGCACACCACAACGCGGCTACAAGAGTAGCTACAAGAGTGGCCCCCACTCACCGCACCTAGAGAAAGCCCACGGGCAGCAACAAAGACCCAACACAGCCAAAAATAAATAATTTTTTTAAAAAATTAAAAAAGAAAAAATAATCATAACCTCCTTCAGGTGAATCTAATGCAGTCACTCCACAGACCAGAATGGTGGTCTTTATCCTTTGGCCCAGAAATTCCTCTTCAGAAAATTGCAAAGACTTCTGTATGAAGATGTGGGTAGCTGTCACAGAAAGAAAATACAACGACAAACCCGCAAACATCATAAATGTCTAACAAAAAGAAATGATCTTATAAATTATGGTATATCCATGATGAGATATTATGTGTTAAGTATTTTTTAATCTGATTTTTTAATAGCATAAGAAAATACACCACTACGCTAAGTGAACAAAACAGGGTACAAATGTGTACAAATGGCCTAACCATAATTTTGGACTGGGAAGATGGTGAGAAATGTCTATAAAAAAGTAAAAGGAAATACAGTACATATAAAAATAAGCCTATGTCCTTTCCTCTGCACTCCACTGCCACTCCTCAGCCCCGGCCCCTCTTTAGGAACTGGCTTAGAATCTTACTGAGGAGCCTAAGCGCTATTATACTGTGTAGTGACCTCCCTTGGTCATCACATAATTATCTTACTCATCATCATACTTATTGTAACTTTCTGTGTCCTCCCTCCAGAGGACAAATATTTACCACAACTAGGAATGTCACAGACTCTAAAGCAACTATTATACCTTGATATATGGCTCTATGCCAATTCAACACATTTGCCGAACAGCTGGGGATGTGTAAGGCTTTAGGCTAGTGCTATGTGTACCTCACTTTAAAGACCTGGATTTCTGCCCTCAAGGATCTAGCATCCCATCTCTGTGGATGGCTAAGACACATATATAAGAAAGAGTAAGTAACAATATAAGAGGACACAAAAGCAGCACAGGGAATAGGTGCTACAAGGAGTTCACACCCATCTGCACATAGACACACAAAGTGAGTTACTGCCCTTTATTGTATATTCTTTATTTCCCCTTTGAACCAAAATATAAACCCCTTAGATGTAGCAGTTCTATCTCATCCCTTATTTTTATATCTAAACCTAATGCCTAGTGTGTCTGGCAGATAGTAGGTGCTTAATAAATGTTTCTTAATGACAGTCTTTACTCTGCACAGTTTAACATGCAAACTTTTGAATGAATTAATTACTGCGGTATGAATAACAGTGGGGAATGCCGTCTAAGTGAACGGTGGTTAGGAGAGTAGACATGATAGAACTTGCTCCTGGTGTATTTCAGACTGAAAATGGTTGGGAAACACTGGGATAGCTGCCGTCAGGAGGCTCTGCTAACCCAAGGGACTCCTCCCAGACTTCAGTTCTTTGGTGAAGGGCTAGACAGGGAGGAGTCTCATTCTGCATTGAATATAGTCTCCTTTACTTTTCAGAGGAGAAAAACGATGACAAGCAAGTTGTTCCTCTTTTTTTCAGGTCGGATCACAGTAGTGACCTTAACAGAAGCTTCAGTGCCAACCACACCCTTGTCAATGCACACCCCAGCCTCCCTTCTTCTGCTCCATATACATCTGCAGCTCTTCTCTTGTCTCTCCTGCCCTCGGTCAAGGACAGAAGCCATGCTGGCCAACAGACAGCTCTTTGAAATCCTAGCTAGGAATCAGTGCACTAAACACCCCAGGGAAGTAATTATCTGATTTGAAGAGAAGGCTCATCCCTAAAATGTTGACTGGACCACAGAGATCAAACTCAAAGTTCACCCTGAATACAAGGAGGAAAGGGAACTGAGAATGAATCCTGAATTTTCCTATCCTGGATGTTCTTGGTTCTCCAGGACACAGTACACATTTAAGGATTAATATGTCTATCTAGAAAAAACCTTCAAAGTTCATCCGGCTTTGGGCAAACTTTAACCATTCTAGACAGATAAGAATTTATCTCCCAAAGAGTTCCTTCACTAGAGCATGTCACTGACTTGCAAGGAGGAAGTTCTCCTTCATTTCTAACCTAAAGCACTCTTATTAAAATTGAGATTTATTTCTTTAGAAGACATTCAAGGCAGCAAATTAGCATCCTCTATATCATTATTTCTCAGGTTATTCATGCATGCTAATGTTTGAGACCCACAGCTCTACCTCTAACCTTCAGAAGCTTCAAGACACTCTCATTTCTCCAATGTTCCTAATTCTAATTATTCTCCTCTTCAATAGGCTCCACTCTCCATGATTTCCCTTCTCTGTCTCTTCACACCTCCCTCAGATTTCTTTCCACTCTTAGATTGTTCTTTCCTCTTCAACCCTTCAGCCCCCTTTCCATCCCTAAGTCTCCTATCCTAAATGGACAGAAGCTTTACCACCTCCTACTTTTCTGACCTAGCATTCTTCCCTGTAGGAATGTTAATTAGCGTGTGGGATTTAATTAATTCAGCAGCTAATTAAAAATGGGAGAGGAAGAGTGGGAGAGGAGGCGGGCGGGAGAGACAGAGCCCGCCTCAGTGCAGAAGGCACTGCAGATGGTTCTGGGTTGGTTGGCACCATGCCACCGCCCTCCAACCCTCCCCCCCAACAGCACGCACAGCGACGGGGGAGGGGCAAAAGTGAGGGGCACAGCCTGGCAGAGCCTCTAGACAGACACATTCAGTCCTGCCGCCGCTTTGTGCTGGGGAGAGACAGAAAGAGGGAGAAGACGAGAGACGAGAGAAAGGGTGGGAGAAGCAAGGACAGACCACACTCAGGAAGAGCCAAACAAGGGGGCGCCGGAGCCGAACGACCGGGAGAAGCGACGGGGAGAGCTGTTTATCCCCAAAGACAGCCAGCGTCTTGGGGTTCCCTGGCTCCTGAGGACAAGATGGGGAAAGACAGCCACTGATCCTCTGGAGAAAAAGGGACTGCCTACTCTGACAACCAGGGACCCACTCTGCAGCCATTCTTCCCATAGCATGCTGCTTCTTCAGCATGGGCAGGCGATGAGGAAGACGGCTACTGAAAATGAAAGACGGGGTGGGGGGGTGTGTGCGTGTGTGGAGAGAGAGCGGGCGCAGATGGGCGACGGTGAGCAAGTGGACGAGAAGGAGATTTAAAGGAAGAGGAATGAAGGGTATTCATGAAGGGAAGGGAGAAGTGGGACAAGGTGAAGGAGAAGAAATAATGGAGAAGAAAGAGGAGGAAGTCAGAGGCAGAGCCATGCTTTGTTTGCCAAGAAGGATAAAGAGGGCTGGAGTGTCTGTGCAGAGGACTTCCACATTTGATCCCGCCCAGCCTAGGCCAGGCAGGGGGGTACGGAGGCACTGCAGGGAGGGGGCACGAGCAGATCCCTCTGAGGGTCAACAAAGGTGCCGGAGACAGGGGACTCATCCCATAGGATCTTCCTAAATTCTGGATACTTCTGCCACACCAGGAATTTATCAAAAGCAATGGAGAAAAGCTTCTAAATGAACACAAAAGGAGGCTAGGATGACAGGAGGCTGCAGAATCTGATTCCAGGAGCTCCAGCGGGGAGATGGGTGAGGAATGGGATTTTTAGCAGCACCCAGCAGGCTCTTTAAGGGTGTCATCTGACACTCTGAGGGAAATACAGCCATTAGGGGATCAATTTGAGAACTTGAGGGATGAGAAAGAGAGGAAAGGTTGGGTTTCAGAAAGCACCCTTTTGGTGAGAGGCATCTAGGAAGCTTTGGAGCTTAAAGCCTTGGGAGGGAATAAAAGGGCAAGAAAAGCCTGCCATCAGCAATAGATTACTTAAGACTTGACTGAAAGAAACTGAGAAGGAGGGTATGAAGCCAGATGAATCTTCTCTGGTGTTAACTGCCACAGAACTGAACGCAATGGCAGACAAGGGTCATTGTAGCTAAGAGACAGGGTTTTCCTGGCTAGGAATTCTGATTTGATCTCTTTACCACCTAGGGCTTTCTGCAAGAGCTAGCAGTGAGTGAATCGAAATTGGGGAAGAGGAAGTAGACACTCAAGGGCTTTTTATTCTCCAGATCTCACCCGTGGGGCTAAACCCAAGGCTGGCAGATGAGACAAAGCAGTTCTCAGAGTAAGCTGCTACAGGCTCAGTCCTAGTTGAAATACACGAATGCTTTCTGAGCTTATTTTCTAGTCTAGGCTTTAATTAACAACAAAAATTGTAAGAACATTTATTAAGTCACAATGATGCCTTTACAGTAGAGATAAATTCTTTAAGATTTAGGATTATTAAAAAAATAAAAGAAATTTAGGATTATTAGCACTAATAGGAGGAGGTGGGTGGTCCACAGAGCCTTTTGTTATTTTGTTGGTCCCTGGACCCAACAGTTAGTTGCAAATGAGCTGCAAGGCAAAAAAACGGAGACTCCAGAGTTTCTGGCATCCACCACCAACCATGCGCAATCCAGCCCTGAAATATTTTTAAGGGGGGGAAAGGCTTAGGGCAAGGGGTATATTAGCAGTAAAGTCAAATTAAACCTGGAATGGGCAATAGCAGCCAAGACTTCAGAAATTCTCTACCTTGCTACTGTCAAGGCCCCCTCCAAGAGGTTGGACTGTGTAACACCTGAGGGGAGTGCTAGCCCTTCCCAGGGAGTCGGTACCTTCTCTGCCTGCACACCCCAGCTCTCACACTGCTGATGCTCGCCCTCAGCAGGCCAGCCGAGGGTGGCTTAGCTACAAAACCCGACTGTGCTGCTGGCTTCAAAGCTGTCAGTGACTGTGGGGATGAAATGGGAACACTGGCTTCCATCGGGGTAGTCAACAAAAAGTCAGACCTAGGTGTCCGAGAGAATGTGGGTTCTAACGCCAGCTCTGCTAATGACTTATCTGTACAGTTCTGGGCAAACCACTTTCCCCTATAGCACCTAGTGGAAGAAAACAAAAATTTTAACCAATACAATTTTAGCTACAGTACCGTAAGCATCTAGAGAAGAAATAGTTAAAATTTTATAACTCTTGTAGAAAGTACTAAAGCTGAAAAGTCCCTACCATTCAGGCAACAAATATTTACTGAGCCCTGCTTGGGAATTTCCTGACAGTCCAGTGGTTAGGACTCAGCACTTTCACTGCTGGGAGCCCGGGTTCAATCCCTGGTCAGGGAACAAAGATCCCATCCCACAAGCTGTGCAGCGTGGACAAAAAAAAAAAAAAAGAGAGAGATCTTAACAGGTTTCTAAGTTACATGAGTCCACGACCCTAACTAGAGTCCCCCGAATAGGATGAGAGGTCTCTGAAAAGGACAGCAGGAAAATAAGCTGAGGAAACGAAGCAGCCACTGGCCCATTTGTCTCCACCAATATACACACCTTAAGACGGCAGGAGGGGCAGGCAAAAGAGAGGTTTCCATAGGTACCTCCAAGGCTCAGGTAATAAAGTGAAGGATGCGGTGTTTTGCACTGTGGCTCTTTCCAGGGCTCTGCCTCTCTCCATAGTCTAGGAGTCAGCCTTGACTCACACAAGCAAGGAAAATGGAAGCCAGTCATTCTGAGGCTGCCATTTATGCTAAGGAAGATCTCCTCCCACCAGGGAATGAAAGAAAGAGGCCACACCATCCATCTTGTGGGCAATTCCTAGGCCATACACAAGGCGAAGACTCAGCACTATTATCCAGGGAGTTACCAGGATGCTATTAATCCACAAAAGTAATTCAATAAGAGGAAAATTAGCCATCCTAGAAACTGGGTAACTTTACAACCAACAACCCTGCTGAGTTAGCTGAGGGGTTGTAGTAGTCAACACAATGAATGAGCAGTTTCCAGATAAAGTTAAGAAGCAAGGTGGGGCAAGAGCAAGGGTACTCTCTGGTGAACTGGGGTTATATTCTGGAAGGACTAAACAAATAAAGGGAGCTATGGCTGAGTGGGGAACCCCATGAACTTGGCTGAGACAAAGGAGAGACATGGAATGATAGGAGGAGGAAGTAGTCCCAAGAGCAAAAGGAGGCTCTACAGCCAGAATTGTGCTCAGTAGTGACCAGGGGGCCAGGGTACCCACCAAGTAGGCGTCACAGCTGCCCTGGCAAGGACCATTTGAGGACTCAAAAAGATCAAAAACAGGACATTTCCTAAGGGACCATAGGACAGGTTTTAGGGCATAGTTTTCCTCCAGATTCTACAAAATACAGGATAACAAAAGCATAGCTATCCTTAGCAATCTAAACCAAAAGTTTTTGGATGAAGCCCTTATTATCTGAATTCTTGTGACTCTCCATCTTCCCAGCAAGTGGAACCAAATTCTACAGATTCAGGTAACACCAGGTCCCTTGTCAGCTGAACTCTATCTAAAATCCAGACACTGAATAGACTTGGACAGCAAAGGATATGTGTACTTTCCCTTCTCCACTCATTCTCCCCAGAGCCTCGGCCTTCTCTTCACCTAGCCCTTAACACTGACCCGAGTTCCCCAACCCTGTCCTCTTCTAACTCACTCTCACCCATGGCCCCTTTTAATTACGAGTCATCAGAAAGATGCCAACGGCAGAAGAGATAAAGAAAAAAAAGGGGAGTACGGAAGACTGTAGATTTTAGATAGGGGAGTGAGATGGAAATCCTACAGACAGAGAGAGAAATAGAGACAGAGAAAGCAAGGGAGCTGGAGCAAGGGGGAGGGGAAGAAGATGGCACTGCGGAAAAAAGAGCGCCACAAAATTAATTTGAGAAAGGGAACAGTAGAGGAGACGTTGGTGGAATAACAATCAGGCAGTAGAGGGCTGGAGAAAGGGGGAGGGCGCCAGGGGAGGGGAGGACCGGTGCTGGGGAGGACTCTACATGCAGAGCAACAGCAGCACCGCCTATGGGCATGGCGGAGGGTTACAGACAGCAACAAAAGAGGCCCCCGCCTGGGCACGGGAGCCTGGGGTGCAGGGGGGGAGGGAGAAGTCATGGCTTCTGCCCTTCAAGCCTCTCTCAGTAACACAACATGCAAGCTAGAAGACTAAATTCTATATGGCTCTCCTGGGAAGACAGTGATTTAACAAGGTAAGGGAGGGGGACAGAGAACTCCTGGCTTTTTCCATTCCAAGGGGGTTTCCCTCTCAGAATTCAGGTAGTAGAAAAGAGAAGGGTAAGGAAGGGGAGGAATCCCAGGTACTGAAAGGCATGTGTGTGCCTGCTTCTTCTTTCATTAGCTGGAGGAAGGATTTTCTCTTTATTTCCAAGTGATTTCCTTTCCCCACGGGATGCTGGAGTATAGCTCCCCCCCGGGGCAATGGATGCCCCTCACTCAGCTGCTTCCTCCCAGCATTGCCTTGAAATTCCCAACCATCATTAGAAACCCCCAGGGAGCCACCAAGCTCTGAGAAGGAAAGGGAAGGGTCCCCCCCAACAAATAGACCTGGGGGGTGGGCGTGGGGGGGTAGGGTGGGAAGGAGAGAGAGAAAATGCAAAAGCTCTGCAGATGGAGGGGAGAGAGAAATGTGATCAGTGGTATTTGTTGTGCTTCCTGGGAGGAAGGATCCTTCACATTTTTAATAATAATAAATACATGAAGACAGATTTGCCAGCATTGCTCTGGCTCCTTGGGAAGTGTGGGGGAGGGGAGCCAATGCAGCTCAGCACAGACCAGTATCTCCCTGGCCCCTTCCCCCATTAGATAGGCTCAGTATTGCAGCAGCCTACCCCTCCCCCTCTAACTGCAGTCCTCCCCATCAGAGCCCACCCTTTCCGTGGTCCCTTCATACAGCCCTGCCCCTCCCTCCTCCACCTCTCTCCCTCTCTCTACTCCCCCAACCCTAGACTCTACCCTTTCAGCACAAGTCCTCATTTAACACAGTCTCACTCCAGCTCTCAGAAGCCCTAGTACCCACCTAGGTCTCGCCCAATCTGAGGCCCCGTTCTTTCCTGCCAGTGCCCTTCCCAGCTGACATACAACACCTCCACAGAAGTAACCCAGCACAGCTCAGCATTTCCCGGATCCCACCAAAAGGGACTGCTTTTCCCCCATTTTTATTTCAATGTGACCTCCTTTCTCACAACCTTAAATATAACGGCCATTAAATGTGCTTGTACTCAGGGGGTGTCAGGGCCTCGGGACTAGGTGACTACTGCCACCTATTGACCCAAATTTGTTTGAGACAGACCTTTAATACACTTCTTACACAGCGACGCTCTGTTACTTCAAAAGCATCAATAGCTTAAACATGCAAAGGCATGGCTCTTGGGGCTTCTCTGAGACCCTCTGAACAATGAGATCAAAGAAATACAAAAGCAAGACTGGGCAGAGAGCCAGATCAATGATGCCTTTCTCCATGCAGAGGCAGAAAAAGAGGCCAAGCCCAAGGAATGAAAAAGCAACTTTCAGTCTCCTCAAGGGTCTGAAGGCAAAGAAGAGCGGGGGACGGACAGAGTTTTTCTCATGGGCTGTTAAAAACCTCGTGCATCACAATATGAATGATGTTACCAATAGAGCAGAAGGCAGTATTTCATTCATATGACTCTGTCAAATTAGCCAAATCCTTGGATAAGTCTCAACATGAATCTGAGGTTTACACACCTAACAGATCCCAGGGAGGATGGGGATACTCAGGACTGCTGCTGACTCACACTCAATCCGTACCAATCAGAAATGGAGATGGAACAGATAAACTGCGCTATGCGTAAGGGCAGGTCTACACCAGGCAGCTCTATGGATTGGTTTAGCTCTGTACCTTCCAACCAACCCAAGGCAAGGAACAAGATGAGAAAGCTTGAACTCTCCATGGTGCTGAAAATGGACATAATTGAGTCATCCTTCCCTCATAAACTTGTTTTTCTAATACAGTAGCCATGAAGACTGCTGTGAAATCCTGACAGACAGTTGCCCAAGCCTTCATAAAATCATAACAAAACAAAGCTTCAGAGACAAAAAAGGCCTTGATCAAACCCTCTTCCCACCCCCCCAGATGACAATACTAAGGCTTATCAGTACTGGAGAGAAGATTTTCTCTTTATTTCCAAGTGATTTCCTTTCCCCACTGGATGCTGGAGTACAGCTCCCTCCCTGGGGCAATGGATGCCCCTTACTCAGCTGCTTCCTCGCAACTCCCAACCATCATTAGAAACCCCCAGGGAGCCACCAAGCTCTGATAAGGAAAGGGAAGGGTTCCCCCACCAGTCAAACAGACCTGGGGGGTGGGGGGATGGGGTAGAAAGAATGACAGAATGCAAAAGCTCTGCAGATGGAGGGGAGAGAGAAATGTGATCAGTGGTATTTGTTGTACTTCCAGGGAGGAAGGATCCTTCACATTTTTAATAATGACAGATTAAATAAATTAAAACAGGGCTTCCCTGGTGGCGCAGTGATTAAGAATCCACCTGCCAATGCAGGGGACACGGGTTCGAGCCCTGGTCCGGGAAGATCTCACATGCCACAGAGCAACTAAGCCTGTGCGCCACAACTACTGAGCCTGCCCTCTAGAGCCCGTGAGCCACAACTACTGAAGCCCAGGCGCCTAGAGCCAGTGCTCCACAAGAAGAGAAGCCACCACAATGAGAAGCCCACCCACCGCAAGCAAGAGTAGCCCCGGCTCACCACAACTAGAGAAAGCCCGTGCACAGCAACGAAGACCCAACACAGCCATAAATAAATAAATAAAATTAATTAAAACAGGTAATAATAAATCCTAAGACTCTCCTTACCATCACATGATAAAACTGAACAAGTGCCCATGAGCACTAACGATACACATTACTTAGTGAACGCTGGAAGTGAACTGCCGTTAGCACTGCACTGATGAAATCTGACATTCATGTGGTCTGAACAACCAGAGAACTAAATCTGAGTAGGAATAAGAGAAAGAATAGCAAACGACAGCCATAAAGAAACCCTGAAATCTTCTCAGTTGCCCTGCCCTACTACTGTAAAAGTGATTTTTAAACTACATTCTATGGAGTTCTAAAGGTTTCTAGGAGCTCCTCAGAGATCCTGGGGAAAGTGGGCCATGAGAACTCGAAGCTCCAGGACCCCTCATCCTCGCTTCAACCACAGTAACCTAGCCTTTGCCTGTTTTACAGGTTGAGAACCCACGCAAAAGTTAGTCAACAATGGACTCTAAACATTGTTTGATGACTCTGGTGCAAATATTCTCAAGATTACTCAATTTTTTATTGGCAACCTCTTTCAAATATCGCCTGTCATCTAGAAGGCCAGGGATAACAAGATTTCCTAAGATTAAAGACTGGATTCAATTAATATAAGGTCCACAAAGGCAGGGATTTCTGTCTGTTCAGTTCACTCCTATAATACAAAAAGGCCAGAATAGTGTCTGGAACTTGTGGTTTCTTTGAAGGCAAGGGCTTGAACAGAAATGGTGCAGTAAAGGTAAAGAGGGGAGAGCTACAGGTCATAAACTACCTACCAATACATTTTTAAAGAAAAAAAAAAAAGGAAAAACAAAATCCTGAAGACGTTCATGAACCCCAGGACACTTGGCAGTCCTCCATCCTCTGTGTTCCCCAAGCACTGGTTCTCTAACTCATTAGTCGTGTAACCTTGGGCAAATAAATAACCTAAGTTTCTCAGTTTCCTCATTAGTAAAATAGAGATAACATATATTTTGCAAGGATTAAGTATAAAGCACTTAGCTCAGGATGTAACACAAAGTTAAGATCTTTTTTTTAAAAAAGAGCATCTCCTTTTCCTTGGCAGTTCCCACAATCCAAAAATCCTTAATAAATTAGATGCAAATGCAATAGCTAGTCCTAAAAAGAAAATGCTGTAGTCCTAACCTCTTGTCCAGTTAGTTCAGCCAGAAAGGAAAAAGAATCTCTAAATATGTTTTTGAGGCTCTTTGCTTAGATTCACTCAAGGAGATGGAAGTATGAGGGCTCTGGGCACATCAGGGTCACTCAGATCTGCCAGGGACTAAGTCAGAGGCCCCAGGAGTAAGTGCATCTTGGTTATCATCCATGAGAAACAGCTCTAGGCTCTCTGGTTTGAAGGAAATCTCAGCGATTCAGTCTAATACATTTATTTTTCAGCTGAGGAAAATTAAAGGCCAGAGATGTCACATGATTTGCCCAGGATCACAGAGTTAACAGAAGACAGTACTGGGTTGTCTCTCTTAACTACTTTCTACCAAGCTACAGCTGACTGAAAACAGACTCCCCATCCCAACTGGGCAGACCAGTATAAGTCCAAATTCATAGGACTTATAATCAACTAGGTTTTACTGATGTAATGATCCAAATTATATCCCTCTCCATGACACATCATTAACTCCAATGAATTACTTCTAGACTCAACTCTCTTCCCGTCCCTCTTTCCACCTTCTAAATTATCCAAGGCCAGAGGGATCTCTCACTAACAGAAGTCATTCTCTGAACAGAATACAAGATCTCAGATCTGTAACTCCCACCAGTCTCCTGACTTGGGCTGATATGACTGAGGGGTTTTCATTCTCTTGGTCTTCAGGAATTTTCTGTCTGCCTGCTTGTTGGCATTCTTTCACATGCTCTTTGTAAAAGGCCTGGCGTTTGCTCACTGGTAAACTGAAGACTTTGTTGAAAGAGGGTCAAAGAGGCTGAAAAACATAAGACTATACTGATTCTTCACACTCCTCTCATTCACTCTACTGTTCTCTCCAGATAAACTCTAACTCTCAAGAACTGACCTAAGATCAGCCCTACGTCCATGCTATTTTAGAAAGAAAGGAAAAACTTTCAGAGAAGTGGAGACAAGAATAACTCTTGGTAATGAGAAAAGGTTCTATCTAGCTTTTGATTATAGTCAAGCACCAAAGGAGGTTTCCTAAGCTACTAATGCCACCTGGTGGCCAGCAAGATATATTAAGAAATCTTAAAATCCATATATTTCAGATGATCTGTATTATAATTATAACAAATCATACAGGAACTTGGGGCAACGTGGGGTTGAAAGAGTGGATTATAATACTCTAATCTCTCAATATTTTTTGATTAAATAACCAATTTTAGTTTCTGGTGAAAATGTAGTATCAAAGAAAACCATATAAAGCCAAACTTTCTTATTCCCCCCAAAACCTCATCCTTCCCTTTTCCATCACCCTCTCACCAAAAATACCCCATACCCAGTGATTCCAGTCATAATACATGTGCAAAAGGGGCTTCAATTCGTAAGTAAAATCAATTTTATTAATAAAGATCTTTCCACATGTCCAGAGCAAATAATTAATGAATTCCGAGGAAAAAACCTACATACAGTGAAATTAGAAGTATCCCAGGATGACAAAAAATAAATTAAATATGTACACCCATAATCACCGCCGCCTCCGAAAACCTGAAAGGAAGGGAAACCAAGAATGAGGCAAAGGACAGTTGGGAAAAGCCAAAGGGACAGAAAAAAAGGACATCTAGAGAGAAGGGCTCGATAGGAGTGGGTTCCCTCAGCAATACTCTCTATATCCTCCCAGCACAAAAGACTAGAAGCAAGATGGAAACTGAAATGGGATAATGGTTCCTTCAAGTGACACTTTCATAGTTTACTTAAGGAAACCTGAACAGGGACTGTGGGGCCTTCAGAAATAGAATCCAGAAATCTCTTTTGTGAATGATGCTGATTTTCATCTTGGGAAAGAAAAAAATAAATGCCCACCTCTAAAGAGATTAACACCCAGTATGGAAGAGATACTATAAAGGTTGGTAAAACCTAGGATGGCAAATCCGGAGTTGGCATCCCAATTCGTAAACCCCATCCTGCACTCGATCACCCAAGTCCTAGTCATTCACTAACCTTTTTTCTTCTGACCTTTCTTAGGTATCTTCTTCCGCTTCTTAGTAGAATTCTGATCCTGGAGACACATGGAGAAGGGAAGGAATGGCGGTGAGCTTCCAAGTTTGGTGTCCCTTCCCAAGTTCCTCACAGTAATAAGCCCACATACATTTAGCTGAAAGCATGAAGGTCACCTCCCATCACTGTATCACTACCTCACCTCATCAAGATGAGGGGTTCCTCCTGTCAAAGCACTGATGTCACTGAAGTGCGTGAGGGAATGAATTTGTGAGCTCATGACATTTGCTCGTTTTCGCCGTCCTTTCTCCCGCTTACTGACACTTAAACGCACCATCATGCTCTCCTCATAGTTAATCCTGCCAGAGAAACACAGACACCACTTGCAGCATGCTCAGACCATAGAGGCAGAAAGTTGCAGCCAAGAACCTGGGCCCAGGTGTTTACTCACCCCACGTTCAGACAGTTCTCAAGAAATTTCATAGCAAGTCACTATAGTATTTAGTGAGGTGATACTGTGTGCTCAACACTCAATGCTCAATGAAATGTTCTTTGCACTAGAACTTCCCTCCTCCCCAGAGATGAACTCACAGCCCATCCAGAGGAATACTTAAACTATATCAGGAAATTCTTTATATTCCAGCTCCATAAACAGGATCCTCTACATGAACCTTCTCACTCAAATCTACCAACTGCAGAGATGGACACCTGGGCAAAGTTGATGAGTCTGTGTTCAACTTATAACTGCTTTTCTACTTTTTTTCCCTGAACTTATCTAGCACTCTCCATGCCATTATAAAAACGTGACTTTCTTGCTTTCTGCAGAAAATAAACAGCAGTGATAGTGAAACACAGAACTTTAAAATTCTACTAGGTGGAACTGCATATATTCTTCTCCATGTAGCATTTGCTCAGCCTGAACAGCTGGGGGAAAAAAAAAAAGACATTTCCCCCGCTAGTTCCTATTCTGTACTTCAAACTGCTAACTCTTAGAAACCATCACACCAAATTTTGCACTCCACTTTCTAGATAATGTGGGTTCTCTTGGAATTAGACTTAATCATCGTCATTCAAAGGACAGGTCTCTACAGCATAGAAAACAATTTCTAACTGCAAGGACTCGGACCTGTGCTGATCCTCCTGGCTCTGTCGAGTAACATGAGGATGCCGAGCATCACGGATTTCCTCTGGAGCATCTGAGTACTGCTCCTTTAGTTCACGAATGACAGAGCTGCTCAATGCCCGTCTCTTGGCTCGTTCTAGGCGCTTCTTCTCCCGCTCAGCTTCTGTTTCATCTATGTGATAAAAATCAGCAAGGGTTATCCCAGAACAGAGAAGAGAAACACAGTTCATGCTGAGGAAGCAGCCTCCACAGTTCATACCGTAATGCACTGGAACCAAGCGTGGTGGAACATATTTCTTAGCTGTCCCTTTTCCAGATTTCTTCCCTGAAGCCCCAGACTGGCCTTCCTCTGCTTCATCTTCCTCCTCATCCTCAGAGCTCAACTACAAAAGGAACATAATGTCCACAAACTTAGGAAGCGTTAGTCAAACAAGCGATAAGAAAATCCAAAGCTGAAGTACTCTGGGAAGGTGGGAATACAAACAAGAGGGAGAAAGGGGAATCTCACATTCAACATTCTAAGGCACAAGCTGGGAATCAACGGTAATAAGAGAATCCCAGGAGATCCAGGAGCATTACAAGGCTCATTCAGGCTTAGATTCCTCAGGAAGATCAGGATAATGCTACCTCTTACCTTGCTCATCATATTGCTGGGATGAGGCTTAAAACGGAGTGGGTCACTCTCACCTAAAATAAAAGACCCAAGAGATTTTACAAGATCTGGAACTTTGTGAACGGCCCACACATAACCTTACAGCTTCCCCCACTTACTGAGGCTGCCTGTCACTGCCGTCTTCACCAGTTTGTCAATTTGATACTTCAGTTTTTGGTCCAAAGGACGAAGCTTTTCCAAAACCTATAATGTGGTTAAATAGGATTACATGTCCTCCTCAAAATTAACCATACACCAAAAGTCCCTATGTTAAGTTGCCAGGTAAAGCACCTAAAATATGCACAAAGTAGAGCAAATGAAGACAAAAATGCTTTTTTTCATTTGGTTTCCTCCCTTAAACATGAGAACACCCACTTAAATGAGAGCTATTGTGTCACAGTCCTGGAGTTCAGAATATAGAAACGCAGAACTCTAAGATGACAAATGCCTCATACCGTGCGAATCTCCACCAGTCTCAAAACTGCAGGATGTCCCTGAAGAGACCCTCCTGAGGCTTTGTCCAGAATGAGATGGCTCAGATCCATAAGGTACATTAACAACAGCTGATCTTTCACTTCCAAAAGGCTGAGACCCTGAGTTGAATCAAACAGTAAGAGATGCAAATTCAGTTTAACCACAGAGCAAGGAGGAGAGTCTAGGGAGAACAGGATAATTTTTTCCAAGTTCAAATTTTTTTCCATGCAGTTCATATAAGGTATCTGGAGTAGTCTCAAGGAAGTGGCTGTACCTAAAATGGCCACAGAGAAAATTATGCTAACACAACAGAAGCACAGCTTAGAGAATAACTGTATGACAATAAGAGCAGGAAAATCAATAAAGTATCCCCCAAAGTGACTATAGCAAGGTTTCTCAAACTCAGAGCTATTGACATTTGAGGGACAGGTAATTCTTTGCTGTGGAGCACTTCTGGGCACTGAAGGATGTTCCACAGCTTCTCTGGCCTCCACCCATTGATGCCATCCCCCAAGCTGTGACAATCAGAAATGTCTCCATACAGTAATGAATTTTAAATTAATTTAACCAAAACAATCACTGATTTTATCCCCATACAATGGAATTATATGACATAGATAAAAACAATGACCTGTACATACTGACATGGACTTATCTATGTCGACACACTTTCTACACTGTATAGAAAGTGTGAATAATGTGGTTCCAATTAAGGGGGGGAGGTGAGAAGTATAATACACACATTTTATATGTATAGAAAAATATCTGAAAATAACATAATTAGCAACTGCTACCCCTGAGGATCGAGATGAGGAAAAGCAAGAAATGGAGTGCTTGTACTGAAAGAGTGGTTTCCCATCAAGCATATATTACTTTTACAATCAACGAAATAAAAAATGTACCCCAGTGATTATCTCAGAATGGTGATTACACTGATTTTTAGTTCTCTTCTTTGTGATTTTATGTATCTCCTAAACTTTCTAAAATTATAAGTGTATTAGGGGCTTCCCTGGTGGCGCAGTGGTTAAGAATCCGCCTGCTAATGCAGGAGACACAGGTTCGAGCCCTAGTCTGGGAAGATCCCACACGCCGCGGAGCAATTAAGCCCGTGCGCCACAACTACTGAGCCTGCACTCTAGAGCCCGCGAGCCACAACTACTGAAGCCCATGTGCCACAACTACTGAAGCCTGCACGCCTAGAACCTGTGCTCTGCAACAAGAGAAGGCACTGCAATGAAGAGTAGCCCCCGCTCGCCACAACTAGAGAAAGCCCGCGCGAAGCAACAAAGACCCAATGCAGCCAAAAAATAAATTAAAAAAAAAAAAAAATGTATTATACTTACAGGCAGAAAATCATAAATTATAAGTGCATTCTTTTAAATAAAAAAGTAACGTGTGTAAGCAGACCTAAGCTATAGTTATTAAAAAAAAGTCACTGTGACTGCATAAAACGAAAATGAAAAAGTCCACAGCCCTCGGAAGACCTATTTCAGACAGATTAAAGACTCTGCCTAGGATTACATAGTAATAGGAGTACAGCTGGGATTCAAACTCAGCCTGACTCCAACACCCAAGCCCTAGGTATCTGTAAACCAACATGCTAAGCTCTTGAGATCAACACTAGCATGCTACAGGAGGATGAGCAAAGGATTTAAAGACAGACAAATTGAGTTCAAGTTTTGAATTAGGCATTTAGCAGTCAAATATTGGGTAAATCATGACCTCTGTCTCCTCAATAATATGTACAGTAATTCCTTCCCACCCCCAAAAGTAATTATGAGGCTCAAATAAGATATGAAAGTACTTTGTAGCCTAAAAAGCACCTACTAGAAGTCTTTGATCCTGAAGGTTAATAAATATCTGTTCAGTGAATAAATATATAGTGATCTAAGATACACGTGCACAGCCCATCTCAAAAAGGCATTAAAATGGATCAAAGCATGATACCAGAATAAAGATAGCCAAGAATTTGAGAAATAGGCTCTTCTGACATGCTTGGGCATTGTCAAGTTCTAATGGGTTACAAGCGTATGAGAGAAAGACAAAATAAAAAGCGAAGATTAAAAAATGAGAAATAAGAAAAGAACGAAAATGAATGATGAGAAAGAAAAGGCAAAAAGAAGATATATTAAAAATTCGAGGACTTCCCTGGTGGCTCAGTGGTTAAGAATCTGCCTGCCAATGCAGGGGGGACATGGGTTCGATCCCTCGTCCAGGAAGATCCCACATGCTGCGGAGCAATTAAGCCTTTGCACCACAACTACTAAGCCTGCATGCCACAACTACCGAAGCCCACGCGCTCTAGAGCCCGTGCTCGGCAACAAGAGAAGCCACCACAGTGAGAAGCCCGCGCACTGCAATGAAGAGTAGCCCCCGCTTGCCCCAATTAGAGAAAGCCCGCATGCAACAATGAAGACCCAATGCAGCCAAAAATAAATTTAAAAATTCGTGTCTTTTTAAAACACAATCCGCTGTAAATCTCATGCTTAAAAATCCTTCAATGATTTTTATTAACCTACTATAATGATTTGCATATTTCTGTTGACCTATGGAATGTTTTGCTTAAATGATATCTTAGGACGAAAGCTCAATACATAAAACAGGTAACACCCAAGTTTTCCAGCTCAAGCAGGTATGAGGGATGCAGAGACCATTTTTTCTTAAATGATTTTTTGGAAGTGATCCATTTTTAAAGTCTTTATTGAATTTGTTACAATAAACTTGTTTTATGTTTTGGTTTTTTGGCCGCGAGGCACGTGGGACCTTAGCTCCCTGACCAGGGATTGAACACACACCCCGTGCATCGGAAGGCGAAGTCTTAACTACTGGAGCGCCAGGGAAGTCCCCAGAGACCTCCTTCTATACTGCCCCACACTCAATGGTCCCTGAGGTTCTATAAGACCTTAATTTGAAAACTACCATATTTAATTTTAAGATACACATCATTTTTATATTTTAACATCTCTGAAGTCAGGATACATCTTTAAATCAATGGTATCCTAGCATTATGTCATAGATTAACAAGCAACATTGTATACTCAATGTAAGTCAGTGATATGTTGCCAATTAACAGCATTTTATATTAAATGAAATACAGTTGGCCTACAAGGCTCTTCACACAGAGTGACTACTTTTCTGTCCCCAACAACACACAAAATATACACCCAAGCACACTACACGACTGACCTCCTTTCCCAGAACATCACCATGCTTTTAGGTCTTTGTGCCTCTGCACACGCTGATTCTTTCTACCCCTCTGACTCCCATTTATTCCTCACAATCCTGTTACCTCTCTGAGATGCCCCCCCTAATTCCCTCTGCTCCGTGATATTTAATCTTGCTCCTCAGCTCGCACAGCCGCTCATCATGACTGCTACTGCTTATACCTATTGCTTTCACCTGCCTTCTCTACTAGACTTCAGCACAGAAACTGGATCTTATTCATCTTCAAAGCTCCAGCACTAAGCACATACAAGACACTCAATAAGTCTACGATGGAAAGAATTGTTGAGAACATCAAGTCAAGGGGTGCTTACTCTTCAGTTATGTCCTACCTTCTCTGTAGGATAGGTTTTAGCTTGAACTTTTTTGGTCAGAGCTTGCACCTGTGCGGTGACAGCCATCACCTGAAATTAATCCAAATAAAACCACTGATTAGAATACATCAAGTTATCTCTGTGAGCTGTGAAGTGCAAAAGCTAAACAATGCCACCTAAAAATTATCTGAAACACTGCCTAAAGTACACCACTATCTTTTCAGTTCTGAGAAAGTACAGGAGAGATGGTTTCTGATACTTCTTCAAAAGGTAGAAAAACCTTTCCACCTCTTCTTAAAGCTAAAGAGACCATCTTACCAAACCAGAGGGAGGGGATGGGGGCTGGGACAGTGGTGATGGGGGCACTGTAGCTTTGTACCGGTTGAACTTGCAATGCATAGAACTATATAAATGTATATGAGCTAGACACCAAAAGGGCAAATCGTGTCACCGTTTTCGGCATCGGTTTCCTTAACTCTAAGAATAAAGAAAATTGATTCAGATGCTTTCTTTCTGGAGTTTTCTGTATTCCTTTGGACGCAGAAATCAATTACTCTGAATTGTAGCCTGAAAAGGTTTTCATTATATCATTTTGCTCTTACTGTTATTTGGTCATTCAAATATGTGCCCCCAAATCACCAAAGTTTAGAGGTGCGGCAAAGTCAAAGCCGATTCGTGACTAATCTATTCCAAAGGGGTGCCATTACTCACCTGCTCCTGGAGGTTTTTCAAAAGTGCTACGGCATTTGGCAGGTCTGACTCCAGCACCTCCTATGGAAGGGGGAGAAAAGAAAAAACATTTCCTCAGGATTATAAGACGGAACATGTGAGGTGGAAAAGCCCCCTCTCTCCTTCAAACACCCCGGACTTCCTGCCTTCCCACTCCGGTGCACATGCAGCCTCGCCTCAGAGCCCGCCAGCCTCTCAGGTCACTGGAAAGGAGCGGTAACTCCAGCCACGTCTCCCTACTACTGCTTTTGCCCCGCTGTGGCAGGGAGGGCGCCTCCCTGGAGTTATTTCCATCACCACCCTTCCCTCGCCCCAATAATTTGCCTCGAGGCACTGAGGAGAAAACAAACGTCCACAATACCAAGCCGAAGAAGCAAACACACTACACTCACCGGCGCCGCCATCTTCACAAAGCCCGCCCCTTCCGGAACTGTACTTCCTGAGAGCTGACGTTGGCTTTATAGACGAGAGGCCGCCGCCGCTTGCAAACCTAAGCCAATAGGAATAAGGGCTCTCTCACTTCCGCCCCGAACAGGATGTACGAGAGGAGGGGCCGGGCCCAGCCAATGGAATAGAAGAACTGGCTAAATTCGTCAGACTTAGGAGGAGCTTTAACGACGTAAAGATGCTATTGGAAAGAAGCATGTTATTAGTAAATTGAGTAGAATGATTGGAGCTAAGCCAGTAAAAACTCGGCAACTGATTGATTGACAGTTAGAAAGACCCAATGGAAAAAAGGAGTTAACTGAGCGAACTGAGAACATATTGGCTCCTGGACGCCGCAGTACCCGGAGTCTTTTTGAAGAGGCTTCTCTTGCATTGCCTGAACCCGCCGCTAGGTGACGGGCCTCGGCATATCTCTGAGAAGGCGGCCACGTTATGAAGCCGCCATTGCTGGCTGCTGTTCCAACGTGGGCCGCGCTAGATTCCTCACAGACCCCAAGGCCCTTGTGTGATCGTGGAGAAGTCATTCGATCTCTGAGCTTTTTTCATCTATAAATAGGAGAGTTGGGCCAGAGAAGCCCAGAGCCAGTTTAGACACGGACAGTAAGGACACTCACGCGCCTCATACATACCTGGGGGCGCTGCGGAGAGACGCCCCCAGCTGCAGCCCCAACACTTCCTACTAGTTCGGCGACATGAAGGGAGGGACGTTTAACAAATGAAGCCAGTTCAGATTTACGTGACTTGCCCCTGGTCACACAGGCCCCGGCAGAACTTGGTTTAAACCCAGCCTGTGCATATATAGTATTTCATTATGCTCTGTCTCATCTCTCCCCAATACTTGCAAGTATGTCAGCTCACTCCTGCTCTCACAGGCTGATGAAGTCAGTTGGGTGGGTATTAATTGTTCCTATCGTCTGCCTTGGGAAGTAAGCACTGCAAGGGGAAATGATGGTCTTGAATCTTACCTGCAACTGTCGAGCAGGGCTAGGACTAGCAATCAGATTTCCTGACTTGGAGTGGTCTTCTGGAATTAAACAAGGAATAACTCCCATATCTCGGCAACCAGGGTGGGAAAATCCTGGTTTCTAAATCTTTTGAGGGATTCAGGAAGAAAAAGGCAGGGCCTAGGTATCCAGTCCTCATGCCTCTGCCTCAAGCATTTATTTGCTGTTTCAGGCCCAGCATGGAAGCTCAGTGTGCCTTGACAGCCTACTCAGTCCATTAACCAATAGTTTTATACCGTTTATCAAGATTTGTATTATGAAAAGTTTCCATTTCAGCATAAATTTGTGACCTATTCAGATCCTCTGCCCATTTTTTAATCAGGTAATTCTTTTGCTATTTAAGTTGTATGAGTTCTTTATATATTTTGGATATCAACTGCTTATCAGATATATGATTTGCATATATTTTCTCCCATTCCGTAGGTTGCCTTTTCATTTTGTTGATGGTTTCCTTTGCTGTGCAGAAGCTTTTTAGCATGATGTAGTCCCACTTGTTTATTTTTGTTTTGTTGCCTTTGCTTTTGCTGTCAGATCCAAAAACAATCATTGTCAAGACTGCTGTTAAGGAGCTTACAGCCTATGTTTTCTTCTAGGAGTTTTAAGGTTTCAGGTCTTCCATTCAAGTCTTTAATCCATTTTGAGTTAATTTTGTGTATAGTGTAAGATGGGGTCTAGTTTCATTCTTTTGCATGTAGCTGTTCAGTTTTTGCAACACCACTTATTGAAGAGACTGTTCTTTCCCAATTGCATATTCTTAGCTCCTCTGTAGTAAATTAATTGACCATACATGTGTGGGTTTATTTCTAGGCTCTCTATTTTGTCCCATTGATCTATGTGTTTGTTTTTATGCCAATATGATATTGTTTTGATTACTATAGTTTTGTAGTATAGTTTGAAATCATGGACAGAAATAACATTTAACCAACTATATGGACACTTCATGACTCAGTCAGGTTTACACATAAAATTAACCATCATGCTATATGTAAAAATACTCATAATCATTGACTCAGAAATCTATTTCTTGGAATTTATTGTGACCAAATCTTTCAAAAAAAGAAAAGAAGCCATATATATATATATATATATATATATATATATGTATATATATATATATATGTTTACAGAGACATTATATATATACATATATATATATGTTTACAGAGACATTATTTATAAGTTCAAAAAACTGCAAACAAGGGGTTAGAGAGTGATTGTTAATGGAAGGGGGTTTCTTTTTGAGGCGATGAAAATGTTCTAAAATTAGGTAGTGGTGATGGTTACACAACTCTGAATATACTAAAAACGACTGAATTGTACACTGTAAAAAGGTGAATTTTATGGTATATGAATTGTCTCAATAAAAGTGTTATAAAACTATAAGCAATCTAAATATCAAACAAGTAAATTTTCATATATTATCACAGAAATAGCAAATAGCTCCATTTATTGCGTGCTTACTATATGCGAGGCATTATTCTGAACACTTTACATGTATAAATTCAGTGGTTTTTCAAAGTGTGGTATGGTACTTGATCTAGTAGCATCTGGAATGCAGATTCAGGCACCCCACCCTGTCCTACTGAATCAGAATTTCTGAGGCCAAGGTCTAAGATGCTTTATTTTAATAAGCCTTCCGTGTATTCTGCAACATGGTCAAGTTTGAGTGTCTCTGTTTTAACTTGTTTAATTCTCATAGTAAACCCATAAGATGGGCAGTATTATTTTCTCCATTTTATAGACAGTAGTGGAACATCTGCCATTGTAAAAATGATAAAATCTAAGATTGCAGAAATATGGAATTCTAATGGGTAGAACATAAGATTATGTACATATTGTATGTACCCACAGCAGCCCTACATATATACCATATATGTATTTTTGTATGTATGTATATAATAGAAACACACACACACCTTGGAAAGAAGCTGAGAATTTAAAATAGTTAATGTGATTGGGTAGGAGATCTTGGGTGTTATTTCTGTACTTGCATAGTTTCAACAAAGTTTTGTTTGTGTTTCAGGAGCAGCCCTGCTGAATCAAAAAGTACTTTCGTAGAAGAGCCACTGATACTACTTCATACAAAATAGATAACAACAAGGACTTACTGTATAGCACAAGGAATTATACTCAATATTTTGTATTAACCTATAAGGGAAAAGAATTTGAAAAAGAATATAGATAGATAGATAGATATCTGAATCACTGTGCTGTGTGCCTGAAACTAACATGACATTGTAAATCAATTATACTTCAATTAAGAAATGCACATTAGAGGGAATTCCCTGGTGGCACAGTGGTTAAGAATCCACCTGCCAACGCAGGGGACACGGGTTCGAGTTCTGGCTCAGGAAGATCCCACATGCCGCAGAGCAACTGAGCCCATGTGCCACAACTACTGAGCCTGCACTCTAGAGCCCGTGAGCCACAACTACTGAGCCCATGTACCGCAACTACTGAATCCTGCACACCTAGAGCCCATGCTCCGCAAAAGGATAAGCCACCGCAATGAGAAGCCCGTGCACTGCAACAAAGAGTAGCCCCTGCTCGCCGCAACTAGAGAAAGCCCGCGCACAGCAATGAAGACCCAACACAGCCAAAAAATAAAGAAAGAAAAAAAGAAAAAAAATTTTTTTTCTAAATGCACATTAGAAAGAATCATCAGAGTATCTCATCCATTCCGTCAACATTTTTGTTAGTTATGTATATTGTGGTATTGCTGAATGTTTAATCAGAGCCAGCTAGGCCTTTAACAACTTGAATTTCCACATTTGAAAATGGGAAAAATATAATTTTGCTACTCAGTTTTGAGAATCTACTGAAGCAAAGTATGTGTAAGTACATTATAAATCATTGTGGACTTCACAAGTTAATGATATTTTTTATTTTAATTTTTTAAAAATATTTTTTATTTTATTTTATTTTTGGCTGTGTTGGGTCTTTGTTGCTGCGCGTGGGCTTTCTCTAGTTGTGGTGACCAGGGGCTACTCTTTGTTGCAGTGTGTAGTCTTCTCACTGTGGTGGCTTCTCTTTTTGTGGAGCACGGGCTCTAGGCATGTGAGCTTCAGTAGTTGCAGCACGCAGGCTCAGTAGTTGTGGCACGTGGGCCCTAGAGCCTGCAGGCGTCAGTAGTTGCGGCATGTGGGCTCAGTAGTTGCAGAGCACAGGCTCAGTAGTTGTGGCGCATGGGCTTATTTGCTCCGCGGTACATGGGATCTTCCTAGACCAGGGATCGAACCCGTATCCCTTTCATTGGCAGGTGGATTCTTAACCACTGCACCACCAGGGAAGTCCCTAATGTTATTTTTAAGTGATTCCTGGATATATTGCTGACAATTTCTCTATTAATAGTGGAATAGTTAAAAAAAAAAAAAAAAAAGAAGAAGAAGAAGAGCCCCTGAGCAGTGCCTGGAGGGGCAGGCAGCAAAAGTCCCAATAACTTTAAAGAGGTGGGCAAGCCCAGCCTGGGGTGAGGGTACTGTTAGGAGACCAGTCAGATCTGGAGGTGGGAGGTTGTGAAGGGCTAAGTTGGGACAATCTGGGGCCAGTTTATGAAGTGTCTTTAAGTGCCAGTCAGGAATTCAGGCTTTGTCTCTGAGACAACATGGAGCCCCGGAAGTTTCTATGAATGACAGATATGTTAGAAGTGGTACTTTAGAAAATTGAGTCTGCCAGTCATTTGGTGAGATGAGCAGATGGAAGACTAGTTAAGGTGCTATTGCAATTATCCAGGCATGAGAAGGGGCCTTGCCTCATGACGTTAAAGAGAGAATGGGGAAGAAGGGAGGAGGCGGGACCTTTTGAAGGTGGAATCTACAGATGAATAGAAATGTGGTTGGCTGCCTTTCTCCTGAGCCCCCTCCCCTTTCTCATGTCTAATTCTCAGCTTCTCTGGGTAGTTCCCTTCGTTCCCTACCTGTGACCACAAATCTAGAATCTCCTCTGCAAATGAAACAGAAATGAATCCGAAAATGAATGAATCCGAATGAATGATGAATCCGAAAACTCAATGTCACTTTTCCCAAGAATGACTGGTTATACCACCAATTCTATAAAATCAGATAATATAACCACCGCCCCCCACCAGCACCTTAAAACACATTAATGGCTGCTCGGTGCCTGTAGGTTAAAATTCACTCTCCCTTAATTTGGTTCATGAGGTCCTTTGTGACCAGCCTTCACCTGCCTCCCAGGCTCTTCTGCGGTCGGATCCCTTGATTACTTCCATTCTTTAGCCACACTGAGTTCACCTCAGTTCCTCTCAGGCCTTTGGACAAGCTGGTCTCTCTGCCCAGCTCCTTCTTTCTTGATCTACTCCAGCTCATCTTCAAGTCTGACCTTAAAAGTCGTTTCCTCCAGGGAGCCTTTCCCGATCTCCAGTCCAGATTAGGTGGCCTTGCTTTGTGCTCCAGGATTTCTTCCATCAGAGCACCTGGCACTTCCTCCATCACAGTACCTGCCACACTATACTGTCACTGCCTGTCCACTTGTCTGCCTCTCCGTAGTAACCTGTGAGCTCCTGAAGTCAGGACTGTGCCTGCCACAAAGTTGGTGCTTGATCAGTGTTGGCGGAATGAACGTTCATTCCTGGGCTATGGTAAGGCACACTTCCATTAACATCATTCTCATTAACATGAGTTGAACAATCAAACTGGAAGAAGCTGGGATCTGGAATTATTAGACAGGGCCCACTGAGATGGGGCAGATCCTGGGGAACATTGTCATTGCAGATGCTGGAAGAAAGTACAGACCAGCCTGGCAGCAGGTGAAGGGAGTTAGTCTATTAAAGCAGTCAGAATCAGGAAGATATTCTAATAAGAGGGCACTGGAACAGGTTTGGAAAGCCAAGCAGGCAAGTGGAAGTAATATTAATAGATACCACTTATTGAGCATCCACTGTTTGTTGGGAGCTGTGCCTATAACTTTTTTTTCCCCATCTTTATTGAGGTATATTTGACAAAAAGTGTATATATTTAAAACGTACAATGTGATGTTTTGATATCTGTATACATTGTGAAATGTTTTCCACAATCAAGCTAAGAAACTAATTAACGTATCTATCACCTAATATAGCTACCTCCACCCTTTTTTTTGTGGGGGGTTAGAACAATTAAGAACTACTCTCATAGCAAATTTCAAGTACACAATACAGTACTTTTAACTATAGTCACCCTGCTGTATGTTAGATCGCCAGAACTTACATCCTTCGTATACAAAACTTTGTACACTTTGAGCAACATTTCCCCCACCTCCCCAGCCACTGGAAACCACCGTTCTACTCTCTGCTCTAAGAGTTTGTCTTTTTTTAGATTTCGCATATAAGTGAAATCATGCAGTATTTGTGTTTCTGTATCTGGTTTATTTCACTTAGCATCACACTCTCCAACTTCATCCATATTGTCACAAATGATAAGATTTCCTTCTTTTAGGGCTAGATAATATTCTTCATCCATTCATCCATCACTGGACATTTAGGTTGTTTCCATGTCTTGACTATTGTGAAGAATGCTGCAGTGAACATGCAGGTGTCTCTTCAAGACAGTGATTTCATTTCCTTTGGCTATATATACCCAGAAAAGGAATTGCTGGATAATATGGTACTCCTGTTTTTAATTTTCTGAGGAACCTCTCTACTGTATTTCATAATGGCTGTACCAATTTTTTTTTATAACTTCATATACATAATCCTTAAGTCAAGTATATGGGGTGGGTATTACCATCCACATTTTACAGTTAAGACTGTGGTTTAGTGCTGGGATTCAAAAATAGTTCTTCCTGGACCTGTCCTCTTTTCTCTACATGAGTGCTTCTCCAATTTTAATGTGCATTAAATCACCTGGCAGGGGTCTTGTTAAAATGCAGATTCTGTTAAAATGCAGAAAGGTAACTCAGGCCTGGGTTGGGGCCTGAGATTCTGCAGTCCTCATAAACTCCCACTGATGAGGATATATCAGTCCACGGATCATACTTTGAGTCACAAGACTCTGCACGATACTTCACTTTTTTCTCAGAGAGGTTAAGTAACTCACCTAGGTCACACAGCTAGTCCATAAGCCAGGGTTTTTGATCACAGACCTATTTGATGTCAAAACCTATGCTCTTAGTCATTAAGATATACTGTCTCCCTCTATTCGAAGGAAACAGGGCCCCCCGCTTCCAGTCTGGGGCTTAAGGGAAAAAATCTAATCCCTGAGAAGTAGACAGGCACCAGAGAAACTAAGAGGGTTACCAAGACAGGGCTTCTGGCAGAGGGAACAAAACCAGGGCTCAGTTACCAGACTGTGGCACAGGGTGGGGCCCAAGTCTTAGGAACAAGATAGAAGCTGCATTTCCAGAACTACAGCACAGAAGCAAGGGTGACTTGATGATGACACTCCAAAGGTAGGCAATAGCTTGTTCTATCCCTCCTGCCTGGAGCCTGAAATGGGGCCAGAGCCTGGGGCAGGACTGATCCTGCCAGTGTGACAAGGTCACATGGGAGAGGAGAGAAAGATCATAGGGGTGGGAGCCACACCACCTTCACACCCTCCTCCCTGGGATCCCTGGCACTGCCCAGAGAGGCTAGGCATCCTTTGGGGCTGCTGACCCCATCCCCTGCACTCTCCCTTTCTACCTTCTCTTCTCTTGATTTCAAGCCCTCCTCCCACCTCAATCCTCTACATACCAACTCCCTGTTTGAATGACAGGATGGTTCCATATTTCAGGCCCCTATCCTATTGACCTTGTCCTATCAGGATCCATAGCAATTACCTTAAATTTTTCTTTCTTTTTTCCATCACCTTAAATTTTGCCTTGTTCCCTTTGAATGCCCAGGGTATAGGTATCTGGGAAGTGGCAGAAACCAGGGACGCTTAGTACTGGCTACGTCTGGGGTCTTCAGTGGGGAGTGGGGGGCCCACAGGAGTAGCACAGAGCAGGGTGAGAATCAGGTGCGGGGTATTTCAGATGCTTCTGGACTTATGCTTCCACAGCAGGAATCCGGCCATCCATGTTACACCAGCTGTCAGCTCAGGGGCGGCATCAGAGTCATCAACTATATTAGGAGCTTGGTCAGAACTTTTGATTGACTTCTGGCTAAAGGTCAGCAAAGGACAGGTACGAATGTGACCTAAAGGATAAGTTACAGAGCCCCAAACAGAAAAATGACCAGATAAATTTCTGAGCATGAAAAATGTGACAATTCAGAATTGGCTTTGCAAAATAAATACGCAGATATCTTTATGTCAGTGTTAGGGTTGTGCAGAGACAGATATAACCTCTGCTGTATTGGGATAATTTCCCATGGCCCCAAAGCCCACCACATACCTCCTGCACTTCTGCCCCCAGGGAGAGTCCCTCTGTCCAAGTGACCCCTCTTCCAAGAGGAGGATGTCCAGGGACAAAGACAAGCTGAGACCAAAGGGGGATGTTTGTTGGCATCCCTTACATATCCTCCTGAGCTTCTTGGATTCATTCTCGTTTGGGTTCTTTTTGCAGGGCCTTTCACTGTTGTGGCCTCTCCCATTGCGGAGCACAGGCTCCGGACGCGCAGGCTCAGCGGCCATGGCTCACGGGACCAGTCGCTCCGCGGCATGTGGGATCTTCCCGGACCGGGGCACGAACCCGTGTCCCCTGCATCGGCAGGCGGACTCTCAACCACTGCACCACCAGGGAAGCCCCATTTGGGTTCTTTTTTAAGAGCTAATTACTGTTTAGCCTCTGGAGACTCTAGTAATCATCCAAATGCAAGTTACTTGAGGAGGGACCCCTGGTAAACCTCCAAAACTACAAACATTTCATCTTTGTGTATCCCAGTAAAAAAAAAAAAAATCCCAAGCATTTATTTATTTTTTTTTTAATTTATTTTTTTTTTTTTTGCGGTACGTGGGCCTCTCACTGTTGTGGCCGCTCCCGTTGCGGAGCACAGGCTCCAGACGCGCAGGCTCAGCGGCCATGGCTCACGGGCCCAGCCGCTCCGCGGCATGTGGGATCTTCCCGGACCGGGGCACGATCCTGTGTCCCCTGCATCGGCAGGTGGACTCTCAACCACTGCGCCACCAGGGAAGCCCTATTTTATACATACATATAAAAGTGTATCTGGATGGACACTCTCCAACTATTAACCATGGCTGCCTTTGCAGAATGGGACTGTGAATATTGGAAGAAGCTTTACCTCACTTGCCTTGTAGAAGATATATTGTTTGAATTTTTAAAGTAGCAAGCATACTTTTATAATATGTGAGGAGGAAGGGAAGGAGGAAGAAAGAACGATTTGAGAGAGAGAAGAAAAGTAGAAAGACAAAAAAAGAGGGAGGGAGGAAGGAAGGAAGGGGGGAAGGAAGTGGGGGAGGAAGGGCGAGAAAGAGAAAGAAAAAGGAACAGAAAGAGAAGCCTCCTCCACTCTCTCCCTGAATAAGATCCAGGGAATCTCATCTATGTCCCTATCCTGCAGGAGCAATTGGAGCCCTCACAGGAAAGAGAACAGCAGCTGTTCACCTTCTTTGGTACATTATTCATCATGCATTTATTTTGTTTAGATTCATCAGAGTTGAAAGAGCTCAAGATAAAAATATACATAATAACTTCTGGCCATTTAAAATATCAAAACAATGAAAAATATTTAAAGAGGCTAGAGGCAAGAGGGAGGGCAAGGGGAAAACAGAAAAAGAACAAGAAAGAAACAGCAGTTTCAAGTAAATAGCAACAAATACCAGTGTGCCTAAAAATCCTGGAGGCTGCTGCTCCCTGTTAAGCCATGACAGCCTTGTTCCCTGGAGGCTGGGCCAAAAAGGTCGACATAGAAGCCTTTGTCGCCCTTATTTCCCCCGGATGGACACAGCTTTGGACAGTGGCCATGGATGGCTTTGCTCAAGATCCAGCCCTTTCAGGACCCACCTCCAGCTTACCTTCCGCAGAAACCTTCCCTCATCGCCCTCTCCCCTCACTGCCCTGCCTCTGCATTCCTGCATTTATGGACTCAAATTTTCTATTATTATACCCATGTTCAGTGTTGCCACTCCAGACCTGTGATCACGTTGGCCGTGTGTTCATTGATCTGAAAACTCTGAGGACAAAGGGGCCTCTGACCTGCCTCTTTACCCCCTCGGAGTCTAGGTGCTGCCTGGTCCACAGAGGGTGTGCAGTGACCTTCCTGTCCCCTTCCCTCCACCTCTCCACGCTCTTCTCCAGTGACAGTGCCAGAAGCCAGGAGGACCCTGGTTAGCAGATGACCATGCAGGCATGTCTGTCTAATTCTAGCCAAGGGCATGGGGGAAGGGACAGAGCCCAGGGCCCTGTGGCCTCTTCTCTGAGAAGACGCAGGGCTAAGAATAGGACGGGAGATTAGGGAGGAATTTGAACTGCATTGTTATCTCACAGGAATGGCGTTCATTTGGGAGTGTCTCTTTTCCAAGCTCTTCCAAGAGCCGCCCCACCTCCTCCCCTGCCCTGTGTCTCTGTAGGGGTGCCCACCACTGTTCTCTCACCACTTCTTTCTCTTCTCTTTCCATCTGCTCTTCTCTGCAAACGCCCATCCATTCCCGTTCCCTCCTCCTGTCCCCCGTTCCTCTCCAGCCCCATCCTAATTCCTCATCCCCTTTCTTCCTAAGTTCCTACCCCTTCACCTATTTTCCCTACTTCTCTGCCTAGATCTGCTTCCTTCCACCAGTTTCCGCAAGTCCTTCCCACTTACCTTTCCCCCTGCTTCTGTCTCCCTCCTGGCCCCTTTGCCCACCACCTCTCCTCACTCACTCTCTTCAGCTTCACGTGCCAGATTTGTTTTCCAGGCTGGTGGCCTCTGACTCCCCTTTCCTAACACTTTTGGACCAGTGTCTTGTCCACTCCTCCCTCTGTCCTGCTGCTGTGTCCCCTCCCTCAAAGCTGAGCTGGACAAGCACAAGTAGCAGAGATTGAGGTGGGCTGACAGCCTCTACTCCCCTAACTACTAGAAACCATCAGCACTACACACCAGGCAAAGGGATACCTCTGAGGACGAGACCCAGGCCACGCAGGCCATAGGGGATACCTCCCGCAGCCCAGCCAGAGCTATTCTTAGGAACCCAGTACCACAAAAGGGCCTTTTGCTTTGTGTCACACCACCCCCATGGAGCTGCCCTTGGCAGCCGAGGCTGTAATCTCAGAGAAAAGGGGCCCAGACATGGGAGGCTGGGCTGGAAACTGCCCCCTGCCCTGACTTCTCAGAGCATAAAGGCTCTGTCCTTGGGGCAAGGTCATCTCCCACCACAATGCACAGACACCCAGCTACGCAGCTCTGCCACTCTTTGTGCAGTCTTGGTCAGTTCACAGCTGAACCTCAGCTCTGCCGTCTCACCCCTTACTCCTCCGCTGTATCTCCTGCTCCCCACGCACCCTTTCCTGGTTCTTCCCCACTCCCAGCAAACCAACTCCCTTCCCATCTTACTGCCTCCCCATTCTTCCTGCTCAATATGGGTCAGGCTTTTTTTATCTAGTCAGTCAATAGCCCTTTAATAAAGGCTCTTCTTTCCTTGCTGCAGGTGGGGAAGCTAAGACCCCGGCTCCGGTCTCTTGAGACCTTGAGGACTGTGACCAGCTCTCAATCCCTAGTCTGGTCCATGGATCCGAGGTGAGCTGGCAGTCAGGTTGCCTGCTGCCCCTGAAAAGCTCCCCTGGGAGAAAACGGCAGCCAGCTCCCCGGCTCCTTTGTTCCAAATCAGACCCAGGGAGTTTGCTCAGCACCCCTGCCCCATGACAGGAAGGACCTGCGTGATGTATGTATGTATCTCTTTGTCTTCTTAATCAGTTTCTAATATTTGTGTAGAACTTTGGGGCATATGTGGCAGAGGACAGGTATCAAAGTCCTGCACTAAAACTCAGGCTTGCAAACCCAGCAACAGGAATGCTGCCCTGCACTGCAGTGCAGACAGATCAGAGAAGAACCGGCCTCCACCTTCCATCCTCTTGGAACACCAGCGAGAGCCCTGCTCCAGGAGACCAGCCGTTCTCCCACGGCGGGTTATGGGTTGGGACAGGCAGAGGTACCTGGGTCGTCAAACCAGGAACATCATCTTTCCAGGTGCAATAAACATACTCAGGCATAAGGAAGCAGAAGAAGCTGAACCACGGGTGCTATTCATGTTTCCAGATCACTCCGTAGGGCTACTCTCTGCCCTCCAGCCCTAGGCTAGTACTCATACCATGGAACACAGGAGGCCTCAGTCGGTGAGGGCCACAGGATGACAGCACGGCTGTCCCCGTGCTGTGCTGTGAGCTCCCTGCGTGCATCTCTGGGAATGAGGAGCGAGCCAGCTGAGTCTCCTCCCGTTTGCAAGCCCACTTTATGGAGGCAGTCACCTCAGCCCTCCAAGTATTCCCAAACCACCCCTCCAGCTTCCCGAAAGAGAGAAGGAATAAGAAACTAGAACCAGAAAATGTAAAAGGGACTGGAGAACAAAACAAGGGCATCTTTTATCACCCCCTCTTCACAAGTGCAGGACTGCCCGATTTTTTTTTTTTTTTTTTTTTTTTTGCGGTACACGGGCCTCTCACTGTTGTGGCCTCTCCCGCTGCAGAGCACGGGCTCCGGACGCGCAGGCTCAGCAGCCACGGCTCACGGGCCCAGCCGCTCCGCGGCATGTGAGATCCTCCCGGACCAGGTCACGAACCCGTGTTCTCTGCATCGGCAGGCAGACTCTCAACCACTGCGCCACCAGGGAAGCCCAGGACTGCCCGATTTTTAAAACAAAGCAAATCGTGTTACTCGGCCCTCTTCCCCTTCTAGTTGCTGTCTAATCTCTCAACTCACTGCCAAGCTCCTCAAATGCAGGGGTCACACCCACTGCCTCCACTTCCTGGCCACTCATCCTTTTCTTAATACCTTGCTGCAGCCTGGCTGTGCCCTGTGACCGCGGAAGGTGCTTTGCTCCAAGATCACCCGAGTTCCTCCTCTCTGCCACCCTGACATTCAGTCTGTCTTTGGCATCTGACGCTATGGCCACCTGCTCCTCTTGAAGAACTTCTTCTGGCTTTTAGGAAACTCCCCTTTTCTTGTGCTCCTCGGTGCTCTTTGAGTCGCCTTCTCCAGGCTCTCCGATCTCATGGCCATCCCCCGAGGCAGTCAGTCTCATGTACCAGCCCTGCCCACCAGTCCCATTAATTCCAACTTCCTACAGGGATGCAGACCATCTTCGTCAGATGCCCCACTGTGACCTCCAACTCCCCTGAACCAAATACGTTGTCCTCTTCCTGCCCACCTAAGAGCTTGTTCCCTTTTGCTGCTACCCCCATCCTTGCCAACATGACACAGTCATGAGTCTGCCTTCCTCATCTCCTGCGTCCAGTCTGTCAGCAAGGCATTTTATTTCTACCTGAGAAATCCTTCCAGCCTCGCCCTTTCCCCTTTGCATCTGCTGGCCCCGCTGTTCTCCTGACCTTGATCGTTACCCTACCCTCCTCTCCAATCTCACCGCCTTCAGCCTCTTCTCCCTCAAAGTGCCCAGTAATACCTGTGCTGGGCCCTCAAACTCTGCTGTCATGACATCACAGTGACTGCTCCCAGGTCTACAGAGCTTTAGTCATTCTTCGCTGCCTCTAGGACACTGTCCGTTTTGCTGGTCTGGGACACATGGCAGAGTCAGCAGAAAGCACCCTGGAGTAAGACAGAATGGGGCTTGAATCCCAGCACTACACTTCCTGCTTGATTTTTTAAAAAATAAATTTATTCATTTATTTATTTTTGGCTGCGTTGGGTCTTTGTTGCTGCGTGCGGGCTTTCTCTGGTTGTGGCGAGGCGAGCGGGGGCTACTCTTCTTTGCGTTGTGCGGGCTTCTCACTGCGGTGCCTTCTCTTGTTGCAGAGCACGGGCTCTAG
Source organism: Phocoena phocoena (assembly GCF_963924675.1). Lineage (NCBI taxonomy): Eukaryota > Metazoa > Chordata > Mammalia > Artiodactyla > Phocoenidae > Phocoena > Phocoena phocoena. Next base: position 73,922,096 of record NC_089220.1, read on the forward strand.
GCACACGGGCTTCAGTAGTCATGGCACGTGGGCTCAGTAGTTGTGGCTCGCAGGATCTAGAGTACAGGCTCAGTAGTTGTGGCGCACAGGCTTAGTTGGTCCGCAGCATGTGGTATCTTCCCGAACCAGGGCTTGAACCCATGTCCCCTGCATTAGCAGGCAGACTCTTAACCACTGCACCACCAGGGAAGTCCCTCTGCTTTATCTTGAACAAACCTCTTAGCTCTCTGGACCCCATTGCTGAACCATAAAATGCAATTTAATTGATTGGCAAATGTGAGCGTTAAGGGAGATGATATGCCTCAAACACTGGGCGTGGTGCTTGGCACAGATAGGCACTCCACGTACGAACAGCCCTTTCCCCTCTTCTACAACGTGAGCCCAACTGAAATCTCCAGAGCTCAGAGTCTGGCCAGGCGTATGTCCTCTGAGTCCTTACTACCTCACCACGCCATTCCCCTGCCATGCCTTCGGTCATGCTGGGATTCCCACTACCTGGACCACATCCCTGCTCCCAGTGCTTCTCAAAGTCCTACCTTCCCTTCAAGCCCCACCTAGAAACCTTTGTTCCAGCTCACACTGAACAAGAGCTTCTCTGCCTTGGGGTCGTCCTGGATGTGGACCACACTGTGTAGCCCTGAGCCATCCTCACTTGGTATCCAGTGTGCTACCTGTGGCTTCCTGATGGGAATGCCTGTGAGTCAGAGGCCATGTGATCTTCCTGTGGCCCCCACAGACCTGGGCATGCAGCAGTCTCAGCAAGGTGCCTGATTAAGTGACTGACTGGGACCCAGATGGAGGGTGGAAGGAAGAATGAGACAGGCTGGCAGCTGGAAGAGAGGCATTCCTGGCGAGTTCATCAAACACTAATGCTCTGTCTTGAGACTGGCTACAGATACGGCTCTGTCTCTGTACCATAGGTGTTTTGCGGAGATGTATACATACTCATGTATGTGTAAAGTGTGTAGGCACATGTGCTCATGGCCACTCACCTGAATTTATGGTAGGAGTAGAGGTGGGGAGACAGGTGATGGTACCAGGGAGGCTTGCTTAAGAAAAGGGGGTCTCTGACTAAACAAAAATAGAGAACCCCTTCTCCCCTTGGGGAGGGGCAGCCGATTACTCAACCTCTTGGTTCCTCACTGAGCAATTACCAGCCACTCCTATTAAATCCCATGGTCTCTCTATATCCTGGGCTGATCCAGGCGTGGCAGCCAGGATACTGCCCCAGGGATGCCTGTGAACAGAGCAGAGGTCCTCGGGTGGCAGAGCCGGGGACCTGGGCTGGGTCCCCAGCTAGAGCCCAACACAGAGAGAGCAGTGTGCAGGGCTCCAGGTCTAACACCGAAGTGCCCAGATGACTCCAGGTTGCGGGTTTTCAGTTTGCCCAATTAGTTCATAGCACAATACCCTGGCCATTCTCCTTCCGGAGGTTCCTAGGCCCTCTACATGCTAAGTCTGGCTCAAGCCCAGGGATGGTTAGAACTGCTGAAGGAACCTCGGTCAGTCGCCTCGCTGAGGGCCTCAGTTTTATCTGCCCCCCCCTCCACACCCCAACTCCCATTCCCTAGGGCCAGCCCAGCTCCATTAGGCAGCTCCACCCAGGATCACTAAGAGCTTCAGGCCTGGACACACGCACAAAATCTAACCGACAGTTTGTTCTAATGGTCAAGCAGCTTCCACCTCAGGGCATCTTGTCGCGTCAGGTGTCCTCGGCCAATGTCACCACTTAGTCTGGGTGACTCCTGGTCGGACTCAGCACAGCGGCCTGTCAGTCATGCAGTGGTGTCTCTCCCGGCCTCAGGGCTGGGTTGTGGGTCTGGACTTGGTCATGCTGTTCCCAAGGGCAGCCACAATCTAGGCGAAAGAGACCATTGGCCTGCTGGATCTCTGACCTACCTTGGCCCAGACCATCCCCTGAACCAAGTGGACTTAGTGGGACTGAGGGAGATGTGGGGCACAGAACCTATGGCAGGGAAACCACCTTACCTGCCTACAGTCAGGTCTGTGTTCCTAATGCCCAAAGCTGTCATTTAATATGTCTAGGGACATATAGTGTGTTGGAACCTTTATCTGTGCAAGCTCTAATGGCCTTAATTGCCCGTGACTATCCCCGTGTTACAGATGATGACACTGACTCAGAGAGGTTCCATGACTGACATCAACCACACAGCTGGGAAATGGAGGGGCTGGGTTTCAAAGTGGACCTCTGTAACCGACTCCAAAGCTTGCCAGGTTGCCCCTCGAATGCTCTCTGGGGCCTCCAGCCTAGATCCAGACTAGTCACCCCCCACCCAAGCCTCTCTTTTAGTGAGTTGTGCCCCTCTAAACACTCCCTGAAGGCAAGATCTACCTTCCCCAGCACCCCAAACTAAACTGGGCCAGCCCCATCCCCCCAGGCCCCTCCGTCCAGCTGTCCACTGTCTATCGGAAAGCAGAGACTGGACAAGGGAGTGGGGGCAGAGCGCAGGGGGTCAAAGATTTGGAAGCCAGCAGGAAGACAAAAGAATGACAAGAAGGAACAGCTGTTTCTAAAGGGAAACCTGAGACAGGCACAAAGCTCAGGCCCTAAGCCCAGGCTCGTGTGGAGCCAGGGTAGGGATCCCCCCAAGGTCAGGGACTCTGGGGGCAGGCAGATAGGAGTGCTGGGCCCACTCCAGGGTGGGTCCCCTCTCCCATGTACACAAACAACCCGTGCCTCCTTCCTCTTCCTGGGCCAAGACCCCTGCCTCTTTCTACCCCTCTCCTGCTCCCATCCCTTTGGGTTTGGGGGCTCCTTTCTGATTTCCCTCTTTTCATGCTGAGGTCTCCTCTGACTTGTCCTAGTGCACCCCTCCTCCTCTCATTCCTGGTAGTAATTTTAGCAACTTTTCCTCTGAACTCCCGCTGGCATGTTCACAGCAAATGGCCCCTGTTTGGGCCTGACACTTGATCAGGGTGGTGACAGAGCCCAGACAAAGCAGTCACAATGCTGGGGAGGGGAGAGCAGGGGAGACAGATTACCTTCCTTCCACTCCAGGCCTTATTTGGTCTACCTTGGTGAAGCAGCCCTCCCTCGGGCCCCTCTTTATTTATAGCACTTCGCTCTGCTCTCCTTTGTCTTGTCTGCTATCACTCCAGTACACTCTGCACTCTCCCCACGCACCCGCCACACGAGGGGCCCCTGGCCCCTCGCTCCTCCCACCACGAACGGGCATGTGAGCAAAGGCACTGGCTCTAAGCTCAGGCCTGGATTTCACTTCTACAAACAGTTGAAGAGAGCTGTCTGGAGGAAGGATCTTTGTATCGGTCACTGTCAGATGCTTATTGACTAGAACAATGTCTGGCACATCGCTGTTCCATAAATACTCGTTGAATGAAGGAATCAGCGAAGCTGCTCAGTCTTCAAACAGTAGCGAGCTGAAGGAAGAGAATCATGATGGAGGCAAGAGTAGGTGCCGGAGGGCTGGAGAAACAGTGGGGATCTTTAGGACCTCAGACCCTCCAGTCTGTCTCCAAATTGGGGCACTGGGGCCGAGAGCCTAGAGGCAGACAGGCGAGTACTATTCTGAAGTGGGGTGTGGAGAACGGTAACACCATAATACCTCAAACCCAACAGGGGGGAAACAAAGTATGATTGATTTACTATTACTAACTGTAGAAAAGGCTTTCCAGTTCCACGCCACAGAGGCTGGCCCATGATGAAGATACTGCCTTTGAAACGGCTCAGCTATCTCCCAAACACTCTTTGTGCATCTCAATTGCCTGCATCTATGTCTGAGCCCTGGGAAACCAGGGGGTGGGGCGCAGCTTTAGCTTGGAAAGATGGAGGGGTGGATGAAAAGAGATTTTGCCCTTCATCACCAGTCCTGAGGTCCCTACCAGTGGACCTAATCGCTCAGCCCCTGGCAGGGCCTGGTCGAGAACCCCCAGAATTTGATCTGCTGAGCAGGGCCTGTGGGGACTACCCAGCAGCTGCATACCTTGACACTGCGGAGCTGCGGCTGCATTGGACGCGCAGCCCCTGCGGTTCATGGTCCGCCCCCCACTTGCCTGCTCCCTGCCCCTAATGCTGCTCAGCACCCTCATACTGTGTCTTGGTTACCAAGCAGCCCTCACCGAGGCCCCCACCTGGATTGGCCCTACCCTGCTGCACCGCCCGCCCCCCAGCCTGAAGCTGTCCTTCCAAGCAGACAGCTAATCAGACGGAGTAACCCACGTGCTCTGAAGAGCTGTGATTGGGAAGGAGGGGGAATTTCAAACCAAACCACGCAGTGGTTGCCTGGACACGGAGCCAGCGAAGCTTGCACACCCGGTTGCCGGAGGAGTGGCATCGGCTACGTTCTGTGCTCACAGGCTGAGCCCCAGCTCCCTTTCCTCCCCTCCTCTGTGGCTTCTCCTCAGGCCCCCAGGGAAGTGGGAGATCTTTCCTGTCCCTCTGCCCAACTTGCCAGAATACCAATCTCACCAGAACCGGAGAGATATCACCCCACAGAACACAAGAGGGGTGTGGGCAGGCACAGCTGTCTGGGTTAGGCATCTCCTTCTAGATCAGGGCAGCTGTATTACCTATGGCCCTGGGCTAGGGCATTATGTACCTGTGGGCAGAGCTAGGAAAACGGGCAAAAGGCTCCAAACTAGGACCATCAGGCAGCCGGGTCCTGCCCTCTGCGCACAGTGGGTCCTCGAGTTCTTGGACTCCCAGCCCTCCTTCCCAGGCCTCCCTCCACTGGCTGGGCTCCATCTCCATCTGCTGAGCTCCTCTCCACTGCCCTTGAATCTTGCTGCCCTGACTGGCTGCGTGACCTTAAAGAAGGCATTTCCTCTCTCCATAAAGTGAAGGACTTGGACCCATCACTAAGACCTGTCTGGCTCTGAAGCTTGGTGACCTCAACACATCGCCTAGCCATCCAAAGAAATCAGTGCCCGAGCCAGAGTCCCCATCTCTAAGCTCCCTGGTCGTCGTTCTTGCCATTTGGCTGGGAAACCTCCTTCTAGCTGCCCCCACCTAGCCCCTACCCTGGGCCCAACTCTGCCCTAGCCCTCTGCTGCTGACACTCAGCCCCGTCCCATCTCACAGTTGGATGCAGGACCCAGGCCAAGGAGTAGGAAGGACACTGTGCAAGAGGAACCAGGCTGGTCCTGGGGGCAGGGGCCCTGAGGGCAGCAGTGTCAGGGGCCAGGAGAGCACGGAGTCGGGGGAGACGGGGAGCAGAGGGCCAGGGCCCTGCCTGCCTGAGGTCATGGTGGTCGTGGTCAGTTCCCTCTCCTGCCAGCTGTGGAATGTGAGGCCTGGCCTGGGAGATATTTTGGCTGTACTTGGAGCCATCCCCGCCCCCTGGAATCAGACCCTGCTCACTCCATGCCATAACAATGACAACCACTTCCAATTGTTTCCTAGCTGGAGGTGGCGGGGAGGGGAGCACGGTTTGGGAAGGAGGAGGGAGCCTGGGGGAAATGCTTCTAGTGACAACAGTCCTTTCTAAATCTGGCTGGGGACTGGGTGCAGGTGGGGGTGGGGGGGGTGCCCTGCTGCCCCATATATACAGCCCCTGACCAGGTCACTTCCACAGCTCTCTCCTGCACTCTGTCTTCTTTCCTTGCTGCTCTCAGGTAAGAGCGTAGAGCTGGGGGCCTTTCTCTGGGAAAAGGGGCCCCAGGTTTCAAAAGGAGCTCCCTAGGAACAGCAAACTGTACGCAGGGCTTCATGCAGAGTACCAGGTCCGGTCACTGAGCACACATGGGAAGGTCTAAACATGCATGTATGTGCCAGGGGAGCGGGGGGCTCCTGTGTTACAGGGGGAGGTGTGTGTATCTGAGCATGTGGGACCGGAATGCACAAGAGGGGTGTGTGTGTGTGTGTGTGTGTGTGTGTGTGTGTGTGTGTGCACGCACGCACGTGTGTGGTGTCTGAATGCATGGTGAGGGAGGCTATGTACCTCACTGCCTAAGACACAGAAATATCAACTGGGAGACATGTTTACGGTCAGGCCTGAGGACAGGTAGGTCCATCTGTGGGGAGGGGCAAGAGAATGGCGGAGGACGATTATTTAGGAAGTGTGCGCATAAATGCTAGGCTTGCGATGTGTAACTACCCACGTCCATGCACGTGGAGGGGCTCGCGTGCACAACTAGGAGTCGAGCCCACTGCCGTGTGTGTGCCCCCTGCAAAAGTTGTCCCCAGGCACAGGCACGTGGTGTGGCTATTCCTGTCTTCGTACCCTTGACACTGTACTCGTGCTGTATACATACTGAATGTGCACGTCTGTTGTGGAGAGCGTTCGGCTGTACCATGGGTCTGTCTACGAGAAGAGACCCACAGCGGCTCCTCTCTGACAGTGTTCACCACAACTGACGATAAAACGGGGACAGGAAGGATGAGAACTGGCTTTGGAGTCCTGAGACCGGGGTTCAAGTCCTGGCTCCACCACTTATTGTTACATGTTCTTGGACAAGCACGCCGGTTAACCTAGATTTCCTCCTCTGTAGAATGGGGTGAGGACTGAGGAGGAGCACGTGCATAAAAGTGCTCTGTAGGCTGTAAAGCCCCAAAATGTGACCACCGGTTGTACATCAGGTGGCTCATAAAGGCAAGCTTCACTAGATGGGGGTAGGCAAGGGTGGGGCCATCTGCCAGGAGTGAGGAGTGAGGGGCTCATTGAGTTGACATCAGGAACCTGGGCGGGGAAAGCAAGAGAGAGGACAGGACCAGAGAAGCCACCACCACCGCCCACCCACGTTCATGCCTGAGACGGAGGGAAGATGAAGGGCGGGGCCAGGGCGAGGCAGGGAAGTAGTCCTCACCAGCCAGCCTTCCTTCTCTCCAGGCCCCAGCCAGCTTGAGCCCCTTTCCTCTCGAAGGCACATTCGAGAAGCCAAGGTAAGGAGAGCTGAAGATGGGGGGATCTGGGAAGACACACAACTCTAGTTTCTGCCTTGCCTTGGGAGCATGGCTTGGTGGCCAGGAGTTCTTACCTGTGACTAGTGAGGGAGCCAGGGAGGGATGAGGCTCAGAGATGGGTACAGTGGGTATAGTTAGCTTCCTGCTCGCAGAAGCTGGGGACACTCCTCCCTCCTCTAGGAGACCCCCAGCCAGGACAGAAGTTAGCCTCCCCACTCTGCCCCGACAGGTTTGCTAGGGAGTTCTCAGGCTAGAGGATGAGCTCAAGGAACGAGGGACTCTCGGTGACCCCTCCTGAGCCCTGAGCACAGTGCTAGGCTTCGGGGCTCCTGCTGAAGGGGAGAGCACCGAGAGGGGAGTGGAGGGGAGGGCAGCCAGCTCCTTTTCCCTCCCACTGCAGGCGCAGCCATGGGGGATGCAGAGATGTCTGCGTTTGGGGAGGCCGCCCCCTATCTGCGCAAGTCGGAGAAGGAGCGGCTGGAAGCCCAGACCAGGCCTTTCGACCTCAAGAAGGACGTCTTCGTGCCTGATGACAAACAGGAGTTCGTCAAGGCCAAGATTACGTCTCGAGAGGGTGGCAAAGTCACCGCCGAGACAGAGCATGGCAAGGTAGGTGGCAGGGCCGGTGTGAGAGGCCACCATAGATGCCCCCCACACCTGGGTGGCCAGAGAGGGGTGCCACCAGGATTGCCCTTCCTCTGGGTAGGGACCTACTCCCTCCAAATAGTCCTTCTCATCCCCAGCATCCGGTCTTTCTTCTCTGGGACCCTGGGTCCTTATCTCATGAGCACCATCGTCCTGTAACTTGCCCAAATCCTATCCCTGCTGAGGGGGCTGACAGCAGGGCCTGCACATGGGCTGTTGCAGACGGTGACCGTGAAGGAGGACCAGGTGTTGCAGCAGAACCCGCCCAAGTTCGACAAGATCGAGGACATGGCCATGCTGACCTTCCTGCACGAGCCCGCGGTGCTCTACAACCTCAAGGAGCGCTACTCAGCCTGGATGATCTACGTGAGTGCACCCCGGGACATCCCTCTGAATCTAGTGGCCTCCTGCTCCACGTATCTCCACCTCCTGGAGTCCCGAGAGTTTCTGTCTTTTGTGCCCAGGCAGTATTGCACTCTGTCCCAATCCTTGCATCCTTGGTGCAATTCTAATACCCTGAGGGCTGGGATTCCTCAGATTGAGCACGTTCATACGTTTTCCTTTCTCTTCCTCTCCTAAGACCTTTCTGTAACTCCGAAAACCGCCAACCCTCCCCCTTCATCACTGGCAACTCACTCCTCGTTTTCCTCCCCTAGACCTACTCGGGCCTCTTCTGCGTCACCATCAACCCCTACAAGTGGCTGCCGGTGTACAACGCTGAGGTGGTGGCCGCCTACCGGGGCAAGAAGAGGAGCGAGGCGCCGCCCCATATCTTCTCCATCTCTGACAACGCCTACCAGTACATGCTGACAGGTGACAGGCCCCAAGCAAAGGGTTTCCTGAGGGCCCTTCCTCCTCCGGAGGGGTTCAGGCCGCTGGGAGTTGCCGAAGAGAGGCAGGGAGCTGGGGCGGGGTGGGGGGGTGGGGGAAGCCAGACGGAGCATCTTGTGTGGCTCCTGACTTTTCCTCCCCATTTTCCCCCCACCAGACAGAGAAAACCAGTCCATCCTGATCACGTGAGTGTGGCTCCTACCCGTTCCCTTCCAGAATCTCCCCGAGCCCAGCCTCTATGAGGACCACAGCCCCTGTGCATAGACCCACAGTTCTCTTTCCCTCCACCTTCATGCCAGCTCTGATTTCTTCTCTGGCCTTCACCCTGACCTCTCCTTGCTCTCCCCCTTCCTTTCTGCTTCCCATCCCTCTCTTATTTTTTCCTCTCCCATCTCCTTCACTCACGCCCCTCCAGCTCATCACTCATTTATCCATAATCCCAGTAACACCACATCTTCTTCACCTCTTCATTTTCTTTCATCATTCCCTTCGCAAACCTTCCCCATTCTTCCAGCCCCACCCATTCTTTTCCAAAACAGCCCAGGCCCATCTCCTCTGATTGACCTTGCCCAGCTAAGACCAGGTTCCACCTGCCCAAATCCACACCTTCTTTCAGCATCCTTCCTGGTTGCTACCCTTGACCATATGTATGTCAGAGTACAGCTGTGTGTTTGAGATGCATATTATCTGGTGGCTTCCTGCTTCAGGGCTCCCCCTGCCAAGTAAAACTAGGCAATCTCTCCTGACTTTAGGCTTGTTGGTCTCAAACAATGTTTGTTCACTGCCTAATAAGCCCAACTGTCCCAACAGCGGAGAATCCGGGGCAGGGAAGACGGTCAACACCAAGAGGGTCATCCAGTACTTTGCTGTCATTGCCGCCATCGGCGATCGCAGCAAGAAGGAGCAGACCTCAGGCAAGGTAGGCCTACTGTCCTCCAGGGGCCTGCACTGCAAAAGGGAGGAGAAGGCCTCTCACCCGCCACCCTTCTGGACCTCTGCAGGGCACCCTGGAGGACCAGATCATCCAGGCCAACCCCGCCCTGGAGGCCTTTGGCAACGCCAAGACCGTCAGGAATGACAACTCCTCCCGCTTTGTGAGTGGTCCCTGACATTGGACTTGGGATTTGGGCTGGTCAAGGGATGGTGTCAAGTATGAGCCTTCCCTCAACTCATCACCACTCTTCTCCACCTCTCCAGGGGAAATTCATTCGAATCCATTTTGGGGCCACCGGAAAGTTGGCGTCTGCAGACATAGAGACCTGTGAGTGCCATGGATCTGCTAGGGCTCAGCCTGAGCTCACCCTCATTCTAACCATCTCTGTTTCAACCTCCCTCTTTGTCTTTCTCTAGGGCCCTGCCCCTCAGGCTCTCTCCCTCTCTCCATCTCTGTGTCTCTAGGTCTATATATGCGTCTCCTTCTGAGACTTCCTCTGGTCTCTCTCCATCACTGTCTCTGCACATCTGTGTGTCTTTCTCTGGGACTTTTCTTGGAGATCATTTCTCTCCTTCTGGGACTCCATCTCCATCTCTGTGTGTCTGTGTATGCGTCTCTCTCCCTCTCTTGTCTCCCTCTCCCTCTGTCCTTTTCTCACTACATTTATCATTCCTTTATCTCTACTTCCTTACACTTAAATCCCGACCTTTTCTTCCTCTCTTTCTTCTCCCCTACTATTCACAGACCTTCTGGAAAAATCCAGAGTTATTTTCCAGCTGAAAGCAGAGAGAGATTATCACATTTTCTACCAAATCCTGTCTAACAAAAAGCCTGAGCTGCTGGGTGAGTCACAGCTACCAACCGAGACCAACTATCTCCATGGCAACCTGGTCACCTCGGCTTGTGGCCGCTTGTTGACAGGCCCTGGGTTTATGGCACTGCTGGATTCAGTTCTGCGGGATGTAGGACCCTGTTAAGCCCTGTTCATGTGCTTTTCTGCGGGTCATGTGGCAGATAGCCCCAGGGAGGGCCAGGGGTTTGCACTCACATTCTAACCATGTCTTTCTCCCCCCCAGACATGCTGCTGATCACCAACAACCCCTATGACTATGCATTTATCTCCCAAGGAGAGACTACTGTGGACTCTATTGACGATGCAGAGGAGCTTATGGCCACCGATGTAAGTGCGTGAGGACCCAGCTGAGAGGCGAGGGGATCGGCGGTCAGGGGTAAATGGGGCCAGTTCACTGGCCCACGAATAGAGCTAAGACACTGGCTGTCTGTTGTTCAAAGTGGTATGGCCCTCCCTGAGGACCAGAAATGTGCCCTATGACCAGGATGTGCCGGGGTACGGGTGTGGTTAAGACAGGGCAGGCCAGTACTTGGTGTTTTCAATCAAAGCAGAGAGGGTTGAAAGCCATGGGACAGAGAAGCAGACAAGCCAAGAAACAAGGCATTACCAAGGGAAACGGGGTAGTGGTGGTCATGCAGATGCCGTGGGCCTGGGGCAGGCTGTTAGGTAAAGAACAGGTATAGACACATATGAAAGGTCCAGGCAGGGAAGCAAGGGTAGGGCCTAGAAGAGGGGTAACAGTAGGAAACATGAGTGGGCGACCCACAGCACCTCCAGCGAACAGCCTGACCACTGATGCTGGGGCTGAGGCAGTCCACACCCCACCCAGCTCTTGTACCTCCCGTCTTAGTTTTGGAGTTCCCCACTGGGGATGGGAGTCTCAGAACTCACAGGGATTCGGGAGACAAGATCTCTCTCCAGTTAAAGAGGGGTCTCACTTACCTGCCACACTCCCATTTCTGGCTTCCACCAATACGGGGCCTGCCTACAGAGTGCCTTTGATGTGCTGGGCTTCACATCAGAGGAGAAGAGCTCCATATACAAGCTGACGGGAGCCATCATGCACTTTGGAAACATGAAGTTCAAACTCAAGCAGCGAGAGGAGCAGGCTGAGCCAGATGGCACCGAAGGTGGGAGTCAGGGATGTGGGGAGCAGCTGCGGAGCCACTGAAGCCTACATCTGCAGAGGAGTCATCTCATCCTTTACCAGCTTCCCTACCTGCTCTTTCCTTCCAGAGGCTGACAAGTCCGCCTACCTCATGGGGCTGAACTCAGCCGACCTGCTCAAGGGGCTGTGCCACCCTCGGGTGAAGGTGGGCAACGAGTACGTCACCAAGGGGCAGAATGTCCAGCAGGTGGGTCACCTTCAGAAGTTAAATGGGGGGCTAGCATGGTGCAGCGGGAGCTCTGCCACTCACTCTTTCCTACCACTCTCTCATCGGGGCCTCTCCTCCACCTTCCAGGTGGAGTACGCCAGAGGGGCGCTGGCCAAGGCCGTGTACGAGAAGATGTTCAACTGGATGGTGACGCGGATCAACGCCACCCTGGAGACCAAGCAGCCGCGTCAGTACTTCATAGGCGTCCTGGACATCGCCGGCTTCGAGATCTTCGACGTGAGTGGGGAGCCCCGGGGCCGGGAGAACAGTAACTCCCTGGTTCGCACAGGCAGCCGCCGCTGGCCGAGCCGGCTGCAGGCCAGGCGCGGGGACGGCGGTGTGCTCTGGTGGAGACGGTCATGTGTCTTCAGGGCGCCCTCCCTCCCCGCCCTGACAGGGGAGGGGAGGGGCCAGCTGCACCCCTTGCCGGGCTGGACGCGGCCCTGGGCGCACCGCATGGGCCACGGACAGCTGTCCGCCTGACCCGCTCCCCTCCCCCACCCCCCGCTCTGTAGTTCAACAGCTTTGAGCAGCTCTGCATCAACTTCACCAACGAGAAGCTGCAGCAGTTCTTCAACCACCACATGTTCGTGCTGGAGCAGGAGGAATACAAGAAGGAGGGCATCGAGTGGGAGTTCATCGACTTCGGCATGGACCTGCAGGCCTGCATCGACCTCATCGAGAAGGTGCCGCTTCGGCCCCTCCGCCTGCACTCTCCACTCACACCCCACATGCATGAACGGCCCAGAAAAGTGGCAGACCCCTCTCCCTTCTGGGAGATCCAGACAGCAGAAGAAGCCCGAGCGCTAGTTCCCAGAACCTTGCAGGAGAGGGTGGTGCCTGGGAGAGCTGAGTTTCCAGAGGTTTGAGAGTGGACACACGGAGGACGGGCACCTCAAGGATGGCCTCCCACACCAGTGTGCTTGCGGCCCTGGTTTACCCATCAAGGAGCAGGAAGTTTGAGGGTGGCACAGGGGAGCATAAGAGAACACCTATTTTCAACCCCATCATCTCAGGGATCTGGGCGATGGAATGGTGTGTAAAGCACCTGTAGCATCCACATACCCAGACTTTCACAAAGGTCCCTCCGAAATCAAACAAAGTCCCACCATGGGAAGGCTTGAACAGGTGTCAGTCAATAGATAACTGTACTCAGAGCTGACACTGATACCTAATACCCAAAGGAGCATCTCCATTTGCAGATACTGACCCTAGAGCAGGGTCCATCTCCATCTGCTTAAAGCAGGCTCAGTGATACTCTCCCCTCCACCCTCAGCCCATGGGCATCATGTCCATCCTGGAGGAGGAGTGCATGTTCCCCAAGGCCACTGACATGACCTTCAAGGCCAAGCTGTACGACAACCACCTGGGCAAGTCCAACAACTTCCAGAAGCCACGTAATATCAAGGGGAAGCCGGAAGCCCACTTCTCCCTGATCCACTATGCCGGCACCGTGGACTACAACATCATAGGCTGGCTACAGAAAAACAAAGACCCCCTCAACGAGACGGTGGTGGAGTTGTACAAGAAATCCTCGCTCAAGATACTCAGCACCCTGTTCGCCAACTATGCTGGGTTTGACACACGTGAGTGGAGACTGGGACCCAGGGGACTGGGAGAAGGACTTCTGCCGTGGTTCTGAGGCAGGTCACGTGCTACACCCCACCACTTCCATGTCAGGCTGGGCCCCAAGCTTTACAGGTTCAGTGAGATAGAATTGGGTGGAGAAGCTGAGGCACCCACAATGAAGACCCTGGCCTGCAGGCTAAATGTGAAGAGAGGGTGTGATTCCTCACCCCCTGTCCAGACTTCCCACGTGCACACTCGTCCCGTTTTCTCGACTCTCCTTCCCACAGCTATGGAAAAGGGCAAAGGCAAGGCCAAGAAAGGCTCATCTTTTCAGACCGTGTCAGCTCTGCACAGGGTGAGCGTGTGGCCCAGCGCCACCCCAGCCCCGCTTGCCCCCCGCCTGGCTCATCCCCAGCTCCTGCCCCTCAGTCTCTTCAGGCCCTTCCTGATCCTGTCCACCCTGTCTTCTCTCCCCTTCATCTGCTGGCCTCGTCTCCCACTCCCTTCTCATCTCACCTCGCTTCACTGTCGCTCCTGCCTCCCATCCTCTCCCTCTCCACGTCTCCCCTAGCCCTCCTTTATCCTCTAGCTCCTCGAGTTCTCTCTGTCTCTCTTTCCCTTCCTTCCTCTCCGCTCACTTCTCTTTCTTTCCCTGTCTTTACTTTTCCCTCTTGGGTTTTGGGCCACAGGAGAATCTGAACAAGCTGATGGCCAACTTGCGCTCCACACACCCCCACTTCGTGCGGTGCATCATCCCCAATGAGACAAAGTCTCCAGGTAAAGCCCAAGAAGTCGGGCCCAGCCCAAGGCCGAGACGCGTTGCCCCGGGGTCAGGGCCTTCTAGGTCACCTCCTGAGCTCCCACCATGGAGCTTTCCAAATCACGTTCTTCTCATCCCATTGCCCATGGAGAGCTCACACACTACCTCCCACCTCGGCCACAGTGCTGCCTTACATTTGGAATGTGTAGCTCAGAGTAATATGCAAGGCACTCTGATGGACATTACCTCATTAGTGCCTTACAACCGCTGGTGACACGTGTAAGGATTGTTTATCCCTTTCTGAATGAATCATAAGGAAATGGAGGAGTTCAGGTGCCTGGGTTCAAGGCCTGGCTCTCTTCTGATCAGTTCAGTGACCTCGGTCAAGTCCCTTAACCTGTCCGGGCTTATTTTATTCTCTAAAAAATGGGCTATATTTGCCCTGGCTATCACCTATGATAATAGGCATAAACCATATAAAATAAGGACTGTGAAAGCCTTTCGGTTACTCTCAAAACATGACTAGTAAAAAATACTGACTTGCTAAGGTCATAGGCCAGTACGTGGCAGAGCCAGGATCAGAACCCAGAACTCTTGGCTGTTAGTCCCGTGCTCTCTCAACACACTCCTCCCTCTCCCTCCTGCCACAGGGGTGATGGACAACCCCCTGGTCATGCACCAGCTGCGCTGCAACGGCGTGCTGGAGGGCATCCGCATCTGCAGGAAGGGCTTCCCCAACCGCATCCTCTACGGGGACTTCCGGCAGAGGTGGGCAACACGGCCCCCCAGGGCTCAGGGAACAGGGGGAGCGTGGGCAGCCTCGGGTGGGAGGGGAGTCTTCAGGTGGCCTCAGATTCTCTGGGCAGAGCAGAGCAGTGCAGAACGTGGGTAACTACGGGCACCTCCCTCCCAGGTACCGCATCCTGAACCCGGCAGCCATCCCCGAGGGCCAGTTCATTGACAGCAGGAAAGGGTCAGAGAAGCTGCTGGGCTCCCTGGACATTGACCACAACCAGTACAAGTTCGGCCACACCAAGGTGAGGAAAGGGAAGAAACAAACTGATTACAGGAAGACCTGTCTTGTCCTTTGACTCCTCACCTCATGGCTCCTTTCCTTTTACCAACCATCTCAGGAACATTACTGAACCACGTGCTAGCCCTCCCCATGGACCAGACAGCACTGCTCCCCCATGCCAGCTCCAGCTGCCATTGACCTCCTTCCTCCAGTTCTTTCCTGCACTGTTAGCCTCTCTAAGATAAGCACCCCCTCTTTTCCATCCTGCCTGTCCTAGTCATGTCCACACACACCTTCTCCACAGGTGTTCTTCAAGGCGGGGCTGCTGGGGCTGCTGGAGGAGATGCGGGACGAGAGGCTGAGCCGTATCATCACCCGCATCCAGGCTCAGTCCCGGGGTGTGCTCTCCAGAATGGAGTTCAAGAAACTGTTGGAACGCAGGTGAGAGATCTCAAAAGGAGGTTCTCAGGTCTCTAAGGCCCAGGTTGGTTCAGGGCAGTATAAGGAGAAAGAGCACACCAGGTCTTCAAATGACAAAGGGGGCACGACACACATACAGACACAGGGTGGGCCTTGCTGTCGGAGTGTGGGATGGATGGAGGACAGGGCCATGACCCAGGAGCCAAGGCCTCAGGACGGGGAGGAGGGAGGAAGCTCTCTCACCAACCTTCTTGCTGTGCCCCCACAGAGACTCCCTGCTGGTAATCCAGTGGAACATTCGGGCCTTCATGGGGGTCAAGAACTGGCCCTGGATGAAGCTCTACTTCAAGATCAAACCGCTGCTGAAGAGTGCAGAGACAGAGAAGGAAATAGCCCTCATGAAGGAGGAGTTTGGGCGCCTCAAAGAGGCTCTGGAGAAGTCGGAGGCTCGACGCAAGGAGCTGGAGGAGAAGATGGTGTCCCTGCTGCAGGAGAAGAACGACCTGCAGCTCCAAGTGCAGACGGTGAGGCTCCCGGGCCTCTGCTGGCTCTTCTGCCCTACACCTGCCCACATCCCCCACACACCCTGCACTTCCCCACCCAGGGGCTCACCATCTTGTGCCCTCGTAGGCAGAGGATTCTGGAATCAATACTTCCAAAGACCTCCAAAGAGGTCTCTCAAGGGAAAGAAAGGGAAAGGGAGAAAGAACTAACTTAAAAACATGGGCTTTCCACCAGGGTTCAACCTGGATCCACAGCTTAATAATTTTGCAACCTTGGGCAAACAATGCATTATCTTTGAGTCTCAATGTCCTCATCTCTAGCTGGGAAATAAAGCCACCCATCTCACTAGGTTGTAAATATGTAAAGTGCTGGCATCAACAAACACAGTTCCCTCCCATTGATGGAAGAACCAGAGGAAGAGGGCCAGATAAAGAGACTTCTGGTTCCCTTCCTCTCGGCTCTCATCCCCCAGTGCTCCCGTCACATTGCCCTAAAACTCTTCCTCTCCCCATCCTTCTGAGGTTCTTCTCAGCTGGGGAGATCCTAGAGCTCCCCTCCTATAGTGAGGGTGGAGCCTGTCCCTCCATGCACTTGCCAGGGCGAGGACCCCACCCACCAAACAGCCTCCCCTCTGTACCTTGCCCTCAGGAACAAGACAACCTGGCTGATGCGGAAGAGCGCTGTGACCAGCTGATCAAGAACAAGATCCAGCTGGAGGCCAAGGTGAAGGAGATGACCGAGAGGCTGGAGGACGAGGAGGAGATGAACGCCGAGCTCACGGCCAAGAAGCGCAAGCTGGAAGACGAGTGCTCTGAGCTCAAGAGGGACATTGATGACCTGGAGCTGACGCTGGCCAAGGTGGAGAAGGAGAAGCACGCCACAGAGAACAAGGTGAGGGCAGCTCCCTCTGGCTCCAGCCCAAGTCTCAGGATTCCGAGACCTGAGTGTGGCCCCGGTCCTTGGCATTGGAGGTCTCCACAGATGTCTCCAGGTTGGTGACCTTTGACCCTAAAGGGGATGGGGTTCTTGGTCAACAGGTGAAGAATCTGACAGAGGAGATGGCTGGGCTGGACGAGATCATTGCCAAGCTGACCAAGGAGAAGAAAGCTCTGCAAGAGGCCCACCAACAGGCCCTGGATGACCTTCAGGCTGAGGAGGACAAGGTCAACACCCTGACCAAGGCCAAGGTCAAGCTGGAACAGCATGTGGACGATGTAAGTAGATTGTCACAAGGGCCTAGATATACCATGTCCATCTGTGCTTGTGTGTGTGTGTTTGGGGGGGTGGGGCTGGACAGTGCTCCCTCTCCTGACATGTTTCTAGAAGGGAGCTGGGGAATAGAAACGGGGAGGGGTGATCAATTCTGATTTATATATCTTATCTTGCTGATGTGATCCACAGTAGAGATGGGCTTCCTTATTTCACTTGATGTTCAAGCCTATATGTCTCTCCCTTCAACCACAGGATTTAGAGGGTTAACTTGTAAGAACATGAAACATTTTCTTGGGAATTTTGTGAAGCTCCTCAAGGATGATCTTTGGACTTCTAACATTTTAGCCAGGATCTGATCCTTAGTGATCATTGTTCCCACAGGTAGTCCTTTGAGCATATCTCTACTGAATCACTCTTTATCACTCTGTGTTATCATTACTGAAGTATTCGTCCCAGCCATAGACTGGAAGCTGCCTTTAGGTGGGAACTTGGATTTATTCAATTTTGTGTCTATAGTGCCTAATATGGGGCCTGGTATCCAGTAGGTGCTTATAGGATGCAGAATTAATGAACGTAGCTTTGGGATTTCATCCCACAGTCATTCATTCAATCATTTATCAAATAGTTACTGAGCATCCCTCCATGCTAGGTGCTCTCACAGTCCCCTGGCAACAACCGGCCCATTCTGGGGAAGCTTTCCCAAGTCTTGACACCTCTCAGGATTCCTCAACCACAGAGGGACTAAGCTCCCAAATCACCAAATAAGGATGCTTGGCCTAACAGGGCACATTGGTCCTTTTCTCCATCAGCTGGAGGGATCCCTGGAGCAGGAGAAGAAGGTGCGTATGGACCTGGAACGAGCCAAGCGGAAGCTTGAGGGAGACCTGAAGCTGACCCAGGAGAGCATCATGGATCTGGAGAACGACAAGCAGCAGCTGGATGAGCGGCTAAAAAAGTAGCGTGTTCCCGGCCCCATCGCCCTTCCTCCTCCCCCGCCCAGCAGACTGTTCCGCCCATGGCAATATTAGCTGAGCCAGGACATCCAACCTCAGAGGCAACAGCCTCACGCAGCCTCCATAAGTAGGTGCAAAACTGTGGGCAAAGCCTCCAGGAGGAGTGCTCTCCTCCCCCAGACACGCACATCAGGGCCCGGCAGGCCTCCCTGGCAAAAGTCTAACCCGGATCCCTCAAGCCCTCTCTTCCTGCTGGGCACTCAAAAGGGATGGAAAACAACAGCTCACCCCCTTTATACACAAGTCTCTTTGGAGACCAGTTGCTTAACACAGAGGAAAGCTCCACACAAAAGCCTCTCAGGTAAATCCTTTCAGGTCCTTCACAGAGAGCCCAGAGGACCACAGAGAAACGGCTCAGCCACCACGTGTGAGCAGTGCACGGTCTGGCTACTTCTTTGTTCAGTGATCTTGTGGTTCCAATTCTTATTGCAAGATCTTCAAAAATGTGTAGATCCACTTTTCACACCTGGCGAACAGTGAGTCTGTGGGGCATTTTTGGATGATCAAAGATCTTATGGTGCTTTAGGGTCAGGACTATGAAAGGCTGTGAAACTCATCCTGGTCTACAGTCTCACCAGGAAATCTTCACACTTCCCCAGGCACAGTACTTGCTGAATGAATGAATAAATATATGATCCCAGTGATCCTCAAACCACCTTTTAAGAGTGGTACTTGGGGCTTCCCTGGTGGCACAGTGGTTGAGAGCCTGCTGATGCAGGGGACACGGGTTCATGCCCCGGTCCGGGAAGATCCCTACATGCCGCGGAGCGGCTGGGCCTGTGAGCTGTGGCCGCTGAGCCTGCGCGTCCGGAGCCTGTGCTCCGCAATGGGAGAGGCCACAGCAGTGAGAGGCCTGCGTACCGCAAAAAAAAAAAAAAAAAAAGAATGGTACTTGAACCCCACTTACCAAAGAGGAAAGGAAGGCTCAGAAAGGTTACCAAGTTGCCCAAAGTAAGTGATAGAATTAAAGACCATCAGAGCTAAAAGGGGCCTTTGAGTCGACCTAGTCCAACGCCTTCATTTTACAGACCAAAGAAGGGAGCATCTCGGAGCCCAGGTCCTGTCACTCCACCTACAGTGCTCTTCCTGTTATATTTCCTATTGAACTTCAATCCTTCAGCAGGTGTTACACTTTCAGGGACCTTACAACAGCCCTGGAAGCTGGGGTTTTTTTGATGAAATTTTGCTCCTCGTTTGTTTCATTACCATCTCCAACCACTGGCAGGCCCTCCTGGAGCCCAAGCAGCCTCCCTTGCCTCACCCTCCCTCCTTCCCCGCAGGAAGGACTTTGAGCTGAACGCCCTCAATGCGAAGATTGAGGATGAGCAGGCCCTGGGCAGCCAGCTGCAGAAGAAGCTCAAAGAGCTTCAGGTAAGGTCCCTGGGCTGGTCCTCAGCCCCCCAACCCTCCTCCAGGCCGTTCTCTCCCAGCATCACAGGCACTGGCTCTGTGTCTGTGAAGGGAGGTGCTGGGCTGTCACAGTTCCCCTGTGGAGCACCTCGAGGAGGGCTGGCTGATCCAAGGATGACATAGGAAGAGATCTTGAAACACTCACAGGTCTGGGGACAGAAATCCCAGCTTCCTATATCAGCTGTGGTTCAGCTGGTGACTGTGGGTAGTCCACTGCCAATCTCTGGGTCTATATGTCCTCCCTTGTTCCCTGTGGCTTTTAAGGTCCCTTCAGCCCTGATGGTCTGTGACTTCAGTTCTTACCTCTAGAGTGAATGCTGTGTTGGGTCTTTAGTTGTCTGGTCAGACGAACCTGGCTCTCTCATTCCAACTTCTATTATTTTTGCCACAAAACTGCTTAAACTATCCCTGGAACACATGTCTCTTTGTCCTTCTTCAAGAGCAAGCTTCAACCACTTTCCTTCCAATAAAGACAATGTACAATGTTCTGGCCCAAACTCAGCTGTCCAAACCATCTCACCCAAATCCTGTTATTTCTACCTGTCCACTGGTGGAACTAAGCTGCCTGCTGTTCCAGACAGGCCAGGAGCCTTCTAGAGCCTTGGGGAGGGGGCTCTGATGGAGGGGTCAGGTGGTGGGTCTGAGCCCCCTATACCCTGCCCAGGCGCGCATCGAGGAGCTGGAGGAAGAGCTGGAGGCCGAGCGCGCTGCCCGGGCCAAGGTGGAGAAGCTGCGCTCAGACCTGTCCCGGGAGCTGGAGGAGATCAGTGAGCGGCTGGAGGAGGCTGGCGGGGCCACGTCCGTGCAGATCGAGATGAACAAGAAGCGCGAGGCTGAGTTTCAGAAGATGAGGCGGGACCTGGAGGAGGCCACGCTGCAGCACGAGGCCACGGCGGCTGCCCTGCGCAAGAAGCACGCCGACAGCGTGGCCGAGCTGGGCGAGCAGATCGACAACCTGCAGCGCGTGAAGCAGAAGCTGGAGAAGGAGAAGAGCGAGTTCAAGCTGGAGCTGGACGACGTCACCTCCAACATGGAGCAGATCATCAAGGCCAAGGTGGGCCTCTGCTCTCCTCTCCCCTCCTCCAATTCCCTCCACCTGCCTCCACTTTCTGTCCGTGCCTCCTCTCTCTTCTTTGATGGTTCAGCTTCCTGCTTCCCTTCTTCGACCCAGTTCTTGGACCCTTCTGTTCCTCCATGCCTTTCTCTTCCCTTCTCCTTTAATTGCATCACTCACACCCCTTCAGCGCCCCCTACATAGATCGTATGACTCCCCTTCCTGTCTCAGGCTAACCTGGAGAAGATGTGCCGGACCCTGGAGGACCAGATGAATGAGCACCGAAGCAAGGCCGAGGAGACCCAGCGTTCTGTCAACGACCTCACCAGCCAGCGGGCGAAGCTGCAGACCGAGAATGGTGAGCCCCACCCTAGTCTCCCAACTTCCTGAGCCACCCCAGGCTTGGGTGCACACACATATCTCTCCAGAGAATGGGACCCGAGGGTTAGGGGAGGGGTTGGGGGAGAGAGGACTGACTGACCTTTGAGAGTTGAGCGTGCCTCGGTGCCTCTCCAGGTGAGCTGTCCCGGCAATTGGATGAGAAGGAGGCGCTGATCTCCCAGCTGACCCGGGGCAAGCTCACCTATACCCAGCAGCTGGAGGACCTCAAGAGGCAGCTGGAGGAGGAGGTTAAGGTGAGGCCTGGACTCAGGGCACTTGGTCCAGCATACTGGCTGGCCTCGCATCCACATCACTTCCTTTCCTAAGAATGAGGCTTGCCATCTACCCAGTATTTTCCCATTTTCCAAAAGGGATAATAGCCCAGACTCTACCACGCGCCTCCTTAATCTATTCCCCATGCGGAGGCCCTCTGTCTTTCTGCTGCTGTCTCTGGAGGGCATGCAGTAAGGGTGCCCAGGTCGGGGGGAAGCGAGGTGAGGAAATAAACTAGGGAGGTGTGATGGCCTTCACTGGGTATAGGTATGGGATGCAGAAACTGTACAAGTGGTCCTGGGATTAGCAGAGCAAGCTGAACACTGCAGAAAGAAACTCCACTGGTTCCTGAAATTCTTAGCACTCCGCTGGGCTCATGAAAAAGGGAAACGACTATGACTTTTAAAAAAGGCCAGGTCTCAAATCCTAACCTGCCTCTTAGAGCTTGGTGACCTTGGGGAAATCAACTAACCTCTGTGAGCCTCCGTCTCCTTCCCTGTAAAACAGGGGTGAGGATGATAATGCCTGCTGCAGTGAGGAGCACAGGGGGGACGGGCAGGAAGCATTTTGTAAATAGTGCAGTGCTGTACGGACTTTCTTTGCTTATACTACTTAGTAAACCATTCCAGGTCCACTAGGGATTTAGAGATAGGTGAGGCCACGCAAGGATGCTGAAATTTAGGGCGAGGAGACGGGCAGGAACTGGAGTTACATCACAGGGAAAGCTGAGCCCGCCTCCCGGTGCCGCCCCTCCCAGGCAAAGAACGCCCTGGCCCACGCGCTGCAGTCAGCCCGGCACGACTGTGACCTACTGCGGGAGCAATACGAGGAGGAGACGGAGGCCAAGGCCGAGCTGCAGCGCGTCCTGTCCAAGGCCAACTCGGAGGTGGCCCAGTGGAGGACCAAGTATGAGACGGACGCCATCCAGAGGACCGAGGAGCTGGAGGAGGCCAAGTGAGTCCCGGGCGGCCTGCCTCTGGCTGAGGCCCCTGTGAGGGTAGGATGCGGCCCAGCCCACTCCTTAGTGGGTCCGGCACAGGGGATGGATGCTTAGCTGTGTTTTGACCACACAGAAGACCCTGCCCCGGCCCCACCTCCTTCTCCTCTCAGGGAAGCTTTTTGCTCGCGTTATGTTTCTCATCCGAATATAAGACGAACAAAAGGTTTGTCTGAGGGCAGAGTGCTCCCACCTGGGGCAGGGTGCCATGGCAGGGGAGATGGGGGTGCTCAGAGCCCATGTGTCCTCCGTGTCTGCGGCCTAGAGCCTAGGGATGCCTCGCAAAGGGCCCTCCGGGTGCTGTGGGTCTTCACACCTCCCAGAACCTCTGCCTGCCCCGTTCTCAGCCCCTGGGCATGTCCTCAGGTTTCTCCAACAACGCTTCTGAGTTTTCAAAGACTGTTTTCTACAAGCCTCACAATGTGTACCCTTGTCCAAATCCACACCCTCCATCCTCCCCACCCTCTCCCACCACTACCCCCCTTCCCCCAACACGGGCAGGAAGAAGCTGGCCCAGAGGCTGCAGGACGCCGAGGAGGCCGTCGAGGCCGTCAACGCCAAGTGCTCCTCGCTGGAGAAGACCAAGCACCGGCTGCAGAATGAGATCGAAGACCTGATGGTGGACGTGGAGCGCTCCAACGCGGCCGCCGCGGCCCTGGACAAGAAGCAGAGGAACTTCGACAAGGTGGGCCCAGGCTGGGGGCTCGTAGCCAGGGGCCAGAGCAGGCGGGCAGGCGGGAGTCAGGAACGTCCTCCCAGGAGGCAGAGGCTGGGAGGAGGCTGAGCCCAGGAGAGGGGCCTGGGCGCCTCTGGACGTGGGGCTGGGGCTGCCCGGTGAGCCGCGTCCC